>NC_141538.1:8610000-8945000 GCF_021556685.1 Rattus norvegicus | reverse complement strand
AAGCTCTTAGCAACAATTTGTCCTCATTGTACTAACTCTGTTGAGGACTCTACTCAAAGCATCACAAAACTAAAATCCACTTATCACTAATGCAATTATAATTTTAAACCTATTTTCATTTGTCTTGGTCCTACAAGATAAGGTCTGGAGACCATGAGGAAAGAACCAAGTGCTTAATAAATATTTGTTGACTAAATGGGGTAGAGTATTTTTATGTACTGGATCTGTGTGGCCCATTAAGTTAGCTTATCCAGCAACAACCAAATAGCCTTCAAATAGGGTAAGTTACATTTAAGTGCCTAGTTCTATGCTATGATGTAAAGGCAGTATTCCACCCCCATGTGATTTCTCTTCTCTAAGACAAATATTTCATGACCAATTTCTTCCCAATGTATAGAAATTAGTTCTTGCTTCCAAATAAATCTTATTTCCCTAGTGGTAGGATGACATTTGCAAATTAAAATTAAAGTGAATGCAAAAAGGTATGTGGGATTTGGAGTAATGCAGCTGGCCTCCTGAAGAACACCATTCAGAAAGCTATGTCTCCCTGGAGGACTTGTCCCTGATCATCCAAGACACCTGGTCCATCATGAGAGTGTGAAAAGGATCCAATACCATTCTGCAGGCTCTACTGAGTGGAAGCTGCTCTTTCTGCTGTCCTTTGACCATTGCTGACTGTCCCCTTTGACTGACATTCAAACTCCTTCTCTTGTTTAGATGAGACTGTATTTTCATTCAAGGTCATCCTTACACTACCAATGTCCTTAAGATGATAAGGATAGGTCCCTTATCATGATTGTGTATTATTGTCATAATAAAGCGATTCACAGACTACAGACTCAAGTCCTTTATTGCCCAGGAGTTTTGTTTTGTAGGAAACCAAACTCCCATGGCTTACATATGCTAAGCAAATGTATCCAGGGTTTTTATTGGAACTATCCAAAAGTTATCCACAATGCTTTTCTGCATCGATTAGATAGACTTCCATGACAAGAGAGTGGTATTTCTCAGAAGTTTGGGTGCTGGATATCAAGCAATGGCAGAAAGACAGCATGTGTGTGCCCTTATCACCCCAGCGTTAGGTCCACAGACACTTTAATCTAAGATGATGGGGACAGGAGAAGGCCATAGCATCAGCATGTCAGGTGTGAAGGAATAAGTCACAACCTAATTGGCCTCATAGCTATCATGGCTGTCAAGCTGAAACACAAAAGTAAAGGGAACAATGTCATCTTCCCATGAAGAGACATGTTCGAACCATATTTACATAAGCTCTCACACCTCCCCTCTCCTTCCCCCCCTCTCTTCTTTTACTTGTTCCACCCCTCCCTCGTCTTTTGGTTGTTTTTCCTCCTTGAGACAGAGCTTCATTATGTCGTTCTGGCTATCCTTGCACTCATTATATAGAACAGGCTGGCCTCAAACTCACAGGTATCTTCCTGCCTCTGCCTGTTGAGTGCTAGGATTATGCATGAAAGTCTGTATATACACACGTGTGCAATTTCTAGGCTTGAAAGTAAAATGATGCTATCTGGTGCTGGATAGAGGAGCCTTATTTTTTATTATGGCAGCTCGTTATTTTTGTAACATAGTGATTTGGTTGAACACAATAAAGTACAGTAGTAACTGATCTCCCCTTCTTCCTGGATGAGTGAGGAGATGATTAAATGTTGATGTCAGCATCCTTGAGCATATTCAGATGAGCTTCTGCTTCTGTTGAAAAGGATGCTGTGTTTGATTGTGGTCCGAAGCTTTGAAGCACTACTTGGCATCTCCTTCCTTGGAGGTCTCACTGTTTAAACATAACAGATTTGATAGCTTGTTGGTAAGGTGAGGTCCAGCTTGTCTCCACTAGGTCATCTTCATGTGAATCCGGTGGTTATACGGTTTTGTTCTAGGGATATTTCATTTTTTTAATAACGGTTTTAGCTGACATTCATGGAGAGAATGAATCCTTAGAACTGTGCCACTAGTGAAAGGAAATCCTGTCTAAAGTATGTTTCTTTACAAAGCTGTGTCACACCATCATTTGGGCCCTCTGCTGGAAAAGTAGAATCAAGTCTCAAATAATGCCTTTTAAATTGTATCCTCTAGTATTATAGATGTAGGACAGTACTGTATCATACCTCTGTGGATGTAAAATAGCTTGCACCTGCTTTATGATACGTAGTAGTGACCGTGCTTTATCAGAGCTGTTTTTAATGATGTTGCTCAGAATGTTTTCTTTCCAGATGATGATTGAGAAGCTAATTTAAAAAAAAATGGTGCCAGGTACCACAAGAGTAACAGAACTGTGCTGTTTTCTCGGGTTTTGTTTTTTTACTTTTTTTTTTAATGGAGTGTGCTGGATGTCTCTACAGTTTTGTTCAGATGACTGCAGAACCTGGAAAAGCGGTTGCTGCTGTTGATGCATAACACACTGCTATTATTGGTCTTTTTATATAAATATAAATATATATATACAGATATATAATTTGAATTTTTTGAAACTTTAGCTGTGCTGTCAACTTTGGAAAAAAGTATCCCCGTTTACTGTGTTGAGTTGGCACTGTACAGAAATTAACAGCCATATTGGTCTAGAAATGTTGAACTTAAGTTTTTTCCATTTGTACAGGGGTAACACACTGTATTAAATATGTAAGGTCTTATCTACGTGGGTTTGATTACAAAAACTAATAAAGTATTCTCTAAATTTAAAAAAAAAAGAAAGTCTGTATATACATGTTTAGAAGTCAACACATGCAAATATGTGTATACATGTTTAGAAGTAAACACCGGGTGTCTTCACAATGCCTTTTCACCTTTCTTTTTAAGACAGAGTCTCTTATTTAGCCTAGAGGTAACTGCTTTAGATAAAATGGCTGACCAGCAAGTGTGCAGATCCACCTTCCCAGCTCTTGGGTTATACACTTAAGTTCTTACTACACCGGGCTTATTGGATGGATGATGAGGACCCAAGCTCAAGTCCTCATGCTTGTACACCAACCACTTCAACAATGAAGTTGTCCTTCAACAATGGAATCATCTTCCCTGCCTCATTCTGAAGCTAAATACGTTTGTTTTACTTCCCAAATTTTCATGGTATTATTTTAAAACATTTCATCCATTTGGAATTTGTTCTGAGAAAAAAAGTGGATCCAACAGTTTTCATCCACATGGTTCACCCCACTGTCCAAAAGAATAACATAGACCTCTAGGTGATTAGCTCCAATCAGTGCTATTTTTTAACCTTTACTATTCATTTATCTGTTTGGTCTTGTGGATAGACCACATAGATTTTACTGTTAAGACCTTAAAATCCACCTGTTTTAAGTATTCTCTTCACTTCCTAGCTATCCTTCATATACATATACATATGTGTGTAGGTATATATGTATATGTATATATGCTATAACCACATAGATATGTAATATATATGTACATAGATATAACATATATATAGTTTATATATATTAACTTCAAAATCATCTACTTTAGATCACGTTGTCTTTATAAATTCCCTTAGGGAGAGATGACAACTATTTTTAGTTGCCTCCTATTCTGATCCAAAAAGTAAAATGTTTCTTCTTTTGTATCTTACTTTGTAGTCTTCAAAATGCTGACAAGTTGGTAAGGTTTCAACATTACTTGCTAAGTTTTGTCTTGAAATTGTATTCTCAATAGAGTCTCCGTCTCATTACACCTTCTAACTTGCATTTCTATAAAGGATTGTGGACCTTTCTTAATTGAGTTTGTGTCTTACTGATTTTTCTCATTCTTTGCATGTACTTTTTGCCAGCTCTCCCGAGTTTCTCCGGTAAACACTCTTGTCTAATTACTGAGGAATGATACTAATAGATTCACCTCCTTTGTAATGTTTGTACTTCTGATTTCTTTCATTTTCTTCAGTTTTGTTAAAATGTAGTGCTCCCAGCAGGTATCCTATTTCCACTCTAACACAAAGAGGGATCTACTCTTGTTTCTCCATAATTTTGATGTCATTTAGTGATGATATAGATTGCAGATAAAAGGATAAATAGCAGAATGGACAGATGGATGTATGTATGAATGGATGGATGGGTGGATGATGATGGGTATATGAAGACATTTTACTATTTTAAAGAACACCTATCAACTACTACTTGAATTGGCATTTTTAATTACCAATAGCTGATGTATTTAGACTACTCATTCTATGAAAAGGGTAATATGGGATTGGCGTGTGTGTGTGTGTGTGTGTGTGTGTGTGTGTGTGTGCGCGCGCGCGCGCGCTAATGTAATTTCAGTCAATATAGAACTTAGTATCATTACATTCTTGTATTTCAGAAATAGGTACTTGATCCTGTTTGGTTTCGTTTGCTATTAAGGTGTTTGCAGACCCTTCTTGTTATGATTTTACATGGATTTTCACCTTGAACACATGAGCTCTATGGGCCTCTAGTTTTCTTCTTTGTGTTGTATATTTCAGATTCTGTCATCCATATTGTATAGAAACCATGAATAATTGGGAAGGCTTCTTTTATTTTGTGTTTTGGCAAAGAATAAATGACAGGGAAATCAAATGTCTTTTAATGTGACAATCAGGATCCCAAAAGGTCACTTGGAGACACAGAAATGAATGAGATCACCTCTGGCTTGAAGAAACCTAATTTCTAGTGTGGGCGTTAAACATGTTGGTAACATATTACACAAATGAACAAGAAGTTTGTATAGTGGAAGAATGCAGGAAATACTGTGACAATACCAGAAATAAAAATTAAAAAGCTTAGCAGTGCGCTAAACTCTACCAGTGTTAGCATTACTGTGAGACCAAAAAACAAAAGCCCAAACTGAAACTTGAGAATCCCTGTCCCGCAGATTTGCTGTAGCCCTAGGAGCCTAAAGCTTTGTGTACATTAGTGACAGCTAAGTGTTAAAATGCAGCTTCCCACTGGAGATGTCAAATCCCCACTGATAGTCATACCAGAAAGCAATGATTTATGATCATTCGCTCTCGAAGATGATTTTCATAGAGAAAAGAAAAGAATAGGCACTGTAATGTTCCCAGATTTATGAAAATGACAATAATGAGGAGACTGGAAAGAATAATGATTATAACGTCCCCAGATTCACAAAATTGAAAATGAGGATCTCCCAGAAGAGAAATAACAGATTGTCCATGGTAAAATTTTCCAATATTTTTCTGGCTTTTCCTAGGATGCATTAAGCAATGATTAGATTACCTTTTCTCTTATAAAGCCTCTCTCTCTCTCTCTCTCTCTCTCTCTCTCTCTCTCTCTCTCTCTCCCTCTCTCTCTCTCCCTTTCCCCCGCCCCCTTCTCTCCTCCCTGTCCTTTGCTGTCTAGTTCTTTTAGCGTCTACTTTCTGCTGCTCAATATTATATTTGTAATAATACAGCCGTGTTGGTATATGCTGATTCTATTCTCATCTCTGTATTGGATCATATTGTGATCAATAACACAGTTTTGTTTTTGGTTGGTTGGTTGGTTTAGAGGTTTTTTTGGATTTGTTTTGTTTCTTTGTTTTTCATCAATTCTTGTTTTGATTTTGGAGTTTAGTTTTTGCATTTGTGTTTGAGCTAGGCTCTTAGTAGGTGGTCTAGGCTCTCCTCAGACTTGACACCCTCCATCCATAGCCTGGAATTAGAAGTGATCACCACTACCATATCTAGCTTTTTATATATTAGATATATATTCTGATACTAAAGAGTTTATCTTTTGATGTAATTTTCATCTCGGAGGCTTACTGATGAGTAAGCTCACTCTTTCTAGTTTTTTCTGGACTCTGGCTGATTTAATCCAGCTATTCTGGCTCAAATTCCTCTCCGAGTTGACCGAGTCACTCCAGCTTCTCTCAGTTTCTCTAACTCTGGCAATTTGTTCTAATCTTCTGGATCCTTCTTATTCTCTGGCTTCACCTGCCTCTGCTGACCTGCACCACACTGCACACTCACTGCACGAACTCCCAACTGAATCTGTTCCTGCACTGCTCTTACATCGCTTCTCCTTCCTGTGCTGCTGCCGTGAGAGCTGGGTGTAACCTATCTGTGACTCATTCCATCAAGTCTTTCTCTGACTTATCCCTTTGACTACCCCTCGATTAGACATCATGTTCAAACATGGCTGCTTCCTTCTACCAGCTACCTTTACCTTAAAGCTGTGTACTAAGGGTGTGTCTATTTTCCAACCAGAAGTCTGTGTGTATACTATCTGGATCACACAGGCCTAGGTCTTCGGATGTGATCCCTTGCCAGAGCAGCCATGTTGCTAAATTAAAATTCTTCTACAAATGACCAATTAAATAATTGCTGTATTTGAGTCATTGTGAAGCCTGTGCTACTCATTATATTCATGTTTGTGAGTTCTCATTATCCTAATTATCCACAATATATCTAGAGATGAAATTGCAGGTCATCAGGCTCCAAAACAGTTTCCTGAAGTGACTGTGCTGATGTGCTTTACACCTAGCACTGTATTAAACTGTAACAGCCTTTATGCTTCATTGATGCTCCTTAATCTTCACCATTGTCATTTTAGCCATTCTGTATGTTAGTAGAGTACAAAACAAGCCCCTGGCTAATTTAGATTAAAGAGCTTATTTTTAATTAATTAATAAATAATGAAAGGAATCGAGAGTTCTTAAGTTGCCAAAAAAAAAAAATGTAATTCACTGAGAGGCTAAAATCACCCTATTGAGGGTGTTTGCATTTAGATTCATAGTGAACACTGAGGGGCTCACTCTTCTAGATTTTAATTATTTTCCTGTTCTCGTGTTGGCATTTTATTCGGCACACCATAGTTCTAGTAAATAACGTCTCTAAGGGTGTGGAATAATAATTGTTCCACATTAATTATTCACGGCAATGGACCAAAGAATAGGGCCTGAGCTACAGAGGAAACAGTGGGCTGAACTACAGTAATTACTAGGAAAATCAAAGAGGTCAGTGCTTGGTAAAGAGAGACAAAGTCCTTCAGAGCAAAGAAAATTATTGAATCTGGACAATGCTTTGTGGACTAGCAAGTGGCAAGCTGTGGAAAAGGAGTTGCAAAAACCTTCCTTTCAACTTGTAGGGCTTTTCCACCAACACTCAGGAACTAGTTAACAAAACCTACCCTGGTGAGGCTGATGGCCAGTTCTACCATGAGCTGCATTAAACTTAGAAGTGGGAACATTCTCCTTACAGTAACAATGAAGTTACAGTAACAATGAAGTTACAGTAACAATGAAGTTACAGTAACAATGAAGTTACAGTAACAATGAAGTTGCAGTAACAATGAAGTTGTTACAGTAACAATGAAGTTACAGTAACAATGAAGTTACAGTAACAATGAAGTTACAGTAACAATGAAGTTACAGTAACAATGAAGTTGTTACAGTAACAATGAAGTTGTTACAGTAACAATGAAGTTACAGTAACAATGAAGTTAGTTACAGTAACAATGAAGTTAAAATGCCATGGACTCTTTGAGGACTTGTGTTCACGAAACACTATTTCTTAGATAGTTTAAATTTTTAACTCAATATTCTACACAGAATATCTTAAAACATGTCCTTAAATTGGTACATATTTTGTTTATTCCCTCGCTATTAATTCCTAAAGATAACTTTTGTCTGTTCGGTTCTTTTGTTGTTTCACTGTGTAGCCCAGGCTGGCCTAGAGCTTTTAGTCTTCCTGTCTCAACCTCCTGAATGCTGAGCCCATAGGCATGTATCATCACACTTTTTAAAATAGAACGTCAGATCACATGCTGTTGCCCCTTAACTACCTCATGTCCTTATCACTGCAAGAGCTTTGTTTCTCTTCATCTGCTATGAAAATACAGGTGAAAAAAAGCAGGAATCATTAGCTATTGTTCTGGCGTATCTCCGTGGATTGCCATACTAGTAAAACCATATGATAAATATTTGTCACACAGTAGAAAAATGAACAAACCAGCACACATTAACTCTGAGTTAACATTTTCTTTAGTCATTCATTGATTAATTGACTGCCAAAACTTACCTTTCATATTATATGCTTTAAAGGGTCTATTAAATTTCTAAATTGAAAATTTAGCAGGAAGTAATTAACAGCATGAGAGAAAGTGTGGGAAGAATGTTCTTGAAGAAGGATGGGAGAGCATTCCCTAAAGCCCAGAGAGCAAACCTAGAAGTTGAAACCCTCATATGAAAAGCCTATGAAAGGGGCTGGAAAAATGGTTCAGAGGTTAAGAGCATTGTTTGCTCTTCCAGAGGAGGGTTCAGTTCTCAGCACCCACATGGTAGTTCACAGCTTTCTATAACTTCGGTGTGAGGGGGAACTGACACCCTCACACAAACATATATACAAGCAAAACACCAATGCACATTAAAAAAGGGAATTATCAAAAAGTTAGTAGAAAAAAAGAAAGACCCACAGGGAAATAGTGACATAATTAAAAAGGAGAAAGGTAATTAATTCATGTCAAAACTGCAGAAGATAGCACTAAAGCAAGAAAGAACGAAAAGTTAAGGTTAGATCACATGACGCTCAAGAAAAAGGACAACCATAGTGCGTTGCTTCGCTTCTTCTTAAAAGGGGGAACAAAAATATTCATAGGAGGGACTATGGAAAAGTTAAATTCATACTGAAGAAATTAAGAATTAAACCACTGTGAAAAAAAGGATCGGACAAATGTATGCAAAATACACTGAATAATGATACTCAGACTTGAGAAGCTAAGGACAGCTGCTTCTTGGATTTCAGCAGCTCCCTGAACCCTGGTCAGTCACAGAGCAGCTGGGATGTACAAGGAGGATTATTGTAACAAATTTACAATTTCCCTTTGGGTTGAGGGAACATTGAGGGACCATCTGAGCAGATAATGAAATAACTGTGAAAGTTCAGAGCCCGCTGAACAAAACAAAATATGTTTTGCCTGATTTATGCAAACTAAACATATTGTCAAGATTTCGAAGCAGTTAAGTCCAAAATATCCAACAAGTACAGCAGTGCATACTGGCCGCAGATGAAGCCAGTGGAACCCTCTTCAGGAAGTTTAATCAGACTGGTTATATTTTGTTATATGAAGTCACGAATAATGTCTTTTCCATAAGGAATCCCCTTCTCAGTGCATCTGAATCCAAAAGTCTTGTTTCTGGTCATGGAGCTTTCTCTCTAGAGGGTCTAAGGGACATCTTTATTTTTTAAACTTCTGTTAAAGATAAAAATCAGGTACTTTTTGATGCTCTTTTCCTCGTTCTAAAGAAACCAGGTCAGTGACAGCCTCAGCTGCTGTTTCTTCCACAAGTATCTCATCCTAAGGCCTCCAGCTGTGGATTTTGGAAGCCAAGTGGTTCAAACAGTTCTTTTTTTTTATTTTTTTTATTAACTTGAGGATTTCTTAAATACATTTCGAGTGTTATTCCCTTTCCCAGTATCCAGGCAAACATCCCCCTCCCCCCTCCCCTTCCTTATGGGTGTTCCCCTCCCAACCCTCCCCCCATTGCCGCCCTCCCCCCACCACTCTAGTTCACTGGGGGTTCAGTCTTAGCAGGACCCAGGGCTTCCCCTTCCACTGGTGCTCTTACTAGGATATTCATTGCTACCTATGAGGTCAGAGTCCAGGGTCAGTCCATGTATAGTCTTTAGGTAGTGGCTTAGTCCCTGGAAGCTCTGGTTGCTTGGCATTGTTGTACATATGGGGTCTCGAGCCACTTCAAGCTCTTCCAGTTCTTTCTCTGATTCCTTCAACGGGGACCTATTCTCAGTTCAGTGGTTTGCTGCTGGCATTCGCCTCTGTATTTGCTGTATTCTGGCTGTGTCTCTCAGGAGCGATCTACATCCGGCTCCTGTCGGTCTGCACTTCTTTGCTTCATCCATCTTGTCTAATTGGGTGGCTGTATATGTATGGGCCACATGTGGGGCAGGCTCTGAATGGGTGTTCCTTCAGTCTCTGTTTTAATCTTTGCCTCTCTCTTCCCTACCAAGGGTATTCTTGTTCCCCTTTTAAAGAAGGAGTGAAGCATTCACATTTTGATCATCCGTCTTGAGTTTCATTTGTTCTAGGCATCTAGGGTAATTCAAGCATTTGGGCTAATAGCCACTTATCAATGAGTGCATACCATGTATGTCTTTCTGTGATTGGGTTAGCTCACTCAGGATGATGTTTTCCAGTTCCAACCATTTGCCTACGAATTTCATAAAGTCGTTGTTTTTGATAACTGAGTAATATTCCATTGTGTAGATGTACCACATTTTCTGTATCCATTCCTCTGTTGAAGGGCATCTGGGTTCTTTCCAGCTTCTGGCTATTATAAATAAGGCTGCGATGAACATAGTGGAGCACGTGTCTTTTTTATAAGTTGGGGCATCTTTTGGGTATATGCCCAAGACAGGTATAGCTGGATCCTCAGGCAGTTCAATGTCCAATTTTCTGAGGATCCTCCAAACTGATTTCCAGAATGGTTGTACCAGTCTGCAATCCCACCAACAATGGAGGAGTGTTCCTCTTTCTCCACATCCTCGCCAGCACCTGCTGTCCCCTGAGTTTTTGATCTTAGCCATTCTCACTGGTGTGAGGTGAAATCTCAGGGTTGTTTTGATTTGCATTTCCCTTATGACTAAAGATGTTGAACATTTCTTTAGGTGTTTGTCAGCCATTCGGCATTCCTCAGTTGTGAATTCTTTGTTTAGCTCTGAACCTCATTTTTTAATAGGGTTATTTGTTTCGCTGTGGTCTAACTTCTTGAGTTCTTTGTATATTTTGGATATAAGGCCTCTATCTGTTGTAGGATTGGTAAAGATCTTTTCCCAATCTGTTGGTTGCCGTTTTGTCCTAACCACAGTGTCCTTTGCCTTACAGAAGCTTTGCAGTTTTATGAGATCCCATTTGTCGATTCTTGATCTTAGAGCGTGAGCCATTGGTATTTTGTTTAGGAAATTTTTTCCAGTGCCCATGTGTTCCAGATGCTTCCCTAGTTTTTCTTCTATTAGTGTGAGTGTGTCTGGTTTGATGTGGAGGTCCTTGATCCACTTGGACTTAAGCTTTGTACAGGGTGATAAGCATGGATCGATCTGCATTCTTCTACATGTTGACCTCCAGTTGAACCAGCACCATTTGCTGAAAATGCTATCTTTTTTCCATTGGATGGTTTTGGCTCCTTTGTCAAAAATCAAGTGACCGTAGGTGTGTGGGTTCATTTCTGGGTCTTCAATTCTGTTCCATTGGTCTATCTGTCTGTCTCTGTACCAATACCATGCAGTTTTTATCACTATTGCTCTGTAATACTGCTTGAGTTCAGGGATAGTGATTCCCCTGAAGTCCTTTTATTGTTGAGGATAGCTTTAGCTATCCTGGGTTTTTTGTTATTCCAGATGAATTTGCAAATTGTTCTAACTCTGTGAAGAATTGGATTGGTATTTTGATGGGGGTTGCATTGAATCTGTAGATTGCTTTTGGTAAAATGGCCATTTTTACTATATTAATCCTGCCAATCCATGAGCATGGGAGATCTTTCCATCTTCTGAGGTCTTCTTCAATTTCCTTCTTCAGTGTCTTGAAGTTCTTATTGTACAGATCTTTTACTTGCTTGGTTAAAGTCACACCGAGGTACTTTATATTATTTGGGTCTATAATGAAGGGTGTCGTTTCCCTAATTTCTTTCTCGGCTTGTTTCTCTTTTGTGTAGAGGAAGGCTACTGATTTATTTGAATTAATTTTATACCCAGCCACTTTGCTGAAGTTGTTTATCAGCTTTAGTAGTTCTCTGGTGGAACTTTTGGGATCACTTAATTATACTATCATATCATCTCCAAATAGTGATATTTTGACTTGTTCTTTTCCGATCTGTATCCCCTTCACCTCCTTTTGTTGTCTGATTGCTCTGGCTAGGACTTCAAGAACTATATTGAATAAGTAGGGAGAGAGTGGGCAGCCTTGTCTAGTCCCTGATTTTAGTGGGATTGCTTCAAGTTTCTCTCCATCTAGTTTAATGTTAGCAACTGGTTTGCTGTATATGCCTTATACTATGTTTAGGTATGGGCCTTGAATTCCTATTCTTTCCAGGACTTTTATCATGAAGGGGTGTTGAATTTTGTCAAATGCTTTCTCAGCATCTAATGAAATGATCATGTGGTTTTATTCTTTCAGTTTGTTTATATAATGGATCATGTTGATGGTTTTCCGTATATTAAACCATCCCTGCATGCCTGGGATGAAGCCTACTTGATCATGGTGGATGATTGTTTTGATGTGCTCTTGAATTCGGTTTGCCAGAATTTTGTTGAGTATTTTTGCGTCAATATTCATAAGGGAAATTGGTCTGAAGTTCTCTTTCTTTGTTGTGTCTTTGTGTGGTTTAGGTATAAGAGTAATTGTGGCTTCGTAGAAGGAATTCGGTAGTGCTCCATCTGTTTCAATTTTGTGGAATAGTTTGGATAATATTGGTATGAGGTCTTCTATGAAGGTCTGATAGAATTCTGCACTAAACCCGTCTGGACCTGGGCTCTTTTTGGTTGGGAGACCTTTAATGACTGCTTCTGTTTCCTTAGGAGTTATGGGGTTGTTTAACTGGTTTATCTGTTCCTGATTTAACTTCGGTACCTGGTATCTGTCTAGGAAATTGTCCATTTCCTGCAGATTTTCAAGTTTTGTTGAATATAGGCTTTTATAGTAAGATCTGATGATTTTTTGAATTTCCTCTGAATCTGTAGTTATGTCTCCCTTTTCATTTCTGATTTTGTTAATTTGGACACACTCTCTGTGTCCTCTCGTTAGTCTGGCTAAGGGTTTATCTATCTTGTTGATTTTCTCAAAGAACCAACTTTTGGTTCTATTGATTGTTTCTATGGTCCTTTTTGTTTCTACTTGGTTAATTTCAGCTCTGAGTTTGATTATTTCCTGCCTTCTACTCCTCCTGGGTGTATTTGCTTCTTTTTGTTCTAGAGCTTTTAGGTGTGCTGTCAAGCTGCTGACATATGCTCTTTCCTGTTTCTTTCTGCAGGCACTCAGCGCTATGAATTTTCCTCTTAGCACAGCTTTCATTGTGTCCCATAAGTTTGGGTATGTTGTACCTTCATTTTCATTAAATTCTAAAAAGTCTTTTTTTTTTTTTTATTAACTTGAGTATTTCTTATATACATTTCGAGTGTTATTCCCTTTCCCGGTTTCCGGGCAAACATCCCCCTCCCCCCTCCCCTTCCTTATGGGTGTTCCCCTCCCAACCCTCCCACCATTGCCGCCCTCCCCCCATAGACTAGTTCACTGGGGGTTCAGTCTTAGCAGGACCCAGGGCTTCCCCTTCCACTGGTGCTCTTACTAGGATATTCATTGCTACCTATGGGGTCAGAGTCCAAGGTCAGTCCATGTATAGTCTTTAGGTAGTGGCTTAGTCCCTGGAAGCTCTGGTTGCTTGGCATTGTTGTATTTTTGGGGTCTCGAGCCCCTTCAAGCTCTTCCAGTTCTTTCTCTGATTCCTTCAATAGGGGACCTATTCTCAGTTCAGTGGTTTGCTGCTGGCATTCGCCTCTGTATTTGCTGTATTCTGGCTGTGTCTCTCAGGAGCGATCTACATCCGGCTCCTGTCGGTCTGCACTTCTTTGCTTCATCCATCTAGTCCAATTGGGTGGCTGTATATGTATGGGCCAAATGTGGGACAGGCTCTGAATGGGTGTTCCTTCAGTCTCTGTTTTAATCTTTGCCTCTCCCTTCCCTGCCAAGGGTATTCTTTTTCCTCATTTAAAGAAGGAGTGAAGCATTCACATTTTGATCATCCGTCTTGAGTTTCGTTTGTTCTAGGGATCTAGGGTAATTCAAGCATTTGGGCTAATAGCCACTTATCAATGAGTGCATACCATGTATGTCTTTCTGTGATTGGGTTAGTTCACTCAGGATGATATTTTCCAGTTCCAACCATTTGCCTACGAATTTCATAAACTCGTTGTTTTTGATAGCTGAGTAGTATTCCATTGTGTAGATGTACCACATTTTCTGTATCCATTCCTCTGTTGAAGGGCATCTGGGTTCTTTCCATTTTCTGGCTATTATAAATAAGGCTGCGATGAACATAGTGGAGCACGTGTCTCTTTTATATGTTGAGGCATCTTTTGGGTATATGCCCAAGAGAGGTATAGCTGGATCCTCAGGCAGTTCAATGTCCAATTTTCTGAGGAACCTCCAGACTGATTTCCAGAATGGTTTTACCAGTCTGCAATCCCACCAACAATGGAGGAGTGTTCCTCTTTCTCCACAACCTCGCCAGCATCTGCTGTCACCTGAGTTTTTGATCTTAGCCAATCGCACTGGTGTGAGGTGAAATCTCAGGGTTGTTTTGATTTGCATTTCCCTTATGACTAAAGATGGTGAACATTTCTTTAGGTGTTTCTCAGCCATTCGGCATTCCTCAGCTGTGAATTCTTTGTTTAGCTCTGAACCCCATTTTTTAATAGGGTTATTTGTTTCCCTGCGGTCTAACTTCTTGAGTTCTTTGTATATTTTGGATATAAGGCCTCTATCTGTTGTAGGATTGGTAAAGATCTTTTCCCAATCTGTTGGTTGCCGTTTTGTCCTAACCACAGTGTCCTTTGCCTTACAGAAGCTTTGCAGTTTTATGAGATCCCATTTGTCGATTCTTGATCTTAGAGCGTGAGCCATTGGTATTTTGTTTAGGAAATTTTTTCCAGTGCCCATGTGTTCCAGATGCTTCCCTAGTTTTTCTTCTATTAGTGTGAGTGTGTCTGGTTTGATGTGGAGGTCCTTGATCCACTTGGACTTAAGCTTTGTACAGGGTGATAAGCATGGATCGATCTGCATTCTTCTACATGTTGACCTCCAGTTGAACCAGCACCATTTGCTGAAAATGCTATCTTTTTTCCATTGGATGGTTTTGGCTCCTTTGTCAAAAATCAAGTGACCGTAGGTGTGTGGGTTCATTTCTGGGTCTTCAATTCTGTTCCATTGGTCTATCTGTCTGTCTCTGTACCAATACCATGCAGTTTTTATCACTATTGCTCTGTAATACTGCTTGAGTTCAGGGATAGTGATTCCCCTGAAGTCCTTTTATTGTTGAGGATAGCTTTAGCTATCCTGGGTTTTTTGTTATTCCAGATGAATTTGCAAATTGTTCTAACTCTGTGAAGAATTGGATTGGTATTTTGATGGGGGTTGCATTGAATCTGTAGATTGCTTTTGGTAAAATGGCCATTTTTACTATATTAATCCTGCCAATCCATGAGCATGGGAGATCTTTCCATCTTCTGAGGTCTTCTTCAATTTCCTTCTTCAGTGTCTTGAAGTTCTTATTGTACAGATCTTTTACTTGCTTGGTTAAAGTCACACCGAGGTACTTTATATTATTTGGGTCTATAATGAAGGGTGTCGTTTCCCTAATTTCTTTCTCGGCTTGTTTCTCTTTTGTGTAGAGGAAGGCTACTGATTTATTTGAATTAATTTTATACCCAGCCACTTTGCTGAAGTTGTTTATCAGCTTTAGTAGTTCTCTGGTGGAACTTTTGGGATCACTTAATTATACTATCATATCATCTCCAAATAGTGATATTTTGACTTGTTCTTTTCCGATCTGTATCCCCTTCACCTCCTTTTGTTGTCTGATTGCTCTGGCTAGGACTTCAAGAACTATATTGAATAAGTAGGGAGAGAGTGGGCAGCCTTGTCTAGTCCCTGATTTTAGTGGGATTGCTTCAAGTTTCTCTCCATCTAGTTTAATGTTAGCAACTGGTTTGCTGTATATGCCTTATACTATGTTTAGGTATGGGCCTTGAATTCCTATTCTTTCCAGGACTTTTATCATGAAGGGGTGTTGAATTTTGTCAAATGCTTTCTCAGCATCTAATGAAATGATCATGTGGTTTTATTCTTTCAGTTTGTTTATATAATGGATCATGTTGATGGTTTTCCGTATATTAAACCATCCCTGCATGCCTGGGATGAAGCCTACTTGATCATGGTGGATGATTGTTTTGATGTGCTCTTGAATTCGGTTTGCCAGAATTTTGTTGAGTATTTTTGCGTCAATATTCATAAGGGAAATTGGTCTGAAGTTCTCTTTCTTTGTTGTGTCTTTGTGTGGTTTAGGTATAAGAGTAATTGTGGCTTCGTAGAAGGAATTCGGTAGTGCTCCATCTGTTTCAATTTTGTGGAATAGTTTGGATAATATTGGTATGAGGTCTTCTATGAAGGTCTGATAGAATTCTGCACTAAACCCGTCTGGACCTGGGCTCTTTTTGGTTGGGAGACCTTTAATGACTGCTTCTGTTTCCTTAGGAGTTATGGGGTTGTTTAACTGGTTTATCTGTTCCTGATTTAACTTCGGTACCTGGTATCTGTCTAGGAAATTGTCCATTTCCTGCAGATTTTCAAGTTTTGTTGAATATAGGCTTTTATAGTAAGATCTGATGATTTTTTGAATTTCCTCTGAATCTGTAGTTATGTCTCCCTTTTCATTTCTGATTTTGTTAATTTGGACACACTCTCTGTGTCCTCTCGTTAGTCTGGCTAAGGGTTTATCTATCTTGTTGATTTTCTCAAAGAACCAACTTTTGGTTCTATTGATTGTTTCTATGGTCCTTTTTGTTTCTACTTGGTTAATTTCAGCTCTGAGTTTGATTATTTCCTGCCTTCTACTCCTCCTGGGTGTATTTGCTTCTTTTTGTTCTAGAGCTTTTAGGTGTGCTGTCAAGCTGCTGACATATGCTCTTTCCTGTTTCTTTCTGCAGGCACTCAGCGCTATGAATTTTCCTCTTAGCACAGCTTTCATTGTGTCCCATAAGTTTGGGTATGTTGTACCTTCATTTTCATTAAATTCTAAAAAGTCTTTAATTTCTTGCTTTATTTCTTCCTTCACCAGGTTATCATTGAGTAGAGCATTGTTCAATTTCCACGTATATGTGGGCATTCTTCCCTTATTGTTATTGAAGACTAGTTTTAGGCCGTGGTGGTCCAATAGCACGCATGGGATTATTTCTATCTTTCTGTACCTGTTGAGGCCCGTTTTTTGACCAATTATATGGTCAATTTTGGAGAAAGTACCATGAGGAGCTGAGAAGAAGGTATATCCTTTTGCTTTAGGATAGAATGTTCTATAAATGTCCGTTAAGTCCATTTGGCTCATGACTTCTCTTAGTCTGTCTATGTCTCTGTTTAATTTCTGTTTCCATGATCTGTCCATTGATGAGAGTGGGGTGTTGAAATCTCCTACCATTATTGTGTGAGGTGCAATGTGTGTTTTGCGCTTCAGTAAGGTTTCTTTTATGTATGTAGGTGCCCTTGTATTTGGGGCATAGATATTTAGGATTGAGAGTTCATCTTGGTGGATTTTTCCTTTGATGAATATGAAGTGTCCTTCCTTATCTTTTTTGATGACTTTTAGTTGGAAATTGATTTTATTTGATATTAGAATGGCTACTCCAGCTTGCTTCTTCTGACCATTTGCTTGGAAAGTTGTTTTCCAGCCTTTCACTCTGAGGTAGTGTCTGTCTTTGTCTCTGAGGTGTGTTTCCTGTAGGCAGCAGAATGCAGGGTCCTCGTTGCGTATCCAGTTCGTTAATCTATGTCTTTTTATTGGGGAGTTGAGGCCATTGATGTTGAGAGATATTAAGGAATAGTGATTATTGCTTCCTGTTATATTCATATTTGGATGTGAGGTTATGTTTGTGTGCTTTTCTTCTCTTTGTTTTGTTGCCAAGACGATTAGTTTCTTGCTTCTTCTAGGGTATAGCTTGCCTCCTTATGTTGGGCTTTACCATTTATTATCCTTTGTAGTGCTGGATTTGTAGAAAGATATTGTATAAATTTGGTTTTGTCATGGAATATCTTGGTTTCTCCATCTATGTTAATTGAGAGTTTTGCAGGATACTGTAACCTGGGCTGGCATTTGTGTTCTCTTAGGGTCTGTATGACATCAGTCCAGGATCTTCTGGCCTTCATAGTTTCTGGCGAAAAGTCTGGTGTGATTCTGATAGGTCTGCCTTTATATGTTACTTGACCTTTTTCCCTTACTGCTTTTAATATTCTTTCTTTATTTTGTGAGTTTGGTGTTTTGACTATTCTGTGACGGGAGGTGTTTCTTTTCTGGTCCAATCTATTTGGGGTTCTGTAGGCTTCTTGTATGCCTATGGGTATCTCTTTTTTTAGATTAGGGAAGTTTTCTTCTATGATTTTGTTGAAGATATTTACTGGTCCTTTGAGCTGGGAGTCTTCGCTCTCTTCTATACCTATTATCCTTAGGTTTGATCTTCTCATTGAGTCCTGGATTTCCTGTATGGTTTGGACCAGTAGCTTTTTCCGCTTTACATTATCTTTGACAGTTGAGTCAATGATTTCTATGGAATCTTCTGCTCCTGAGATTCTCTCTTCCATCTCTTGTATTCTGTTGGTGAAGCTTGTATCTACAGCTCCTTGTCTCTTCTTTTGGTTTTCTATATCCAGGGTTGTTTCCATGTGTTCTTTCTTGATTGCTTCTATTTCCATTTTTAATTCCTTCAACTGTTTGATTGTGTTTTCCTGGAATTCCTTCAGGGATTTTTGCGATTTCTCTCTGTAGGCTTCTACTTGTTTATTAATGTTTTCCTGTGTTTCCCTAAGGGAGTTCTTCACGTCTTTCTTGAAGTCCTCCAGCATCATGATCAAATATGATTTTGAAACTAGATCTTGCTTTTCTGGTGTGTTTGGATATTCCATGTTTGTTTTGGTGGGAGAATTGGGCTCCGATGATGCCATGTCGTCTTGGTTTCTGTTGCTTGGGTTCCTGCACTTGCCACTCGCCATCAGATTATCTCTAGTGTTACTTCGTTCTGCTATTTCTGACAGTGGCTAGACTGTCCTATAAGCCTGTGTGTCAGGAGTGCTGTAGACCTGTTTTCCTCTCTTTCAGTCAGTTATGGGGACAGAGTGTTCTGCTTTCGGGCGTGTAGTTTTTCCTCTCTACAGGTCTTCAGCTGTTCCTGTGGGCCTGTGTCTTGAGTTCACCAGGCAGCTTTCTTGCAGCAGAAAAGTTGGTCTTACCTGTGGTCCGGAGGCTCAAGTTCGCTCGTGGGGTGCTGCCCATGGGCTCTCTGCAGCGGCAGCAACCAGGAAGACCTGTGCCGCCCCTCCGGCAGCTTCAGTGCACCAGGGTTCCAGATGGCCTTTGGTGTTTTCCTCTGGCGTCCGAGATGTGTGTACAGAGAGCAGTCTCTTCTGGTTTCCCAGGCTTGTCTGCCTCTCTGAAGGTTTAGCTCTCCCTCCCACGGGATTTGGGTGCAGAGAACTGTTTATCCGGTCTGTTTCCTTCAGGTTCCGGCGGTGTCTCAGGCAGGGGTCCTGCCGCTCCTGGGCCCTCCCCCACGGGAGCCCAGAGGCCTTATACAGTTTCCTCTTGGGCCAGGGATGTGGGCAGGGGTGGGCAGTGTTGGTGGTCTCTTCCGCTCTGCAGCCTCAGGAGTGCCCACCTGACCAGGCGGTGAGGTCCGGTTCAAACAGTTCTTTGATGGCCCTGTGAATGTCCAGCTCTCTGGAAGGCTGTTCTCCCTCTGTCTCTGGGAGGCAGTAAAAAAGATTGAGTTCTCCAGAGTTAAGGAATTTCTGAAATCTAACATTCATGAACCCTGGTATGATAGGTCCTGGAAAAGGGCACAGCCCTGTAGAAAAATAATCTTCTAAGGAAGAAAGAAAGCAGTGACCTTGGAGGGTGACCTTGGAGGGCTTTGAATGAATCAAAGGTTTGTACTCCTGGTATCTTGCTGGTGGTTTTGCTATTTCTGAAGGAGCTGGTGATTTATAGGGCACAGCCTTACTAATGCTGTGAATGGCATATGCACATTGAAAAGTCTTGTCCTTGCCTCACCCTGCATTCTCCCTCCTGGAACAGTTGTGTTCAAAACCTTGCCTGTAGGAACTGAAGAGGACCCATCCTCTATCCAGCACTCATAGGGAAGCCCTCAAGGGCCAATGTAAGGGAAGGCAACCAAAGGCCTTGTAATTCTTTCCTCAGAGATATTAGACTGCATAGCAATTAAATGTTTTACAAATGCTTTTATGAACACCTGCTACCAGACAGAAAATATGATGTTAACTAACAAGATTGTTATTTTACAAATGAATAAGTGGCTGGAGGGATTGAAGAGGTTCTAAGTGTTATGGTTTCAGTCTCAAGTTTTTCCTACAAATAGGCTTATGTTTTGGTCCATGGCCTCTGGCATGATATGGGAGGTAGGACTTTGTTGGTAGCAACAGCTAAGTGGGGGTGGGCATGTGGAGGTTACAGAAGTACTCGGTTCCCAGCCAGCTTTCTGTTTGCTGCGGTGTCCCATTAGGAGGTCCTACCACATGCCCTGACTCCCATGAATGCCACCACAACTTTCCCATTGTGGTCTGAAACTGTGAAACCAATCAAAAGCAACTCCTTTCTCCTTACAGATGTTTTTACCAGATATTTTGATCACAGCAACCCAAAATGTTTTCCTCAACAGAGCTAATGGGCCAAATCTTTATGCCTTTGGAGTTTGTTGTTAAAATAGTCTAGCCAATCTAAGCAGGAGAGGCATCTTGCAACTGATCTAACAGACAGTATTTACTATACTCCAACTATGAAAATCTTTTTGTAAACTGGCATTTGAGTATGTAGCATGATCTTTTACCCACCACGAGTTTGAAGCCAACTGAAGCTACATACCAAGTTCAAAACCAGGTTAGGCAACTTAAGGAAACCTTGTCTCAAAAGTAAAGCTCTGGATTGTTGTACTTTTTAATGAGGGATGTCTCTTTGGTTAGCCTGCACATGCTCTGGGGTCAGTAGTATTAAAGTAAAATGTAGTCTTACCACTCTGATATACAATAAAAGTATTAGAAAACCTATTTACCTATTACAAGATTTTTCTATTATTCAAACAATTTTTAATAAATATATTATTCTCTTAAGACATACTTAAAACTCTTTACCTAAAAGGATAATTTGGTTTAGAATGACTACATATACTAGCCAATAAAACTAGAACTGTCCAAGTTTCCCGGCAAAATGGCTCTGCAGCCTAGAGAATGTCACTTCTGCTTCCTTCAGTGTCCTCAGAAACTGTTAGAGTACTCACAGCCTACTACTGTCTTAAAGAATACGTAATATGAACTAACACTCTGTTATCTTTTCAACAACAATGATATAAATCTTAAAAGTGATTGACAAGGGGCTGGGGATTTAGCTCAGTGGTAGAGCGCTTACCTAGGAAGCGCAAGGCCCTGGGTTCGGTCCCCAGCTCCAAAAAAAAAAAAAAAAAAAAAAGTGATTGATGAGAGTGGTTATCACTTGTGATACTTTCAGAAGGATCTGGCCTTACTTTCTTAACCAGATGCTAGTATTTTGGGTATGAATCTCCCCTCAGGACACTGTAAGTTGCCCCGGGAACCCTCTTTGGTCCACATACAGTGAACAAGGTACACTACATGCAGCAGCTTCTCTTTCCTTCCCCCCATTTGATTTATTGCTAACTCTTTTCACTTAGCACTTCTTTCTTTCCACCATGGCTCCAATTTAGACCCTCCAAACCCCACCATGTGAGAATAATCCTGGTCCCACTCATCAGTCATGCAAAACCATTGCTTTGTGTCCCAGCTTCATTAGCTCTAGAACAGAGGAGAGTACATCGAAGTCAGATGAGCTCAATGACAAAGACAGTGTAGAGCAATGATTCCGCCAAAGTTTTGGCACAGCCATGCCACCTTTTAACCCTCTCTTGTCTTGTTCCTCTGTTTCCTGAAAAGAGAGATTTATGTAAATAACCAGTTACTAAACTATCCTTACTTGAGAGCAGCACATAGCACAGAGCTAGTCCCAATTTCTGTTTATCCCACCTCAGCTACAGTACTCAGGCCAGAGGTTGTTCCAACTCTCCTTAACTCCTCCTCAGAATTCTGTAGCAAAACACAAACTCTGCAAGAAACCCTCTTACCAAACTACTGCAGGATTCCCCATGTCCAGGCTCTCCCTTGTGGATTTATGGGTATGGTCCTAATGGTCTGTGTTGTCTAGGATAATGCCAATAGGAAAACCATGCAATTGTTCTATGAATAATAATTAACTTAATAATGTAATTCCCTTAGGGATGCTTCAAAAAGTCAATGACATGATGTGAAACCGCTGTCCTTCAGTGAATGAAGGGCTGGTTCTAGGCTTCCCATAAGATACCACAGTCCTCTACAGTTCAACTCTTTTATGTAAAATGGCCTAGGGGTTAGGGATTTAGCTCAGCGGTAGAGCGCTTGCCTAGTGAGCACAAGGCCCTGGGTTCGGTCCCCAACTCCGGAAAAAAAAAAAGAAAAGAAAAAACAATGGCCTAGTGTTTGCACATAACCTATTGATATTCTCTCATATACTTGAAGATATCTCTATTACCTGCAATACTTAATACACTGCGAATGTAGCATAAATCATTGCTATAATGAATTGTTAAGGAACCAATGACAAAAAAAGGAGTCTGTACATGTTCACCATGCATACAACCTTTATACTTCTAATGACATAATTCATGATAGAGCCTAGAGGCAAACAATGCTGAAGAAGGGTTGTGTATTTCAGTCTGTATTTGCTTGAGTTTGTAAAAGCAGAACTTACATATTCACAAGGCCAATGGTAAGCTACTGGGAAGCCACACATGGGGAGACTTAGGGAATACTAGCCACTCTTTATTATTGCCATTGCTATCACTGTCGCTTATTACTGGTGTGTCCACAAGTCTCATTCCTTTCAACACACCCTATATGACCCTCAAGGTATTCCCATAGATATTCTAGTTATCCCTCTATTTCAAACCTCCGCTGGTCCTCCATTGTTCTCAAAATCCAAATATAGTCAAAGACCCAACACCTGCCATACCCAAACACTTGTGCCTGCAGAATGCTTGAACTCCAACTGGTTCATCTTTTTTCCAATGTTCCCCAATGTGCAGAGCTTACAGATGGACTCTACGCTTTCATTCAAATGGGTCCCATTTACAACTCTCCAAACCTGTCACCTAACTGAACAATTCTACTCTTCCAGGACGTGTCTTATCTGCTTCATGTCCCCTCTATACCACACCAAATCAAGCTTTGCTGTTCACGCCACAGATTGGTCTAAACTCCAGCACCCAGTACTTCTGACACTGGGCTGTTCCTACAGAAACGTTTATTTTCATCTAGGGTGAAATTCTCCACCAAATATTGAATTTCAGATCCCTATCTGAAATAATTCTCTCAGCCACTGATTATTGTTTTTGAATTGGTTACTTTATATATTAATCATTTCTCTCAATAGTATGCTCCCTCTGGGAAATTTTTTCTAATCAATCTGCACAATGAATTTCTCTTCGTATGTAGATAAGGATATACTTCCTTGGCTACCATACCCTCGTCCCTTGTCTTTCCGGCTAGACTGTCCAAGCGTCCAACTCCCAGTTCTTTGCCCTCATCTGTCTCCATGACACAAAGTTGTCTTGCCTGTGCCTTCCCTATGAGACTCCTGTGTGAAACATCACATTTGAAATGTGAAAGAGCTTTCTAGTGTGTCTTGAAATTGCATCTACACTCATTCTGCTACTCCGTGAGCACTACTGTCTTTACCTCCTGAGCTTTGCAAATCTCAACTCCAAGTAACAGCCCTATTTGACCCCCTCTGTCACATCATTTCATAAAACTTTTCATTTCTTCCATTCTAATTTATTCACATAGAATCATCCTTTGCTAAAAGTTCATTGGTTTGGGAAGATTCTGTTCAATATTATCTCCTTCCTGCAAGACTCTCAATCCTTTTCTCCTTCTATAAAGTCCATTTCCGTTCTTATTCAACCTTTTTATACAAGTTGAAAGATGTTTTTCTTATCTCCTTAATAAAATCTACTAAGGTTTAATTATGGTGTTTCTCATGAATTGAGAAATACTTTTTATTTAACATTTATTTCCTCCTCTCTCCCCCAAAACCATTACTTAACTGACAAAATAAAGGACCCCAGTCTCCTGTGGGTTATCTGGAACGGTGGCTTAGCTCACCCCACATGGCCAATCGCTAACCCATGACCAAGAATTTCTGAGTTTAGCTGCTAAGTCCTTTCATCTGTTTTAAAAACTGTTAAGAATATAGCATTTATTAGTATTTCTAGTTATTAGCCTGGCATTATTCTGCCAGTGTTCAGACACTTAAATAGATAAGCTTTATACAGGAGTGGAAAGGAGAGAAGAATGCCAAACTGGATGTGAGAACCTAAGCCATGAACCTGCTATAGTCCTTAGATCCAGAGGCCTTTGCATGGCTCTGGCTGCCCTGACTCTGTTTCTACGGTACAGTGTGGTAACCACAGCTGGGAACACAACAAGATATGAAAGGATCATTAGCATTTTCAAAAGAATTTCAGCGAAAAGTTATTTTCTAGCATATTCATTCTAAATACATGTCACTATACTGTTCAGTGAATAAGTATACATACACACTCATTGAGCCATATACATATATGCATATGCATACACATATACAGTCATTGAACCCCACACATACATGTGTGCTCACATATTCATTTAGCTCATTCATACACATGCACATGTACACATACATACACACTCATTGAGCCCCAAACTTACACATATACATGTACATAAAAAAATATGTTCATTGAGCCTACACACACACACACACACACACACGTGTACACACACACACGGGAGCATATATGCATACATATATGTATACATATATTTATGTATACACACACACATATATATATGTATATATATTCACTGAACCCAATACGCATCCATATGTACACATCCATGCACACTTATTGAGGCACACACACACACTGAGCAACACACATATGTATTCATGGATCTATATTAAGTCTTAACTGTGCATGCTTTTTAAAAGTTGGATAGTAAATAAGGAAATGTAATGCTGGTTACTTACCTACTGCAGACAGTTACGGAGAGACTGGTTCTGTTGTCCTTTAGTTTGCTTTCTAGCACCAGAGGTGAAAGAGAAGGGAGGAGAGTCAGGCGAAAGAAAATATATAGATAGACGGTAGATGATAGACAGGCAAACAAACGAATGGACAGACAGACAGATAAGACAAGTGAGTGGCTTCCAGTCCTTGGTGTAACTTACAGTCAAACCCCTCTCTCCTTTTTTTTTAATTGGTTAGAACATATAAATATCTTTTTTTATTAACTTGAGTATTTCTTATTTACATTTTGAATGTTATTCTCTTTCCCGGTTTCCAGGCAAACAACCCCCTAATCCCCCCTCCCCACCCTCCCCCCATTGCTGCCCTCCCCCCAACAATCACGTTCACTGGGGGTTCGGTCTTAGCAGGACCCAGGGCTTCCCCTTCCACTGGTGCTCTTACTAGGATATTCGTTGCTACCTATGAGGTCAGAGTCCAGGGTCAGTCCATGTATAGTCTTTAGGTAGTGGCTTAGTCCCTGGAAACTCTAGTTGCTTGGCATTGTTGTTCATAAGGGGTCATGAGCCCCTTCAAGCTCTTCCAGTTCTTTCTTTGATTCCTTCAACGGGGGTCCTGTTCTCAGTTCAGTGGTTTACTGCTGGCATTCGCCTCCGATGATGCCCATGTAGTCTTGGTTTCTGTTGCTTGGGTTCCTGCGCTTTCCTCTTGCCATCAGATTATCTCTAGTGTTACTTTGTTCTGCTATTTCTGACAGTGGCTAGACTGTCCTATAAGCCTGTGTGTCAGGAGTGCTGTAGATCTGTTTTCCTGTTTTCTTTCAGCCAGTTATGGGGACAGAGTGTTCTGCTTTCGGGCGTGTAGTTTTTCCTCTCTACAGGTCTTCAGCTGTTCCTGTGGGCCTGTGTGCTGAGTTCACCAGGCAGGTTGCTTGGAGCTGGAAGGTTTGTCTTACCTGTGGTCCCGAGGCTCAAGTCTGTTCATGGGGTGTTGCCTATGAGCTCTCTGTGGCGGCAGCAACCAGGAAGATCTGCGCCACCCTTTCCGGGAGCTTCCGTGCACCAGGGTTCTAGATGGTGTTTGGTGTTTTCCTCTGGAGTCAGAGATGTGGGCAGAGTGAAGTCTCCTCTGGTTTCCCAGGCGTGTCTGCCTCTCTGAAGGCCCAGCTCTCCCTCCCATAAGATTTGGGTGCAGAGAACTGTTTATCCTGTCGGTCCCTTCATGTTTCGGCGGTGTCTCAGATGCAGCGGATTTCCTGCTCCTGTGCCCTTATCCAAGGGAACCCAGAGGCCGTAACAGTCTCCTCTTGGGCCAAGGATGTGGGCAAGGGTGGGCAGTGTTGGTGGTCTCCTCCGCTCTGCAGTCTCAGGAGTGCCCACCTGTCTCAGCGGTGAGCTCTCTCTCCCACGGGGTCTGGGAGCAGTGAGCTGGAGGCAGGGAGCGCAAGATTGGGACTCAAACCCCTCTCTTCTAACTCCATCCACACTCTTGCTTCCTTCGCTGCATCCTTCCCTGCCACACTCTGTACTAAGCATTCTCACTAAAGACCTCTGTCTCACCTGCTCTGATCATACAGCACCCTGCTGCCAAGGGTCTACTCAACAGTGCATCACCCCCTCGAGGGGAAAAGAGATTATTTATTCTGGAGGCAAATATGAGTGGCTGTGACCCAGGAACACAGATTCAGCTTACCCCAAAGTCTGTGTTCCAATATGGTGACAGTTTCTTGAAAACAAAATGTAACAAAACAAGAGAGTTGAGGTGCTTTTGGTTGGAACATTGGGTAGGCAGGTTACAGCAAACCAGGGAAAGTTTTGCTGTAGGACTTATGTGTGACAGCATTTGTAGTGGTTGGTTGGAAATTAGTGTGTCAGTTGTAGATAGCCTCAGCTGTCACCTTGGTCTAGCCCAGAATCATCTGAGGGAGTCTTAATGGTGGGATTGCCCAAATAAGACTGGCCTGTGGCCATGTCTGTGGATGAGTCACTGTCTTGATTGATGATTGATATGAAAGGAGTTCTCACATGGTGGACAGTTAGTCCCTGCCCGGTGTAAGAAAGCTAGCTGAGCAACCCAATAAGCAGCATGCCTCTGTGGTTTAGGCTCCTGACATGATGTTTGTCAGTGATGAACTCTGTGGCCTGAAACTGTAAGCCTGTTACAGGCTTTTCTTCTCCTGCAAATATTTAAAAAGAGTTGGTTTTGGTTGAGGTGTTTATTGCAATAGACAGACAAGTAAAACAGGACCTCTTCATGTGTTTCAAACAATTTTACCCAGTGGTCGTGAAAATGTTAGGTCAGGCACAAATGAAGGAAACAAATGACCATTAAGGGGTCTCATGATACCCCAAAGGAAACTGGCTCTGGACTTGAACTTTTCAACATCTCCACATTATTGAAGTTCTAATCAAATGAATCCACTACAAGAGAGGCTAGGTGGAAAGTATAGTTCTTCTCAGGGACATTCAGTGATAACAAGTCTTTTCAGAGAGACTCTTCTCAGGAATTAGCTATTTGAAGTGGAGGATTAAAATGCTACTTTGAATGTGTGCAAAAGCCAGCTTGTCCTTCCACAAGACACCCCCCTTTGTAGCTCTGGCACTTGAGATGGCCCCACAGTTAGCTGTGTGTCTGAAATGTGTTTTCTCCCTTCTGTGACAGAAGACCTAAGGCCTCAAACATGACATATACTTTGCATCTCTGTACTAAGCTACACAGCAATCCAACTGTGAAGCTGAGGCACAGAAACAAGAGTGGGAGGACGTCTGAGGCAATGGTATCCACTGCTCATGTGCTATGGACTATTGACTTAAGTGTGTTCTCTTGACCTCACAGAAGTGGTCAGCCCCCCTCACTTTCCTCTCTCTGCTCTGCTCCTGTAGTTCACCCATGATGATTCACCACTCCACTCCTCTATCTCAAACTTTTTGCTTGTTCTTAACCTCCTACCTGGGCTGGTCTCCAACAGCAGGTGCCGTGATCTCTGTAATTACAAAGCACCCAATTAAGATTGTCACCCAATCTTTAAAACATATGAATGGGGCCAGCAAAATGGCTCAGCAGGTTAAATAAAGCACTTCCCTCCAAGCCTGACAACCTGAGTTCAAACCCTGAGACTCATATGTTGGAAAAGAGACGTGAGTCCTGAAGCTGTCCTCTGGCCTTGACACATATGCTGTGGAAGACACATACGCATGTGCACACAAACACACACATACACACACACACACATACACAGAGGACAGTGTCACCTTCCTACGTGTCTAACATCTGATTTGTCTGTGTGTCTGTGTGGCTGGGGTCATCTTTGCTGAGCTCTGTCTGAGACCTATCTCATTCCTGTCACTTAAGTCTCAGCTCAAGTGTCACCACATTATTTTCTTGACCAGACAAAGGCTATCACTCATGAGAGCTGTGACTGGAGCCTTCACCCTAACCCTGACCTCATTATCTTTCTATGAATAAGACACACATAACCCCTTTTTCATTCACATTTTCTCCTTCTTAAGGTCATTTGTAGCTTAGGAGCACACACACACATTTGAAAATAATTTTTTCTCATACAATATATTCTGAGCCTGGTCCCCCACTCCTCCCGGATCCCACCCACCTTTAATGCCTTGTCTTTGCTCAGCACTTATACCCAGCCAATAACCAGACCGAGGAAGCCACTCTGAGTCATGCTGTGCAATTCAGTGCCTTGAGAACAGGTGATATTTTTCCCAGTGTCAGCTGCAGGGCTCTGCAAGTGTTTCCCTGTTGCCATGGTAAAGGCTTTATGCAGCAAATCCTACCTGGAAGGGAGCTTCTCTGTGCTTTTGGAGTCTTTGCACTGACACAGGCTCCCAAATGGACTCTGCCAAGGGCACTGCTCATGGCAGACTTTTCGCTAATCTTTATCTGAGCTAAATTGAGTTGAGACTTGGATACCTATGACACTGCTACCATCAAATGCCACTTTCTAAGATCTCATAGAGAAGACAGCATTCTTTGTGGGAAACACAACCCCCAAAAGGCAAACAGCTGTAATTTTTCTACCAGTAATAACAATATATAGATACACACATGTAGAAGCCCAGGTTCTATACACGAGTTTTATTCTCTCACGTAATTCCAAAAGCCATCTAGGTGGCAGATAAATTATTAGCTCCATTTTACAAGTGAGGAAACCATGGCTGAAGTTGCTAAGTGGAAGGACTGAAACAGATGAAAGACCAGCATCACCCTAGACGCCATGAACTTGGCTTTCACCTCTCAGGGGTTTCTGGGGAAACCTGTATTGACTCTTTAAGGACCTGGAAACCCTGAGCTTGAAGGTGGTATCCCCAACAAGCATGACTTAGTGGTGAGTGATGAAAATGTACTTTCAGGAGCTGGAGAGAGGGCTCAGTGGCTGAAGAAGAGCAGAGTTTAGTTCTCAGCACCAATACCAAGTGCCTCACAACCACCTCTAACTCCGGCCCTAGGATGTCCAACTATCCTGGCTTCTGAGAACATGCAGTATCATACACATGCCCCACATAGACACATGCACAGACACATATATGTAATAAACAATAGATCTTGAACAATTTTTCACAATTATGTGCTTCTATCTTCCCCACTCCTTGGCACTACAGAAATCTTGACTATAGTCTTCCACTCCACAGACACAAACATTTTTCTCTCCACTCAGAGACAATCGCTCTGTGGCAAAGACAGGCTTTATTTGTTTGTTGGTTCATGGCTTTTGTTTTCATTTTTGTCTTGTTTTGTTTAAAGCAGAGCCTCATTCTGTACCTGGCTTACTTGAAACACACTAAGTAGCCTAGGTTGCCTTTGGATTCACAGATGCCCTCCTGCCTCGGTCTCCCATGTGCTAGAATTATAGACACATGCCATTATGCCCAGTTAAGAATAAACAGAAACACTAAAATGGGCGATCTACATCATTGTACAAATGTTGGAGCCCATTAGAAGGTCAGATCTCCGACTCTCGCGGGTTGCCATGCTTGGGCTCCTTCTGCTTGTCCCCTTTTGCCAGTATCTGGCTCCAGTGCCCTAGTTTGGCACACATGTAAAAGACGACACTCCTATAACCTGTCACTTCTGGGTTCTTCCCCTGCATTGCCCTGGCTCCCCTGCAGTAGTCACATGGTCACTGCTGCTCCCCTCCTCCCCTGTCTCTAAGGTATGCTCCACACCATTTTGCTGGATCCTCCTGCCCTTGAAATATGCCTCTTTTGTGATTTCTTTAAAAGACCTAGCAATCTCTTCTGCCTGGCCTACAAATACTCTCACATTCTTTCTTCCCTCAAAACTGTGCACATTCAGACTCATTCCAAAACAGCAGTCATGGCCATGAATCTGAAGGATCCAGTCTTTCTCAGTCTAGATATACTGACCCATGAACCCCATCCTCAGAGTTAAGTCTTACTGGGAGTCTCACATCTGGGACTAGCTTCAGATTGGCAATGGGTAGGGGAACAACCCCAAGTAGAAGGAGGATGGGTAAGACCCCCTCCCTGCCAAGCTTCCTCTAAAGACCCCTCTTACATCCCTTTTTCTCTCCTCTATACTCTGAGTCCTTTTATATTTTGCTGTAGTTAAAATACATAAAGCATAGCATTCACCATTTCATGGGCACATTGTTAGAACTAAGTCTTGTGGTGCGAAGTGCATTCACATTGTTGTGTGATCATCACCCACTTTCATCCCCAGTTTATTTCAATCTTCCAAGACTTAAGCTCTGAGCTCTGAGCTCTGAGCTCTGAGCACACTGACTCCCCCTACCCATGAAGTCACACTGCTTTTAGCCTCTGTGAATTTTAGTATTCCTAGGACCTCATCTCAACCAACAGCTGCCCTCCACTATCTTAGTTAAGGTCTTACCTTAGAAACATGACCCGGACTTCCTCTCCTTTAAATAACATTCCATTATCCACACTGCCACAGTTTGTGCACCCCAGTGATCCTTCTAGAGACACCATGTGGTTTCAACCTCTCAACTGTTGTGAAGGATTTTTTTTTACCATTCACTGTGTTTTCTCAACTTTTGGGAAGAATGTTTTATACCATTCACACTGTACTGCTTTTGATTCTTTGGGGAAGAGAACTAAAAGTGGATGGCCAGGTTGTATACTGATTTTTGTTTAGTGACTTGGGGAATTCTCAACACTAGTTTAGGAACACTAGCTTTCCACACTAGCTGTACCATTTTATGTTCCTTCTAACTGTGCACAAGATTTCAAATCTTTATATCCATCACACTATGCATTTTGTCTTTTCTAGATATTACCCATTTTAAGGGGAATAAAGTAAAATTATTTAGTATTTTATTTGCATTTCCCATTAAATAAGCCCAAGTATCTCTCTTCCTGTACTTAGCACCCATTTGTGCCATGTTCTGAAATAGTGTCCCAGAATGTGCCTTCAGTTTTGTCACAAGTCAAACATCTGTTTTCTTTTAAACTTTCGCCTGTGATTTTGATGTCATTTCTGAATCCAACTTCACAAAAAGGAGTTTCTGTCTTTTTAAAAGAGACTTACAATTTAACTCTTATGCCCAGAGCTCTTACTTCCTTCTAGAAGGATCTATATGCTACTAGAATCACTTTTCTGCAGAAATTTCATATGCAAGTTTTTCTTTTGGTTGCTTTGGTATCATTGGCTAGCATCATGTCAGTATCCACAACGGTGTTGATAGTACTCACATCTGAGCTGAGGCATGAAGAATACGATTCTAGCATCTCTATAATGGGAATACAAGATGTAGGAACTGCAAATTATCTGCTGTGTTCCCACTGGATCCCACAGAGCCTACATCCTATTGGGGTAGCAGATTAGTGTCGTGGAGATCTCAACCTAATTAAAGTGAATTGGTGGTAAACCCTGTGATTTCTGTGAGCAGTAAGGAAGGGGAACAGGTGTGTCCGTTCTGAAGCTGGGGAGGTCAAGGTTTGGTAAGAACCGTTGGCAAGCATATGATGAGGGCTGTGGACAGCTCTTCCCTTACTTCTTAGAGGAAAGAAAAAATAGGTTTCAAATGCAGGATAAGAGACTAATTTAGGTATTTCCTGAGAATGTGTATCTAGGTTACCATGGATGTTAAGTCTGTTTGGAAATTTTTTTTCTTCTTAAATAAAATAAAAGATGGTGAGTGATAAATTGGCTCCTTAAGTCTTCCCAATAATAAAATGATATTACAGGAGAAAAATCTATATTTTGAGAGTAATCAATTCCTTTGCCTAACTAGTCAGCAGCTTTGAGCATCATGACTGACAGCACTCCCAGCTGTGATACTCACAGCTTTGCACAACTTCTGTCCCATTCATGATCATGTGAATGTCAAATAACCCAAGACTTAACTTCTGTTTGGTTTTAGACTGGACCACCTGATTAGTGACCAGAGATTGACCATCCTAGGCTGGTTAAGTGTGAGGAGAGCCAGCTATTCATAAAATAAGCTTTCATCCTCCAAACACATACCAAATGCTCAGAAGGTAAAGAGACATGGCAGAGGAGATTTTGCTATGGCCAGGGAAGTCAGTTTGATATTGAACTTTTTTCCAGAAGCAACTTGTTAAATCCATTGATGTGTGAGCTGGCCAACTAACATTTTCAATTTCAGGCCTCCATTGTTTTCCAAGAGGATTCAAGTCTACTAAGTCTGTGGGGTATATGTCACAGACAGCTCTGCCACTGTGTTATTTTGAGTTCTATGTACGACAGTCAGAAGAGACTTCACACTTGGCATGGTTTCAGTAGATTTTAATCTCCATAATATGAGTCGCTCCATAGCTACAACTTCCTATCATTTTCTCCCCTCTGCCTTGGTCCTAGTTCTTTCTTAGACATGAATCCTCTCCTTTCCCAACAGCCCACAAAGAAGCACCTTTCTGCACAACCCATACTTTCTACTTCACAGCAGTGGCATATCCTTCAGTGCCTGGGGAATCTTCCTGCCTTTTTCAGTTTAACCCCAGGTAAAGTAGTAGTCTCTTCACAGTGCCCATGCTATCTCACGGGATCTAATACCTTGTAGTTATATACATATCCACCTGTCCCAACCTTCATTCCCTCTGAGCTTCCTGGTAGGATGGATGGGACATGGTCATATTTGGGGTCCCTGTGTCAAGCACACAAGTATTTCTGGTGGTTAAAAGAATACATGACCATCCCTAAAACAACTAGCATTTCTAAAGTATTAGAAGTTTCATCTTAGACAAAGAAGCTAAACCCAGCCTTTAAGATTTTTATAGAGGTATTTTAAATCCTGATATTCTGCTATAGCGAAAGATGCTTGCCAAAAAATTTGCTTAAGCCATCCCTTCACAAGAACTGAGTTTGTAAAAGACGAGCAAAGAAAAAAACTGCTGTAACATCTAAAGCAGCAGCCAGGAGCTGTAAACAGAGTCTAACCCCGACTTACCCTCACTTATTCACTAGTTTATTATTCAGTAAATATTAACAGATGCCTACTTCCTAGACAAAAAACCATCAAAGTCCATTGCTGGAGTGACACACCTCCAGGTCGCTTCATCTCTTCTCTAGGTGGGCTCATTTCTGTCCTGGGCCTTCAACTTCAAGTAATTCTATTCTTTCTTCAGCAAAATGTCTTTCCAACTGTAATTACAGCCGCCTAGAAAAGGGAAGCATTCTTGTGAAGAATATCATAAAATATACAAGGGGAAGACAAGGTTACAGAGAAAAGTTCATTTCTAACCAATTCTCTTGTGAAGAGTACTCAACTTACATATTATTTATTGGAAAAAGAACACAGCCCAATTGGATCAGAGCCTGAAGTTACCATCCAGTCTTGGTAGATGATATGATAAGTGCCTATAGGAAGATAACTTAATTTGCACAGTATCTCAGCACAGCTTTTCTAGCCTAATAGCCTGAGGGCTCAGGTCTTGAAGTACTCAAATTCGCGTCTTAGACACACTTATGCACATTTTATCAACAAGAACTGAGTTAACGTCCACGGACCAAGACCATTTGTTACATGACACTAGCAGAGATTTTGGCAGGGCTTCCTAGATTTTTTTTTTTAGTGTGAATATTTGATCAGAGCAGTTCTGATAATCTCCTAGGATTTTGTTAGGGAAAGGAGATTTGTGGCTGCAGGGTTTCAGTGTTTATCTAGTTTAAAACCTTGGACTTGTGACAAAACAGCACATGGCCTTCCATCTGTTTGCTCTTTCTGTGGATCCATTTTTTAAGCAGATTGAAGAGATCTATTATGCTAAAAATATATTCTAGTCTATAGTTTTCAAGCCAAGCTAAGATCGTTCCTTTTCAAACCCTCTAAGATTGGGGATGCTGGGTTACTGCTTTCCCCAAAGTCTCAGACTAGAGTGTGCACCGAAAATAAGGCTGGTGAATTTTCCATGCCGGCACTCAGGAGACATGGCACTCTTAAGAGCTGAAATAGCATCCTGTATGTCTTACTCTGCCTATTCGTCCCTTTTGTGCTCTAACTTGGAGGCCCCTCAGGCAAGCCTCCTCCTGTGCCTTGGTGTAACTTCCTCTGCTTTGTCATGGTTCTGCCCAGACAAGAGTCTGAACATCTGCCCATAAAGACAAAATTCAATCTGTTGAAATGAATAGTTGAATCGGTAATTTGCTTTAGATTATACTGCCCAAACCTCATTCTCCAAGATTAGGATACTAGAGGCCCTGACTACATTCATGCAGACACTGTAACCTAGTTCTTATGCACATGGGTAAACCTATAAACTGTGGCATGCTGAAATGAATTCAGTAATTAGTCCAGTCTACACATAATGTTAGAAAGCAGCATTGACTGCAAGTTTTTCCAAGCTGGGGATCTGCCCTGTGTTCAATCTCTGGCACCACAAAACAAAAGAGAAGGAAGGGTCTTCTCTCCCTGGGTCTAGAAGGAAGGGTCTTCTCTCCCTGGGTCTAGAAGGAAGGGTCTTCTCTCCCTGGGTCTATTTGAAATCCCCAGGATGCATAGAAAGCCCCATTCTTTTCTAAAGCATGTTCTCTATAAGACAGCTTCAGAATCAAGAGTACGTGGAATACCAATGGGAAAGATACATACCTGACAGTTCTTCATCGGCCGAAAAGGCTGCCAGAAGGCCTTATTTTTCAATGTCAAGATGTGGAGAGTGAGACCTAAGAAATGAGGTCGCTCACCTAGGGCACAGTAATACTCAAGGTGGTTTGGGACTGGTACCCAAGCTCTCTCCTCTGCTTCTTTCTGATGTGGTATATTCCACAGGGTATTTTTAAAAATACCTATGACTACTACTCTATAAGCCCTTTTCAAGGCCTTAATAATGTAAACAAGGCAAAAATAAAATAATGTATCTGAGATTAAAGCATTCAAATGACTATTTTCATGGGACTGGCCTTTGTAACCATGGAGGCAGATGAATCATTCCATTCATGGACTGAGACAGAAAGTGAGATTGTAACAGAAATTATTATTAATTGTGGTGGGGGGCATAAGGGAATAAAGTTATGTCATTACTGCAAAAGGGAAAGACCAGATATTGCATAGTTGGTCACTAAAAATCTCTGCTTATCGATGGTGAGTATCCAGTGCCTGTCAGGACTCTTCCCTCAGCTCTTCATCATTTCTTCGGATTTTAGTGGCACAGCATAGTCACCTTGCCTTCCAGTGACATGCTCATACCTGCTGGTGTATCAGCAGGGCTTCTTAGAGTGTTAAAAAAAAGTCATTTAGAAACTTTCCAGGAAAGAGGGGGAGAAGGAAGGAAGAGACACCCCCACATCCTCCCCACCAAGGCAAAGTTAATATATTCTGTGAGGTCAAATAAAATCCCACGCTTAGCAAAGCTCTTATTCAAGGTTAAGTTACTTGCTTTTAAAATTTAAGAAGCTTCTCATTTGTTTTCTTCTCTATCAATCAACATCATAAAATAAGAATCAGTATTATTTTTTCCTTTTTGAATTGGATTTTTTAATCTACATTTCAAATGTTATCCTGTTTCCCATCCATAAAGCCCTTGTGCCATCCCCTTCCCCCTTCTTCTATGAGGGTGTTCCCCCATGCACCTACCCACTCCTTCCAGGCTCCCCACCCTGACATTCCCCTACACTGGGGGATCAAGCCTTGGCAGGACCAATGGCTTCTCCTCCCTTTGGTGCCCAACAGGGCCATCCTCTGCTACATATGCAGCTGGAACCATGGGTCTGTCCATGTGTACTCTTTGGATGGTGGTTTAGTCCCTGGGAGCTCAGGTTGGTTGGTATTGTTCTAATAGGGTTGCAAACCCCTTCAGCTCTTTCAATCCTTTCTCTAACTCCTCCAAAGGGGACCTCATTCTCAGTTTAATGGTTGGCTACAGGAGTCCGTCTCTGTATGTGTCATGCCCTGGCAGAGCCTCTCAGGAGACAGCTATATCAGACTCCTTTCAGCATGCACTTCTTGGCATCAGTAATATTGTCTGGGTTTGGTGGCTGTATGTGGGCTGGATCCCCAGGTGGGGCAGTCACTGAATGGCCTTTTCTCCAGTCTCTGCTCCAAAATTTGCCTCCATATCCCCTCCTATGAATATTTTTCTTCCCCCTTCTAAGAAGGACTGAAGCATCTGCACTTTGGTCATCCTTCTTCTTGAGCTACATGTGGTCTATGGGTTGAATCTTGGGTAATCAGAGCTTTGGAGCTAATATCCACTACTCGGTGAGTGCATACCATGTGTGATTTTTGTGATTGGGTTACCTCACTCAGGATGATATTTTCTCATTCCATCCATTTGCTATGAATTTCATGAAGTCATTGTTTTTAATAGCTAAGTAGTACTCCGTTATGTAAATGTACCACATTTTCTGTATCCATTCCTCTATTGAGGGACATTTGGGTTCGTTCCAGCTTCTGGCTATTATAAATAAGGCTGCTATGAACATAGTGGAGCATGTATCCTTGTTAGTCTGGCTAAGGGTTTATCTATGCTGTTGATTTTCTTAGAGAACCAGCTCCTGGTTTTGTTGATTCTTTGTATAGTTCTTTTTGTTGCTCCTTGGTTGATTTCAGCCCTGAGTTTGATATTTTCAGCTGTCTGGTCCTCTTGAGCGTATTTGCTTCTGTTTGTTCTACAGCTTTTAAGTGTGCTGTCAAGCTGCTAGTGTATGCTCTCTCCAGTTTGTTTTTAGAGTCCCTCGGAGCTATGAGTTTTCTTCTTAGCACTGCTTTCATGGTGTCACATATATTTGGATATGCTGTGCCTTCATTTTCACTAAATTCTAAAAAGTCTTTAATTTCTGTCTTTATTTCTTCCTTGACCAGACTATTGTTGAGTAGAGCATTGTTCAGCTTCCACGTTTATATGGGCTTTCTGTCGTTTTGGTTGCTATTGATGACCAGCCTTAGTCCATGTTGATCTGATCGGGTGCACGGGATTATTTCAGTCTTCTTGTATATGCTGAGGCCTGCTTTGTGACTGATTCCATGGTCAATTTTGGAGAAAGTACCGTGAGGTGCCAAGAAGAATGTTTTTTCTTTTGTTTTAGGATGAAATGTTCTAGAGATATCTGTTAATCCATTTGGTTCATAACTTTTGTTAGTTTCTTTGTGTCTCTGATTAGTTTCTGTCCATTGCTGAGAGGAGGGTATTGAAGTCTCACACTATTATCGTGTGAGGTGCAATGTGTGTTTTGAGCTTTAGTAAGGTTTCTTTTATGAATGTAGGTGCCCTTGCATTTGGAGCATAGATATTTAGGATTGAGAGTTCATCCTGGTAGATTTTTCCTTTGATGAATATGAACTTTTCTTCCTTATCTTTTTTGATGACTTTTGGTTGAAAGTCGATTTTATTCAACATTAGAATGGCTACTCCAGCTTGTTTCTTGGGACCATTTGCTTGGAAAATTGTTTTACAGCCTTTTCTTCTGAGGTAGTGCCTATCTTTGTCACTGAGGTGTGATTCCTATATGCAGAAAAATATTGAGTTTTCTTTATGTATCCAGTCTGTTAGTCTATGTCTTTTTATTGTGTAATTAAGTGCATTGATGTTGAGAGATATTAGGGACCAGTGATTATTGTTTCTTGTTATTTTTGTTGTTAGAGGTAAAATTGTGTGTGTTGCTATCTTCTTTTGGATTAGATTGCATTAGATTCTTTTGGGTTTAAAATTAGATTACTTTCTTGCTTTTTCTAGGGTGTAGTTTTTCTCCTTGTGTTGGATTTTTTTCATCTATTATCCTTTGTAGAGCTGGATTTGTGGAAAGATATTGTGTAAATTTGGTTTTGTCAGGGAATATCTTGGTTTCTCCATTTATGTTAATAGAGAGCTTTGCATGTAGTTTTTTGTTTTGTTTTGTTTTTCCTTTTTTTTTTCTTTTTTTCGGAGCTGGGGACTGAACCCAGGGCCTTGCGCTTGCTAGGCAAGCGCTCTACCACTGAGCTAAATCCCCAACCCCTGCATGTAGTTTTATACAGTAGCCTGGGCTGGCATTTGTATTCTCTTAGGGTCTGTATGACATCAGCCCAGAATCTTCTGACTTTTATACCCTCTGGTGAAAAGTCTGGTGTGATTCTGATAGGTCTGCCTTTATATGTTACTTGACCTTTTTCCCTTACTGCTTTCAATATTCTTTCTTTGTTTTGTGCATTTGGTGTTTTGACTCTTATGTGACATGAGGAATTTCTTTTCTGGTCCAATCTATTTGGAGTTCTTTGTGCTTCTTTTATGTTTATGGGCATCTCCTTCTTTAGGTTAGGGAAGTTTTCTTCTATAATTTTGTTAAAGATATATACTGGTCCTTTAAGTTGGGAATCTTCACTCTCTTCTATACCTATTATCCTTAGGTTTGATTCTGTGCGCTGGATTTCCTGGATGTTTTGGGTTAGGAGCTTTTTCTGTTTTACATTTTCTTTGACGGTTGTGTCAATGTTTTCTATGGTATACAGTACTCCTGAGATTCTCTCTTCTATCTCTTCTATTCTGTTGGTGATGCTTATGTCTATGACTCCTGCTCTCTTTCCTAGGTTTTCTATCTCCAGGGTTGTCTCCCTTTGTGATTTCTTTATTGTTTCTATTTCCACTTTTAGATCCTGGGTGGTTTTGTTCAATTCCTTAACCTCTTTGGTTGTGTTTTCCTATAATTCATTAAGGGACTTTTGTGTTTCCTCTTTAAGGCCTTCTACCTGTTTATGTGTGTTGTTCTGTATTTATGTTATTTATGTCCTTCTTAAAGACATCTAACATCATCATGAGTTGTGATTTTAAATCAAAATCTTGCTTCTGAGGTATGTTAGGGTATCTGGGTTCTGATGTCACCAAGTGGCCTTGGTTTCTGTTGCTTAGGTTCTTGCCCTTGCCTCTCACCATCTGCTTATCTCTGGTGTTAGCTGGTCTTGCTGTCTCTGACAGTGGCTTGACCCTCCTGTAAGCCTGTGCGTCAGCACCCCTGGGGATTGGCTTTCTCCCAGAAGAATCTGGGTTCAAAGAGCTGTGTCAGAGGGTCAGCTCCAGGTGCAGGCAGAAATCCAAAGGATCCTGTCCCAGACAGCTCCTAGGTTCCTGTGTCCAGAGGGCTCCAGGCAGGTGCCTTTTGGGCCAAGAATGTGAGCAGAAGGTCTCACCTGTTCTCTCTGGATTGTCCACACTTCTGAAAATCCAGCTCTCCTCCCACGGGATCTAAGAATCAATTTAAAATCCTGCAGATGCCAACTCAAACTTTGTCTGCAGCGACAGTTCACCTCCAGTCTTCTTTTTCCCTCAATATTCATGTTGATTCAGGTTTATCATATGTTAATAATGGTCCAGCAACAGCATATTCCATCAAGGTCTCAGGAGACCACCTCTACAGGTCAGCTATGCTTTCTCCCACACCAGTTTGCCTCACTTACACTCGAATTATGATTATGTTATTTAAATTCAATTTGGTAAATGTCACAATGAAAACAAAATACATTCCTAGAAACATACAATGCAATAAACAAAAAATGAAAATCTATTCTTGTGTGTGTGTGTGAGAGAGAGAGAGAGGGAGGGAGAGAGAGAGAGAGAGAGAGAGAGAGAGAGAGAGAGAGGAGAGAGATATTTTACCATCAATTTATTTATCTACTCACTTTGTATCCCAACCCCAGCCCCACAAATCTATTCTTAAAGTGATGTATATCCTTGCATTTTATTAGAAGGGGAGTCATGAATCCACTTGGCTAAGCCAGGCAGATATGTGAAAGCAACATACAAGTTATTAAAATTAGCCTGGAATGCCTTAGTAAATGATTTGTAAAGTATGAAGAAAATGTGCAGTGATTTAAGTGATCATATGATCAGACAAAGTTGGTCTCCTAAATTTGGCAATTAAAAGTCTCACCTCCCAGCAGCAGGTTTTGTAGTTAGGAGTAGTAGTAGTAGTTCCCAGAGCAGTGAGTGTAAGAGACAATATAACTAGAATTATTGCAGTAACAGAAACAAAGAAAATTACCTTTAAGGATTTGAAGAACTTACATTATTATTGTGAAAACTGTGAAAGATTTGAAATTTAACCCACTCTCAAGTCAAAAAATTTGTATAAGACCACCAATGGTGGCAGAAGACACAAGACTAGTAAGTCAGAGAAAAAGGACCATGGCCACAGCCAGAATATTAGAGGTTTCTTATGCCAATCCCTATGTCCAAGTTCCCACAGGGAAATACTAAAAAGGTCAGATGACTCATTATTTTAGGAGAGGTGAGAACCCTTGGTTTAAGAACAAGAACTCATTTATGATAAACAGTGGTAAGCCTACCCTGCTTTGGTCATAGAGACCATTGCCTCTATCTTGTAAGGCTATGTGCCTGATCTACACATCCTTGAGATAACTCTGCTCAAAGACATGCATGAATACAAGAGATGTGTGAAGAATTATTTTCCAACAATGAATTGGTATTAAAAGAAGATATTTAATGGCAAAGATTCTAAAGAACAGCCAGAGCCAGAATCAAGACTTAAATAAAAGCATTGAACAGAGTGTTGATTTAAGAGAGGAAAGGGGACTGTTTTTGTGTAGAACATGAGAAGACAAGAAAGGGCTAAGAAAGAATAAGCCAAAAGTGCAAACTGATCACTATTTTTGAATACAAGCTCCTTGGAGAATCACTTGAGAAATGCATACTCCACTGCTTCTTGCTTCTTTGCAAAACCCCAGCAAATAGGACCACCTGTTTCATCAAATGGTACCAGTGGACAGCAGGCAGGAACAGGCAATTGGAGATGTCTTTGAGTAGATACTCCTCTAGTAAGGTTCACCCCATGGATTTCAAACAGCCATTTGCCTTTAACAAGGAACAGGGAGCTTTTACAGGACTGAGGGAAAGAAATTATGCAAGGCAAACAAGCCTGTGAACCAGGACAAATGCTGACCCAAACCACTCTGCTCTTAAGAGTTCATAGGCAGTTTGTCAAGGCCTCACCTTTATTGAATGCAGTGGTACTTTTGAGTGAATAGATTTGTAAGTATGATGTTGTATTATGGAAGAGATAATATCCCTTGTTCTCCCCACCCTCAAAATTAAACCAAGCCAAGTTGTAGTTGTTGCTTTGCCTCACCCAGAAAAGTAAGGCAACGGAGAGCACAGAAGTGAGAGGCAAGCCTGAGCTTAGATGAAAGGTGCCTGGCACGGAGTACTGAGTACTGTGTTTTCTTTATTAGGAGTCTGGCAGGATACTTCTAAAACTAATCGCCTGTCTTTTTTTAGTACCAGTACTGAGAGTTGTGAGAACTGGACTTGACGGTACTTACAGCTCTTCAAAATAAAGACCTGCTCTTGCTCTGAAGTGTTTCTGTGCAAAGAACTCCCCAATGTGCAATTTCCAAAGCCTTGAAGGTATGAGTGGAGTCAAAAGCACAAATTACATGAGATACAAGCTGAAAATTCACAATGATCTGATGAATGGTATAGTGTGGAGAAACGACATGGAAAAATCCTGTCAAACACTGCACTCCTTTGCTAACCAGTAGGAATCTACTAAAAAAATCATCATTCCTTAACATACATGATCTCTTTCAGTAGTCCTATTCCCTGCACCAGTCCTGTTCAAACTGTAACATGCCACCAATGAGGTTGACTTTAGAACCTTTCTGTAGGGTATGGGGAGCTCTGAGTTCAATCATCAGCAATAACAAAAAGCAAAAGAGGAAGAAGAAGAGGGAGAAAGACAGACAGACAGAGTTGTATCTACCAGACATCTCAGTGCCTGGGACATTCAGCAGAGACAGGAGCCTAGCATATCAGTCCTCTGAGCATCTACCCAGTAACTGACTGAGATATCCACAGACAAATATTAGACAGGGGTCAGAGACCCCTGTGGAAGAGTTAGGGGAAGGACTGAAGGCCCTCACAGAGAAACAATCCCACAGGAAGACCAATGGTATCAACTAATCTGGACCCCTGGGAACTACCAGAGACCAAGACATCAACCTAAGAGTATACACAGTTGGTCTGAGGCCCTTGGCATATAAGAAGCACAGGGCTGCTTTGTCTGGCCTCAGTGGGAAAGGATGCACCTCATACTGCAGAGACTTAAAGTACCAAGGATGGGAGATACATGGGGGAGCTGCCCTCTCAGAGGGAAGGGGAGGGGAAAATAATTCTTCAAGAGGGACCAGGAAGAGGAACAAAATTTGGAATATAAATAAATAAATAAATAAATAAATAAATAAATAAGAAATATAGAATAAAAAAGAAAAACTATTATCAATTTCACTTATATTTGCCTAAATTGTCTACTTTTGAATTTTATCAAAAACTTAATGGTAGAAGTAAGATACATCAGGGTTCAGAGAAGATTAACTCACTTGACATTACTCAAATTTTACACATTGAGGGTTCACTTTTCTTTTTAAAATTAAAGATGAAAATGGCTACGATTGACAATGTGATTCTATTTTAAAATAAACCTATGGTACGCGAAAGCCTATGACAGTGAAAAGCCACATACAATTCTTTAGAAGTCTCCAACCAAGCAATGTAGAGTGGTCAAGTACATGAGCTAGCCAGGGCTTGTGGCCATCCGAAGTGCCACCTAAAGGTTCTTGGAATTTTAGCTATTTCCTCAGAATTTTGCAAGCTAGAACATCCCTTATACAAACAGGGACCCCTATGCCACAGAATGTGGGGTTGCTTCTTCACATGCTCATCCCTTAATCTATATTCATACACAAAACACTATCAACAGCCTTTTCCTGCCCTTCGGACATTGCTGATTCAAGGTGGACTTCAACATGATCCTCCACAGTACCCTCTGACTGGAGAAATGAGCATTTTTTTTCCATGTAGTGGTTTTTGGAGTTTTTTGTTTGTTTGTTTGTTTGTTTGTTTTCCAGAGCTGAGGACCGAACCCAGGGCCTTGTGCTTGCTAGGCAAGTGCTCTACCACTGAGCTAAATCCCCAACCCCATGTGGTAGTTTTTAATTCTACCAAAATGAGTATGCACTCTGTTTTATCAATCAAATGTGCCCCTGTGAGAGGAATCAGAGAAATTGTTGCTGCTTGTTCTCTGGTATGCAGCTGTTGATAACACTGTCTACCCTGCCTTCCCACTCCTGATGCCTGATGTAAGTACAAGGACCAGAGGTCCATCTCAGGACAGCCATGTCCATTCCATCAGCTGGAGCCCCTCCAGATACCTGCATGCTGTTGGAAACTCTTGTTCTCCTTCTCCAGACTGGAAAACCTCCCTGGCCTGACTGCTGGACAAATTCAGGCACTCTTGGTTTCCAAAGCTACTTCTTAGGGATCTGGTTTTTAACAATGTCTGTGTTCCATATCTGAATCCTCTGGTCCCTTTACAGATCCTTAAACCATCCTTAGAAGTAACCATTTCTCTCTCTCTCTCTCTCTCTCTCTCTCTCTCTCTCTCTCTCTCTCTCTCTCTCTCTCTCTCTGTCTGTCTGTCTTCCCAGACACTGAGTTTGAAGGAGGCAGTTAATTACATATTGTAAAATCTGCACCCTTTAGAATCCATAACTCTTCAGTTTTCTCTAAGGGTGTGGCCCCTGTCCGATTGTCCATGCTACAGTGGACAGCCCCTCACACCTATAAGCTAATAGGCAGCACAAACTGGGCTCTTTAGGTTATTTTAAAAAGCAAGGACACAAAGCTGGGAGCAGGGGAGATGAGATTGGACCTGGGAAGAGTGAGGAAGGGAAAGTGGAGTTAGGAGTGGGAGACCGATATTACCAGACTACACTGTATGACATTCTCAAAGAATAAAATAGAATGTTATACTTTTAAGGGGCTCCATGACTTTTAGAACATGAATCTAATGTTTAAATGTTATCATCTTACTATCTACTCAATAACTTTCTGTTGAGCACAGTTTACTAATCCCATAGCAAATCATCAACAGCCAACAGAAATGTCAGAGACCCTGGAAAATAAAATTCTTCAGGTACTGCAAGTCACTTCTGTGCCAATGCCAAACTTCTTCATTTCCAGTCTATCTGCTAACAAAGTGATTCCCCAAGGTCCCATCAAATACTAGAGAACATGTGGAAGTCGGGATGTAGCTCAATGGTAGAACATTATCATATTTATACATTGGCCCTGGGGTTTGCTTCTCAACACCACAGAAACACATTTTTAAAATAAAATAAATTATCGGATTGACAAAGTGTAAGCTCAGATTGCTGCCTACACAGCAAAGCTCATGTCCTTAGAAATATTTAGGCTTTGCTTAGGGCATTCGTGTCGCTCTAACCTCTTCATACTCATTTATATTAGCATCGTTGCCCTTATGAAAGACAATCCTTAAATATTACCTGAGGATTTTACATTAAGGTTTGTCTGCAGGCTTCATTACAGCTGTTTACAGAGTGAAATTTTACTTTGGAATCCATATATGCAGGATCTGGAGAGATGGCTCAGCAGTTAAGAGTATCTGTTCTTACAGAGGACTGAACACACACAACTTACAACTGCCTTTAATGCCAGCTCCAGGGGATCCAACCTTTCGCTAGCTTCCAGGGACATCCACATACATATGGCATACACACATATATACATATGGTATATGCACGTATACACACTTATGTGTAAGTTTTTAAAATTTTAATTCTTCACTTGATCTTAGCCAAAAGGCCGAGAAGCGATAAAAAAATTTTAATTCTTGTAAATAAATTATAAGATCCATATCTACAAATACATGTTCCGTAAACTAGAGAATGTGTAAAATAAAGGAAATTTCCTATGTGTAGTCTTCTGAAATTTTAACTAAAGGTAAATACGTTCAATCACAGGAAGTTTCCGGTTGTTAAAACCTGTGTGGATTGGTGCTACTGAGTGAGCACCACGGTCCTCTCGCTTTTCCTAGGCTGGGTGGGGAGGAGGGGTGCTTGTGATTTTTCTATGACAACATTGGCCACCGATTACCTTTCAAAGTAATTAAGCTTAATTTTAGCATTAACCTAGAAATAGTTCTTTACTTTTGTTTAAAGGGTAGTTAATAACCTATTCAGGCAACTGTATTGTAGTAACAGTTGTGCAGCTGGGTCTTCATGTGGGACTCCTAAAGCGGGAGCAGGGGCTGACTCTGACCACATTGCAGCCTTTGGATCCCTTTCCCCTAACTGAGCTGTGTTGTCCAGCCTCAATACAAACAGATGTGCCTCGTCTTAGTGCAACTTGATATGCCAAGGCTGATTGATAGCCTAGGAAGGCTCCCCTTTTCTGAGGAGAAGGGGAAGAGGGGTGGATGGGAAGAGATGAGATGGGAGGGAGGAACTTGGGGGAAAGGATGGAGGGGAAGCTGTGATTGGGATGTAAAAGGAATAAATAACTTAATAAATAAATAAATGAATAAACAAACAAATGAAGAGATCACCCAATGCAATGAGACATATATAACTGACACACAATGATTTCTCATTTACACTGACTTCTCTCTTTCTCATTACTAGATGTGTGTATTTTCTAGTTAACTCATAATTTACACAGTATTTTCTATTCCTTTTTTATCCCATAAGCATTTTCCAACATTTTTACTGGCATTTTATTTTTAACACTAAACAACTAAATATTATTTAAATGTTTCAGTCAAAAGCAACTTGATAAGCCCCGCCTTCTGTTTTGTACAGTTCAGAGACTCTTCCATTCTCCCTGCGGCTTTATAAGACTGATTGTACGCCCTGTGGGGTGCTGTGCTATTATTCCATAGAAAGAAGAAAGCCACTCTGACTCTACCCTGAGCAAAAGCAAAAGCACAAACGGTCACTGACCCCAACGCACGTTTCCCATTCCAGTGGAGGAGATGAGCTAGAGAAGGGATTCTTGAGTTTCATTTAACGTTCTCTCTCAGATGTGGAATGATTTCATACATTTGGATGAAGAGTTCACTCATGAAACACTAAAAGCCCACCCTCTGGGTAAGGTTTCTGATTACAAGGTTTGTGGTACTCTCTAGTAGGGCTAAACACTATCCTGGTCCACTGTACAACATCGCCCCCAAGTGGCCTTCCAGCTTCTGCCTGAACACCAGACCTCCCAAGCTATGGTCTGGTTTGTCTGTGGTTGTCTCTTCGCTGGCTGGCTGGCTTGCTTGCTTGCTTGCTTGCTTGCTTGCTTGCTTGCTGGCTGGCTGGCTGGCTGGCTGGCTGGCTGGCTATTTTATTTTGAGACAAGGCAGGCCATGTGACATGTGCTGGTTTTGAACTCATGATCTTCTTACCTCAGTCTCCTGAGTGCTGAGATCACAACCATGTATGTACTAACCACCATGGCTCTTCTAGGCATCTTTAAGTCTTAATCACTTGGGATGGAAGACAGTACTACAAACAGCTTCTTTAATGTCTCTCATTCCCCCATTGCTATTTAATAATTCTTTGATTTCCTAAATATTTGTGAAGGCATTTGTAAATTCTGCTGCCTCCAGGCCAAATATTTCTTTTAGCAATTATACAACCAATCAAGAATAAGAGATAATTTTGACTATGCAAAACATTTCATTTGATCAATCTGCTGCCACCAACCTGAGGGGCAGTCCCTGCTTTTCTGAACAGTCTCTAAGTTATCCCTCCCTGCAAATAAAATAAAATAAAATAAAATTCTCTGTAAAACCAATGCTTACCCAAATAAGTAAAAGCACAAACCATTAACAAATGGCTACAATATTCTCTTGGGCAAATTAGATGTTCTCGACCTGAATCCCCATTTCCAGAACCCAGCTGGTCTGTGCAGTTCCCCAGCTCACTGCAAACTCCTCCTGGCTGGCTCCTGGAGTGCTGTGTGCTTCTGTGGAAGGAGAGGGGAGTCTCTGGGAAGTACATCACAGTAACTGGCTTTCCCTAACATTGGTCCCCATCCTCACAGATCCCATCCAAGTTTGCCCTGGTGCCTCAAACCCTGTTCCATATTCCTTGTATGTGCTGCTTCATGCACCAACTGTTTCTGACAGATTCCTCCCTAACTGCCGACATTGTTTACACCGTTCAGGCTCAATTTGCACATGAATAAAAAATGACTGCATGCTTTGTTTTCTCTTTACCAATAAGAATGGGTCATAAAATCAAGAGGTCACCCAAAATGATACATCTGTTTTCCAAAAATGAAAGGGCTAGCTCCAGCTATCCCTGCCCACTCTGCTGCTCGGAATACTGTTCTGAGTCCATCAGTAAGGGGGAATTACAGGGCAGGCTTCAGAACAGCGTGTGAAGGGGTTTGTCTCATTTGTTTGTCTTCTTTCAATTTGTTCTGCACAGCTGCTTTTGTAAACAATCATGTTGAATAATTTAGGATAAATGCAACCAAGCCCGACTACCAGGATGTCAGTTGCTACCAAAACACATGGTAGCTGGATGAGGTGGTTTGGTCCAGGTGTACCAGTAGCACTTGAAAGGCTCATGCGGACACATGGAGCTACCTGTAGCAAACTAAACTGAAATACTAATTATTACTCTAAATGATTTCTTTTAATTTCTGATCTTCTCTTGCTTAGGTTAGGGTCAGTGGCAGGTTGTTCTGGTCGGGAACAGCACTTTGGATTAATACATAGAGAACAAATTGGTGACAAAATCGAAAGAACGTTGGTTTCCCATCCTTTCTCCCAAAGCTACTATTCAAATGTTCATCTGTCTGTCCTTTCAGCAGTTCAAATGTTCATTAATTAATGTCTGTCCTTTCAGTAATGCGCATGTGATATACACATATAGCCCATTAAGTTGGCCCTTGTTTGGAGACACAGTAGTTAAAAGTGTTCAGCCTACCTACCCTCTGTTGGAAGTGTTTTCAATGAGATATGTCCCAAAACAAAAACTAAAAATCTAACACTACAAAGCTTTTGGTTATTTTTCTTAGACCTCATCTTAAAGGTTTTCATCACACATATATCATTCCTTCTAAGGAAAAGCAAAGAAAAGAAAAAGAAAAAAAGAAAAAAAAAGGAAAAGAAAGAAAGCTCTATTTCCTTATCCATTCAAAGAAGCCTTTCCCTTTCTCTCCTGGCTGACATGACCTCATCTCACCTTCTTTGGCTACATTAGTTCAGTTATAATTCTCTCTGAGGCTAAGCATTCTCCAAATGCCTACAAAACCCATGCTTCTAAGCACAGGTCGTTCAGCCTGTCAGTCATCATTTACAACGCATAATATAAACCAGAGCTCTGCTTACTTTTAAGGCCTCTCCCCTCCTCTGACTTTCAGAGTGAGAGCATCTAGTGTCTCGGGTGCTCTGGAGAAGAGCTAAGCAAAAGTGTATGAGGAGCAGGGTCTTGCCTGGCATCTTGTCCTCCTTCCTTCTTCAACACTTTAGGGAAGCTTCACCTTCCTCCCATCAGTGCTGTGAACCCTTAAGTCTTGGGAAACAATCTTTGAAAAGCTCAGATGTCACATGTAGAGGCAGCCAATCCATGTTCCACCATCCAGGGAACAACCATTAGTTGTGAGTCATAATCATATGCACCCACAGGACCAGGACCGTCCTGCATCTGACTTTGTTCACCACATATACTATGCCATAGCACCAAAATACACTCACATGTTTCTTAAGTAGAACAGCTTAGCCCCAAAAGTGGGACGCATGAGGACTGTGATGTTGTCTCATTAGAGACAAGATACACCATGGGAAACCATTAGGACAGAAAAGAAAAAGAAAAAAAAAGAAAAGAAAAAGAAAGATCTGTTACATAGTCTCACACTTTGGTGCATTTATGCATTTTGGTTGGTCATTCTTCTCATTCAGCTCATGAGGTTGACCAAGAGTGGTGATATGGAGAATTTGAAATGATCCTGAATCTTCCCAGGGAGCTGGACAGTGATACAAAGTCTTCCTGCAAAAAGCCAAACTGAGTGTGCCTCTCCACTGATGACATGATTGCTTTAAGAGCACACGAGCTGGCTTCAACCCTGGGATCTGCTGAGACCAGCATGCCATTCTAGACTACCAGGTGGCTCCATGGAAGAGACCAGCATGGCCATAGGCACCTTTAGGCAAGGAGGCTTCTCTTCTCCCTCTCTTCCTCATCCTCCTCATCCTCATCCTCACCCTTCTTCTCACCCTCATCCCCATCCTCCTAACTTTTTAAATGAGATAGAAGGGAAGGACTGCAGCTAAGTTCTCAGATGTTCCCTAACACCTTTGAGAACTTCTGATCAGACATGGGAGAACCAGGACTGTCTATATAAAGAACAAAAATGGATGCAAGGAATAAAGAAGTCATTTCACTTTCTTCTTGTTGCAGGAGAGTATAACCTGAATATGCACAAAATAAAGGCAAGAAGCACCTTACACTTTAGTCCTAGTGTGTCGGCTGTGGTTTCTCCAGCTCACTGCACTAACTACTAGCTTTGTGACTATGGAGTGTGTAAGCTTGGCTTCTGCACACTAAGATGTGTGCAAGGGTTAAATTCAGCAGAATATGAAAAGAAGTGGGGGCGGGGAGTAAGCAAATAGAGTGAAGCAGGAGAGATGGTTCTGCTCTGCTATTTAGATCACCAGCTCCAGGGGATCTTATAGTCTCTTCTAGTCACCTCCCACATGCACATACATGCACATGTGTATCAATAATAATGGTAATAATGATCTAAACAAATATAAGACAATGTAAAATATTCCGTTAATAAAGACACATATGCACTGCACTTAAAAACATTCAGGCAAAACGCTGATACAAATCACATAAAATAAATAAATCTTTCTTCTAAAAGTACAGGAAAAACTGTATTTAAGAAAAAAAATTATCTTACCAGGCTTCTCTCAAACTTTGCAAGTATAATAGAATTAAGAGAACTATATCAATTTTAAAAAACTTAATTTGCCAATGACATTACAATTTTAATTTCATTGAGGCCATTTGAGAGGATAGAGACAGAGTCCAACAGTTACAAGCAATCGTTCTTGCAGAGGACCCTACTTTGGTTCCCTGCACCCATGTCTGCTGGATCACAGCCACCAGTGACTCCAGCTCCACAGGATCCAACACCCTCCTTTAGGCAACAGAGAGAGAGAGAGAGAGAAAGAGAAAGAGAGAGAGAGAGAGAGAGAGAGAGAGAGAGAGAGAGAGAGAGAGAGAGAGAGAGAGAGAGAGATTTAAAAATAAATCCTTGAGGAAAAGACTTATTTTGGAAATATTTTGAAATTTTCTTCCCAGATCCAACTTTGAAAGGCTCGTTGCAGCACCCTTCTCTCTCTGACCATTGCTAATGTTCATTCATTAAATACATGAGTTGTTTATCTTCAGAATTGCATATTCCCTTTATTTACTGCTTTGCTTATATTTGTATGGTTATACTATGCAGAATTAAAATACTGCAGGCCCCATACTTCTACTACATCCATCTCCAGTTTATAGCAAAACATAATATTAAATATTTATGTGCAGCATGAAAGCAGTCAATAGCCATATTCTGTGGTGGATAATATAAAGCCAAATGGGTTTTGATATGATCATTCTCAACGGGCCTGGTGGAGACTCTGACAGAATACAATGGCTGATCTCTTGGTTCTATTTCTCCATGTAAAAGTGCCCTATAAATGAGACGAACAGCAGCTGTCAGAAACTGACAAAGTAATCAGCCATCTTTAAAGTTTGGTCCCTTATCAGTTATAAAGCTGAGCCCTTTGTACCTATCAGGACTGACTGCAGCAGTGGGAGGCTAGCAAGTCCCCTCGTTAGAGTGTGATAGCCCACCTTCTTAGAGGGTGGTAGCCTGTTTTCCGTTTTTGTGTCCATCTCTATTAGTTTCTATTTAGTTGTGTTAAAAACAAATATTAGAAGAATACACACACACACACACACACACACACACACACACACACACCCTCAGAGTATGGCATACCTGTCCTTTTGAATAAACAGAATGTGACAAGCCTTTCTTTGGACATTCACATCAGCATAACTAAAATGGAGAGTTTCCTACCTGTTTTGTTCTGCTCTGCTGATTCTGAAAGTTTGAATGATGCTTCCCGTGAAGGCACAGGGATGTCGCTGTAACACACACCTTTCTTGTCTGAACCGCCTAGCTGTGATGTCATTGACCTCTTGCTAGTATAAATTAAAACAATATTGATGACTCATATGCAAGTCTAAGAGATCTCCTCCAAGTTAAATGAGGACCATTTAGGACTGTGTTCTACTCCTATGAGGTTCATGTCAAAGGGCTATTCATTTACTTATTTACTTAAGAGATCTAATTGTTTCCTGGGCTAATCTCACCTAATTAAGAAAGCTATTGTAGGATATTTCCAAAACTGGATCTTGGTACTGTGCAAACACTATGCATTTGGAGAAGGGGGCAGTGTTGGTTGGTTGGTTTGGTTTTAGTTTATAAACAGGCAAAATAAAATCACAATAGATAAATCCCATGGTCTTACGAATATATGGAAATGACATCTGAGACAACACTCAAGTGTCAATTATGTTTGTTACACGGCTGACAGCTTAGCTTAGCCTTTTTTTTTTTTGACATTTTAGCTTTTGGTGTCCATTTTCAAGGCAGAGACTGCCATGCTCCATCATGCTGACCCTGTCCTTTCAAAACTGTGCAATGCTGAGAATGGTAAGAACTCACCCGCTTGATTGATAGAAGTTTGTCAAGGATTATTGGGGCCCTGGGCTGAGAAACTGGGGAGCAGAATCATATATGATCCTTTCTCCCTTCAAGCACAGTATAGCTGGCAACTCTGATTTAACAAGCAAATGTGTAGTTATAACTGTGAAGGGTGTTTTCACACCCTTGGAATGTGGTCAGCTCCCAGTTACCTGAACAGGCTTCCAAAGAAGCCATGACAAAGTCATGAGGTTGACATTGTAGGGAGTCTGGAAGGAAGGAGGATGAGGATGAACATTGGTGATGAGATTGGTGTGTGCAAAGATCCTGTGGAAGGAAGGGGCATGGCCTACTGGGGCAGCCAGGGTTAGCTGTCTAAAGAAATAAGACAAACATTAAAGATAAAAGCAACAAGCCAGCGAAGATGAGCAAAGTTGACAAAAGGGGCAGTTGCCCAAACAGAAGTCATCTCTCAATCCAATCAAAGGATTTTTAAATTATTCCTATTATTTTATTTGTGTGCATAGGCGTTTTGTCTGCATGTACGTCTGGATACTATATGCATGCAGTGCCCTCAAAGTCAGAATAATGTATTGGATCCCAGGAAACTGCAGTTGCAGATGGTTGTGAGCTACAGTGTGGGTGCTGAGACTCAAACCTGCATCCTCTGGAAGAGCAGTCAGTGCCATTATCACTGAGCCAGCTCTCCAGCCCCAAGCAAAGTATATTTTGTGTCCACTGCAAGCAAGGGACTGAGCTTGATTCATACCTAGAGAGCCTTCCTTCCTCAAGAGGTTCCCACAACACTTCTCAACTCCACTGGATTCCCTCCCTCTACTCATGTGCCTCTTAAAGCTGTCCTTGCACACATGACCTTGAGCTGTCCTTGTACCAAGGATCCTAAAGCAACCAAGACTTTATCTTACTTGTCTAAGATATACTATAGCCACTAACATAAACTGAAATTGTTTTGAAACTAAACTCATGCAGTGCCCTAGATATATGCCTGATAGAATCCTACCTTATATTCTGCACAGGTTTTTCTTCATTTGCAAGACAATGTGATTTTGTACCCAGTCTTCCAACACTGGACTATCCACCTCATCCCTCTCCTTGAATCATTCCACTCCAACAGCTCCAGGCTGCTTCTTTCTCATAAAATTTTTCATCAGAATTGACATAAACCTTCAGACTTCTGTTCTCTCCTCCATTTCAGACTTCCAGACTATTAAAATTAAGTCTGAAATGTGACCTGACAGTGTCAAATAGAAACACTTTTTTTAATTTCTAAGTTATCTTATCAAAAAAAGTAAATATAACTGGGCAGCGGTGGCACAGGACCGGAGAGGCAAAGGCAGGTGGATCTCTTGAGTTCAAGGCCAGCCTGGTCTACAAAACAAGTTCTAGGCCAGCCTGGGCTACACAGAGAAATCCTATCTCTAATTAATTAATTGATTGATTAATTAATTAATTAAAAATGAAAAGTAAATGTAAACAGGTGTAATTAATATCAATGTCATTCATTTAACCCATATATTGAATAAACTATCTTTTCAACATGTGATTAAATAAAAATTATTAAACTCTTCCATGGTTTTTCGCCCCTAATTTTGGTGTATGTCTATTTTAGCAGCAGACTGCAGTTGGTGCTCAAGGTCATCTGTGGCTGACAGCCACCATATTAGATTTACATAGTTGGCATCAGGGGAGGCAAGCATCCAGGATGACACAAAAAACGAGTATGAGCTGTAGAAAATCAATATAGGCGTCACTGGAAAGACTGTGGAGAGATCAATTGTCTGTGTGTAAAACTTTAATTGTCTCATTTAGCTGTTGATGGAGTAAAATACCCTTACCCATTTCCACATATCTGCAGACAGTTTCAGAACTATTATATCTTTTGAAAACGCCCAGCAAACATTTATTCTCTTCTTAGTCACTTCTTCTTGATTCTAAATCAAGACATGTGTGAGTGAGCTCGTCAGATGAGTTGAACAGCACTGTAAAATGATTTTTTTTTAATTTTTTAAAACTAGCATTTATATTTCAGGAGAAAAGCAGATAACCCCTATGTTGTTGCCTGGCAACATTTCTTCTCTTGCCTCCAGAATCAGTTTCTCTCACTTGATCAATTTATATAAGCGTTGGTCTCACTGAGAGAGTGAGATTCCACAAGAATTCTCCATCCATGCATCCATTGCTCTCAAGCACAGAGACATGGGGGGTCAGAAGCAGCGATGGAAACTGTGCACCATCATAGACGCCAAGGAGAACACAGGCTCTAGAAGAAGATGTTGCTCGTACCAGTCATGTGTGTGGGAAAGGTGGCAGAGGTCGGGGAAGGACCCTGGAGCCGGGATCTGGCCCACTAGGCCTTCCTGGGAGAAAGGCATGAAAGTGAAGGTGGAGGGAGGAGCAGGCTCTAGCCAGCTGAGGAGACTGGGTTAGAGCTGGCTGCATAGAGAAGAGCACCCTGAAGAACTCACGTTTAACACCGTATGCTGTGAATTAGGCATCCAGAAGCAAAGCTCCCCAAGGAGTAGAAGTCCATTATCTGTTACAAGCGGAGATAAAACTGAAGAGTCTTGCAGCCATGACTCAGTCTAAGGAAGGACACCGGGGGTCCGTCCACAAAGAGAAAAAAAAAGAAACAGAGAAGATGGGGAAGTGAAGGAAAGAGAAGAATAAAGGGGGAAATTAACATGACTTTGTTAGTGTAGATCAGTGGTTCTCAACCTTCCTAATGTTTAATGTTTAATTCAGTTCCTCATGCTGTGGTCAGACCAAACCATAAAATTATTTTCATTGCTACTTCATAATTAATCAACAAGTCATAATTTTGCTACTGTTGGGAGTCATAATTTAAATATCTCTGTTTTCTTATGGTCTTTCGTGACCCCTGTGAAAGTGTCACTTGACCCCAAAAGGAGTCACAACCCATAGGCTGAGAAGCAGTGTCATAGATGCTGAAAGCCTGCTTGGAGTCATTGATGAAGACACAGTGATCATGGAAGAGAGCCCCCGTGAAAAATCGCATATTGCTTTGCTCAGCTCTCCAAACGGTGCATTTTGAAATGAAGGCAAGAGATAGGTTGCCCATAGTCTCTGGAGAAATGGTGCACGAGGGGGAAGTACACCTAAACTGCCAAGCCACAGGGCCAAGGCTTTTTGCATGCAGCCAATCATAAAAGAGAGCTGTGGCTTTTCCAAGAGCGTGGGCTTGGTTATGGAGCATTTGCCTAGAATGCATGTGGCCCTGCCTCACTCTCATCTCCAGTTCACAAATAAATAAATGGAGAGAGAGATGTAGGAAGGACTGGGAAGGGAGGGAAAGGAAGAAGAGAAGGAACAGGGAAGAAACATAAGCTTTGGAGTTAATACAGTTGAACTCTTTATATTCAAAGTTCCTTGGGAAAGGTTGCTATACTGGCTAGCTGGCTATAATGTTAAGAACGGGCATTTCAGCATTGCAGTTGCTTTCCTGAAAATGTAAGTCATAAATGACATACCTGCAGTGCCCTGAGCCGTAGAGAGGTGGCACACATCATTCCACATTTTCCATTGCCTGTCTAGTTCATATAGTTCTCGTTTTTACAACATTATAACAGTCGAACGTCATAAAACAAGCCCAGCTGAATTAAAGATGGGCTTGATCTGATCATATAGTAGATTTGGGATGTAAACATATGTCTTAAAAGGAAACCACAGCCGTTAAAAGCAGCAAGATTTTAGTTTTAGTTCTTTCAAAGAATGCATTTGCAAGAAAAGAAATTACATTCCAAGCAGGAAGTAACTTTACCTCCCGGCCCGCAGCAGCTCTCTGCTCCCAAACCCTGTGGGAGAGAGACCTCACCGCCTGGTCAGGTGGGCACTCCTGAGGCTGCAGAGTGGAGGAGACCACCAACACTGCCCACCCCTGCCCACATCCCTGGCCCAAGAGGAAACTTTATAAGGCCTCTGGGTTCCCGTAGGGGAGGGCCCAGGAGCGGCAGGACCCCTGCGCCTGAGACACCGCCGGAACCTGAAGGAAACAGACCAGATAAACAGTTCTCTGCACCCAAATCCTGTGGGAGGGAGAGCTAAACCTACAGAGAGGCAGACACGCCTGGGAAACCAGAAGAGACTGCACTCTGCACACACATCTCGGACGCCAGAGGAAAACACCAAACGCCATCTGGAACCCTAGTGCACGGAAGCTCCCAGAAAGGGCGGCGCATATCTTCCTGGTTGCTGCCGCCGCAGAGAGCTCGTGGGCAGCTCCCCGCGAGCAAACTTGAGCCTCGGGACCACAGGTAAGACCAATTTTCTGCTGCAAGTGACCTGCCTGGTGAACTCAAGACACAGGCCCACAGGAACAGCTGAAGACCTGTAGAGAGGAAAAACTACACGCCCGAAAGCAGAACGCTCTGTCCCCATAACTGGCTGAAAGAAAACAGGAAAACAGGTCTACAGCACTCCTGACACACAGGCTTATAGGACAGTCTAGCCACTGTCAGAAATAGCAGAACAAAGTAACACTAGAGATAATCTGATGGCGAGAGGCAAGCGCAGGAACCCAAACAACAGAAACCAAGACTACATGGCATCATTGGAGCCCAATTCTCCCACCAAAATAAACATGGAATATCCAAACACACCAGAAAAGCAAGATCTAGTTTCAAAATCATATTTGATCATGATGCTGGAGGACTTCAAGAAAGACGTGAAGAACTCCCTTAGAGAACAAGTAGAAGCCTACAGAGAGGAATCGCAAAAATGCCTGAAAGAATTCCAGGAAAACATAAATAAACAAGTAGAAACCCATAGAGAGGAGACACAAAAATCCCTGAAAGAATTCCAGGAAAACACAATCAAACAGTTGAAGGAATTAAAAATGGAAATAGAAGCAATCAAGAAAGAACACATGGAAACAACCCTGGATATAGAAAATCAAAAGAAGAGACAAGGAGCTGTAGATACGAGCTTCACCAACACAATACAAGAGATGGAAGAGAGAATCTCGGGAGCAGAAGATTCCATAGAAATCATTGACTCAACTGTCAAAGATAATGTAAAGCAGAAAAAGCTACTGGTCCAAAATATACAGGAAATCCAGGACTCAATGAGAAGATCAAACCTATGGATAATAGGTATAGAAGAGAGTGAAGACTCCCAGCTCAAAGGACCAGTAAATATCTTCAACAAAATCATAGAAGAAAACTTCCCTAACCTAAAAAAAGAGATACCCATAGGCATACAAGAAGCCTACAGAACTCCAAATAGATTGGACCAGAAAAGTAACTTTACCTCCCTAACGTGCCATTCACTTGCTTTGTACTGCAGTTGGTTAGATAATCGCGCAGAACTGCATTTTCAGTGTGCTAAGCCGAGGCACCAAGCAACCTTCCCATGTTGCCTAGTTAAACTGCCTGCATGAACTGGCTTTTCTTTATCACGTGACATAGGGTCATGTCCCTCTAATGAAAAAGAAAGAAAGAAAACTTCAAGAAAAAAAAATAAGATTTGGAAATGAGGTAGTAATATGTGCTTCTCAAGGTAGCTGTCGCTCCTCTCCCCGATAACTTTTCTTGAATAAACGCGGTCCTCCAAGGAGAAACAATGCTTTTTGGTTTCTGTGCTCTTTACCTCATGTAAATGAGGTTTGGCTTCAGGAATGGAGTTTTAAATCCCATTTACACAGACTGGGTTGCACAGACACTGAGCTCCTACTGCTCCTCTCTACAAGTGCTTAGAGAAGTGTGCTGTGGTCTCTGGAGTGTGGACGTCTTGTCTTCTGGTGTTTGGTGTATGTCCTTAGGATATTAGTCCCCGGTTCTAGACACACTGTTACAAACAACAGAATGTCTTCCTTCATGGAGACTGGATATTATTCCTTATGACTCCTTGCTCCACTCACCCTCCTTGGCACTGAGGTCGGCCCCATCACCTAGCCGCAGCGCACTTTGCATGGTGTGAAAACCTTTCTTTCTTTCTTCCTTTCTTTCTTTCTTTCTTTCTTTCTTTCTTTCTTTCTTTCTTTCTTTCCTTCTTTCTTCCTTCCTTCCTTCCTTCCTTCCTTTCTTTTTCTTTTATTGAATTTTTTTAGTTACATTTTAAATGTTATCCCCTTTCCCGGTTTCCCTTCCAGAAACCCGCTACCCATCCCCCCATGCTTCTATGAGGGTGCTCCCTCACCCACGCACTCCCTCCCATCTCCCCACCTTGACATTCCCTTACACTGGGGCATCGAGCCTTGACTGGACCAAGGACCTCTCCTCCCACTGATGCCCAACAGGCCATCCTCTGCTACATATTCGGATGGAGCTATAGGTCTGCCCATGTGTTCCCTTGGGACGGTGGTTTAGTCCCTGGGAGCTCTGGGGGATCTGGTTGGTTGATATTGTTCTTCCTGTGGGGTTGCAAACCCCTTCAGCTAGTCTAGGTCTTCTGGGTAAATGTTGTGTGTGGATGCAACTGAGCCGCCTTGGAGAATCCAGTCTTCTTTGAGAACTGAGCCTGTGAAGAGTATGTTTGCCTAGCTTGTAGGATGCTATAAAAGTAGTGTTTCTTGATCTTTTGAGAACTTTGCTTACTTTTTTCTTAAATCGTGCTGTACTAAATGACATTCCTGACAAAGTATACAGAGATTCTCTTTTTTTTTCTGCTTCATTTGATTTGTTTATTTGTGAGGGGTGTCCTAACCATTACAGCACATTGAGGTGATATTTTATTGTAGGTTCCTCCCTTCCTTCCTTTTCACTTCCTTTGCAAGCCCAGGGACCATTTGACCACGTTTTCACTGGCCACTTCTCTACTTTCTTCTAATAAGTTATTCAACCTGTTTAACTGCATAATTTTCTCCTATAGAGAGGGTTGAGTTTCTCAGGAATTTTAGTCATTATTCTCTTGAGCCTGGGACATGGTTTGCAAACATTTCTTCTAATGATTAGCCTGCCTCTTGTGTTTTCACCTTGGTGTAAGGAACTTACCTGTTTTTACTTCAGTTGTGCATGTGTAATTGTGTTAATTTTTGTTCACGGTGGTGAATTTGGATTCCTTCCTAGTTGTTCTAGTTTCTAAATCATTCTCAGATGAGAAAGATGAATATAAGAACATATGGTTATTCCGTCATCGTCTACCCATGTTATTTGTAATTATTCCCAAGTCACTTCTGTATTTGTGTTTACTAAAGTATTAACTACTTCAAATGAACATCTGTGTCTGTCATGGTTGTATATGCTTGGCCCGGGGAGTGGCACTATTAGAAGGTGTGGCCCCATTGGAGTGGGTGTGTCACTGTGGGAGTGGGCTTTAATACCCTAGTCCTAGCTGTCTGGAAGTCAGTCTTCTCCTAGCTGCCTTCAGATGAAGATAAAGAACTCTCAGCTTCTTCTGCACCATGCCTGCCTGGATGCTGCCATGTTCCCACCTTGATGATACTGGACCAAATCTATGAACCTGTAAGCCAGCCCCAATTAAATGTTGTCCGTATAAAAGTTTGCCTTGGTCATGATGTCTGTTCACAACGGAAAGTCCCTAACTAAGATAGTGGCTTATCTGTGAAATAATGCTAATCTAACAGCAGCTAGTCACAGGGAAGTAGGTCATCAATTCCATAGTCACCTCTTACAAGTAAGTACATTAGGAACTGACACGTCTAGCTCAGAGAAATACACAGGAGATTGTTTGACACAAATCATCCCATATATGCTACTCCAGGGCACTGTTAGAGTAGGTGTGGCCTTGTGAGTGTGGGCTTTAAGACACTCATGCAAGCTGCCTGGAAGCCAGTATTCTGCTAGCAGCCTTCAGATGAAGATCTCTCAGCTCCCCCTGCACCATGCCTGCCTGGACGCTGCCATGCTCCCACCTTGATGATAACAGACTGAACCTCTGAACCTGTAAGCCAGCCCCAATTAAATGTTGTCCTTTAAAGAGTTGCCTTGGTCATGATGTCTGTTCACAGCAGTAAAACCCTAACTAAGATAACACATATTGAACCCATCTCAAAACCTAGAAGGACATAGGATGATAGTCGCATGGTTGAACTTGTTCCTTTCTTCGCTGGTGAAATAGTAAATAAAGCCTATGACAAAAAGAGAGGCAGTGCTTGCTCTTCAGCCAGGGTGCTCGTGTAGTTTGAGGGAATTTATTTGTCGATGTTGAACTTCTACATATTTACAAATTCTCCCATGGAAGCATATCAAGAAGTTCAAACTTGTAAATTATGGGGTGTGTGTGTGTCTGTGTATGTGTCTGTGTGTGTGTCTGTGTGTAACCTCAAAGCCATTATGTCATTTGCTATAATGTAATTTCAGTAAAAATAAGTATTTTCTCATCCTTGCAAGCTACAGTCAGGAAGAACTTCTGCCTCTTTATCTTCCTTGACAGACTTTCAGGGTGGCTATCGTTCTACTCCCTGGAGACAGACAGGTCCTGAGAGCTGGGAGTTTAACCCAAGGGTGGGCAGAAGCATGTGGCACAGCATGCAAAACAAGGCAAATTCCTTGAAACTCACTCAGCTGCTGTGATTCGAGTGTCTTCATGCACAAGGTGCAGTGAGGGACCCAGCCTGTCACGAGCAGCGACCTTGGTGACAGGCCTCAGTGGGCGCCTCTTCCACCCTGCTCCAGACTTGGACTAGGTAGTCTCTGGTAAATCTCAACTTACCAGAACCTCAGATCCCAAAGCAAAGGAATGGCTAATCCACAAACAATATGTGGTTCTTGTTAAAATAAAGGCTGTATTAAAGGCTTGTTATAGTTTCTATTAGTGATGTTTCTGTTGTGCCGAAACACCACAACCATGGCAGTGTCCATATATATGTATGGACATACATAAAGAGTTTATTTGTGTGTATGGTTCCACAGGGCTGAGAATCTATCAATGGCAGGAATGGCAGAAGAGCAGGGGGCTGATGGATCACATTGTTACAGAGTGAGTGAACTGAAAGTGGGCCAAAGCTTTACATTCTCAGAGCCTGCCCCCAAAGGCACACTTCCTCCTCAGGGGCCTCCCACGAGGTCTCTAAGCAGCACCACTAATTGAAGACAACATGTTAAAATGCTTCTGTTTATGGGGGCTTTTCTCCTTCCAAACAATTCGGAGAGTATGCTTCCTGTGACTATGGCAGTCCTTGTTCTTTTAAGAGCTGCTACCAACTTGAATTTCTTTCAGAAACACCAGACATTTGAAATGCAAACAAATTTAGAAGCACCATTTTTAATTTCTATAACCAACTCTAATTTAATATACGCACAAATGCTTAATCTTCAGTATAAATGAAACCTAGAACATAATTTATTTCCAAGTAAAAAAGAAATAGAAGTTGGAACTTGCTAGTATTCTCCTATGGCCACAAGTTAAAAGTGACCATTAAGGGTTTGGGGATTTAGCTCAGTGGTAGAGCGCTTGCCTAGCAAGCAAAAGGCCCTGGGTTCAGTCCTCAAAAAAAAAAGTGACCATTAATTGTACAGTTAATTCTCATATTCTCTCTCTCTCTCTCTCTCTCTCTCTCTCTCTCTCTCTCTCTCTCTCCTCTTCAGTCTGTTAAGTTTCCCCTTTCCCCCTTTGATTCTTTCTTAATATTTTCTTTTCTTTCTTTTTTAAATATTTATTTATTTATTTATTTATTTATTTATTTATTTTGGATTCACAAGACAGGGCTTCTCTGTGTAGCTCTGGCTGTCCTGAAATTCACTTGGTAGAGCAGGCTGGCCTGGAAATCAGAGATCCACCTGCCTCTGCCTGGGATTAAAGGTATGCACCACCACCGGTTCTACTAAAACCTGAGACCCATAAAAATTTGAACTGTGACTAAAATTTTAAGTATATGAAAATTTCCAGAACACTTAAATTAAAAAGATGTGATGATTTTTTGAGATTTTTGGGGTTATGTTGTCATTGTGTGTTTTGCTAGGAATCAAACCCAGAGGCAAGTGTTCCACCACCAAGTTCCATCTCCAGTACCCAAATCCTATTTTCATTGAAAACCTATTTATATTTTAATCATAAATCTTATGATTTAACACAGAAGTTACAAAGAGTGGGAATTTCCAATCTTATTTACAAAAAAATGGATTTAATGACACATACTGTGTCATTAAAAGTTCCGTCTTAACTGTTACTGTAGCTATCTACAGAAATCACCGGTTTTTGTTCATGTTTTTCCAAATCTGTGAGCTTACAGGATATTGCTTTTCTAATAGCCAACTTGTATGGAAATGGTTCTAGCTACCTAACACAATTATAGCACCTTCACAATAACCCACAAGGTCAGAATAAAATTCTTATTCACCTCTGACAGAACTCAGGTTCACAAACATTCAGCCACTCAGGTATCCAAAGTGACAATGTCAGTTAAATGAAAGGCCATGATATAAGTCTAGATTGCTGTCATGACTGAGACATGGATCTATACCACCCCAGGCACTTTTCACTTACAATGGAATGTTCTGGAGTATAGGGGTGATTTTTTTTATCTCTCTGAAAACAGAAGCTAGAAGAATGTGATGGCATGTGTCTGTGTTCCCAGAACTTAGGCCAATGCTGAGGAAGAGGGACTGTGAGTTTGAGGCCAGCCTGGGCACCACAATGAGATTCTGTCCCCAAAAAATCGAAACAAAAAGAAAAACCATACAGTACGTCAAATTAAGCTACCTCGGTGCTGCTTAGTAGGGGAGGTCTGATTTCATTAATAAATTCTAATGGTTTGAAAGCATCAGCCATTTGTTTCTGTGTAAACAGCACTCCTACAGGGCTTGTCAGTGCTGAAAGCAATTTGTCCTTTAAGTATTTCAAACATTCCCTCTGCAATCTGGTTTGCACTATTAATTTCACACTATTAGGAATGCGTTTACCAAGCAAAAGTAAGCCTGCCCAGCTTGGGCCTGTCAAAATGATAATACATGTTAAATTAGTGGGAATTTTATTGGTTTTTTAAACATTTTAATGCGTTTCAGAATTCACGCCAGATAATTATCCAAAACTTCAAGTCAGCTAGCATATCCCTGAAAAAAAACGAGAACAAGAAAAACAAAAGGGAGGGAGGGACAGAGGGATGGAGAGATAAGGAAAGGGCCAGTTCAGTGTCCATTGGGCTGTCATCTACCTGTTGTCATTAATGCAGTAACGAAAGAGTTAGGATGAGCACACAAAAGGAATTCGTGACCCGCCTCCAGCAACTAGACATGAGCATAACCTGACAACTTGTGCAAATGGGACTAAGCATGTATAACAGGCATGGTTCCTTTTTGCATACATACACATAGAAAAGTCCCTCGTTTTCTAAGACCAGACTCCAGCCTTCCTTGTGAGCTTGTGAGTGTTCCCTTAATCTGATCCTAACCCAAGTAGGCTAGCTGTGTGCTGGAAAGCTGTAGTCCAAGCTTGGACAACACAGACTCCATTAAATGCATAATGGCTTCAGGTCGAGGAGCCCTGTGCCCCTCTATCTACCTGAAGACCCAACTGTCCTTCATGCTCCTTAGTAAGAAAAGTTAGCACTAAGTGGATCTGTAAAAGAGCAGAGCAGTTTCATTCTAAGGTCCAGCATTTTATCTTTAAAAGTGGGTCTTTTATTCTGAAGATGTTTTCCTATCTTTCTTCTGGTTTTTAAAATCAGGAACAAAAACCAGAACAGAAACTCCTCTGGGAGTTCCCCTCACCGACACCCTCCACTCAGTGTAGAGGAGGCATGAATAATTGATTGAATTTCCATTAGGGTCACCAAGCGTGTGTATTACCCACAGTGTGATGCAGCGGGGAGGTGAGCAGGAGCTAATGATCCAGGATCAAAACTAGGGAGCTAGAGCTTTGTCCTGTGAATCCAAAAGTGTCCTGACCCATAACTGACTAACACAGATGTGGAAAATAACACTGGGATCTTCAGGCAGAATGCTGCATGGAGTCTTTCTCTCTCCCAGCAACTCTTTCTCATAGCTTGATTAGCAATCTGATGGTCCTTCAGGAGTGTTTGTGAGAGAATACAAAGTATGCTGGCCGTACTACATGAGATTTCTGGTTAACGAAATCTCAAGCAAAGTCTCTTGTTAGTTTGGGAGTGGGTAAGAGACAGCATTGGAATGAGTGGTAACTACTTGTGCAGTGTTCGAGGCACATGGACAGCTCAGATTCAGAGTCTCCAATAGAGAATGATCTTTAGCCCACGAATCCTGCCCTGGCTAGGCTTGCTTTCCAACAATCTCATCTGCATTGCTTCCCTTCCACTCACAGCACCTTTCCAAGCAAAGCCATTGGAGTCCCTTCTCAGAAGAGTTCCCACGGCCTTGACTCACACTAAGGACCAATCTGAGATTGTTTTCTTTTGCTACTTCATATTTCAGATTGAACCACAGAACAGCCTGGCATCTCCTGGGAAGTGCCTGGGATGCCTGATTAATTCTTCACTCCCCAGCCATGTAGCCAGCGGTCACTCCCCACTAGGCTCCATTCTGTTCCCTATGGCCAACCCTTATAGGTGTTGTCTGTTGCAAAGTTCCCAGACCCAGGCCTGTGCCTACTGCCTTCCTTTTCTTCACTGTCCTCTTTCAGAGAAACTAGAAAGCTCCCTGAGGCCTAAGGACAGATTTTGGGGGTGGGCTTCTTGAGAACCTGTATTTTACATGCATGCATGCAGTGCAGTACTTAGCCCTCACCAAGCAGTTACTAAACAAAGATAATAATACCTACTCACTTAGAATAGTCTCAGAATAATTGCAAATAAATGCTAATCTTCCCCTCCTTCTTAGCTTGCCTGTAAGCGGTCTTCGTCTTCAGAATTTCCAACATGCTCTCCCTCCAGCCTTCTAAAGACTCAACTTTGTTTATAAAATACTCAACCTGCTCATTGTCTCTTGCTTATCATTCTGGTCTCTTGTGAATGGCTCCTCAGTGAAGCAATCTTTAGCTACCCTCAGGAGTTCCCCCAACAGCCCAACTGCACTTTATCCTTTTGCCTCCTGGTGTGTAAAATAGCCTGCACACTGCAATAACACCCAGCTCTCAATCTGTGCTTTCAGGTCCAAGAAAGCACAGGCTGGGAGTCTTCAGCACCATATCCCCAGCTCCTGGCATAAGACTTGCGCCACTGTGGTTAATTCGATAAATACTTGTTCCCTTGATGTAATGGCTAGTCCAGGTTGTCAACCTGACTCTATCTGGAAGGAACTACAATCCAGAATTGGAAGGCTCACCTGGGATCCAGATCTTGAGCCTGGGAGATACAAATTTCTGACCTGGATCTTGGCATGGAGATCTTGAGACATAATGACTATCAAAGCTTAGGCCCAGGAAAGGTAGTACACACCTGTAATCCCAGGAGACTGAGGCAAGTAGATCTCTGAGTTCAAGGTCAACCTGGGACAAAACAAGTCCTAGATCCAGGTGTGGTGGTATACACCTTTAATCTGGGACACACCTTCTGCTGGAGGCCTACATTGGAAGAAAGAAAATTTGCTTTTCTTTGCCTGCTTGCAATTACTTGCCAGGACACCTGCTGGAACCCACTTCTACAGAAGAGCAGCTCAAACAGCCAGCCTCATGGGACTGAGCAGCTACTGGATTCTTGGACTTCCCATTCACAGCTGCCCACTGTTGGGTTAGTTGGACTGCAGACTGTAAATCATCACAATAAATTCCCTCACAATAGGGAGACATTCCATATGTTCTGTGACTCTAGACAACCCTGACTAATACACTTGACCTTCTGTTTCAAGGCTTTACAAAATTCCATTCAGAGGGTAGAGAGGGTAGCAGAGAGCTGTTGGTAACAGAAAAGAGCTGAGTGTCATAAGTTTCCCAGAATGTATCCTTGGAATGCTGTCTCAGCACTCTCCCTACATGGGAGCTGGCAAGTTCTGGCCAGTTTACTGAATAATTGCAGCATGCCACTAAGAAACAGAAACTTTTCCTGCTCCAAAGGTCAAAGGGCTCTGTGTAGTAAAGAGTCTGTGAAGCATCTTGAAAATGGAAAACAGCCCTTTACATTTGGACGCACAGATTCGTTCTAACTGCATGTCCTGTTACCCATTTGAAATATCTACTCACCTTCATATAGCCAAGTGCGGTAAACACAGGTTCCTAGAACTGTCAGATGTTCCACCATGCAAGTGCTGGCCTTTCATAGTTAAGAGCCCTGAAATGGTTGTCGTGGTAGCCACTCTGTTTGAGTAAAGTTTGCCCGAGCAATCTCTGGAGGAAAGTAATTATGGAGAGGGCACCTTGGGACTCCTCAGGAGCCAGTCTGGGGACCCTTGGAGGAGTGTGGGTGCTTCTTACAAATGATGCGCTTGGCTGGCTTGGCAATTCCATTTTAAGAGTTATTTTTTAAGGTGAAAATTTTTATCTATTTCACTATTTTAAAATAGATGGTAAAGTATTATTTTTAAACAGAGTTGGATCTGTGCTTAAATTAATTGCAAGTCAAACAGATCGCAGGTAAATTGGACTCCAGTCAAGGTTATCTTCTCTGGGGAGCTCTCCCAGAAATACACCATGTGCTCAGTGCCTGTTTGGTTTTTACACTGTGGATTAGGAGTTTGCAGATGCACTAGTCAATTGTTCCACCATTTATAACCCTCTGCTTTAGACCTGTCTATCCACACAAGTAACACAAAATTAACATATCACTAAATCCCATACTGTGAAACATATGTCCTGGTAAGAGAAATCGGGTAGCTCCAGGTGTGAGTATTTACTCACAAGAAAATGTTCTCACCATTGCTCTGAGAAATCAGCTCCACATAGGGTAGAGATTTTGTTGTTGGTAATATTTAGTAATTATTGTCAAAATTTATTCTAAAGGAATCTAAAGAGACCTTCATGAAAAGTAGCCCAGAGTGGAAAATCCATCTGTCATGAATCTAATTAATGAGTTAGTTTTGTGTTTTAAAAAACAAAGAAACCAGGATATGTTTGATAATGCCAGGTATAGTGAGGTGGGAGGAGTCCCTCTGCAGGCCCATGCTAAGACATCCCTTCCCCATGAGGTATCAGCCATACGATGGGTATAATATAAAATAGAATTTATTTAGGGCATGGGAAGGGGGGTAGAGGCAGAGAAAGACAGATGGATGGACATACAGACAGACAGAGGAATAGAGAGAGGAGAGGCTGGCCAGGAACACATAGAGAGAAGGGGAGGAGAGTGGGAAGAGAGGGAGAAAGGGGTTTGGAAGTCAAGGAGAGTAAGAGAAAATAAGAGAGGAGGGAGAAAACGACCCCTTTTATAGTAAACCAGGCCTACCTGGTTGTTGGCAGGTAACTGTGGGGTAGAACCTAGAAGGAATGCTTACATCCTCTGTTCTGGTTTAATTTAAAAGAAAAGGAAAAACTAGAAAGAGGTAATGGTGATGAAGGAATAGGGTCATTGTGAACTTTTAACTACTTACTGCTGACTGTGAGGCAATGTGTCTCTGTAAAACCTAAGAAAATGGCAATAGGATGTTGGTTCAGTCTTAGGAGAGTTGGTTGTGTCCTTGCTGTCCAAAGTCTGTGGAATCATCTGTAAATAGAAGGAGCAGGTGCAGTAGAAGCTTCTGTGTCTGTGAGAGTAGATTGGAACATCTGTGGGTTGCTTCTCTGGAGCTGTCTTGGATGCAGATTTTGAGTAAACATCTGGAGTTGACGAGATGCTGAAACACACACACACACATTAGAGATACAGAATAAAGTTAAGTATTTAGGAGAAATTGTTTTCTTATATGTAATTTGAAACCCTTAGATCTTGGTGCTTGTGGTGAGGAGAGTGCAAAGCCCAGGACCCCACCCTCTGGAATTGGTTACAGGTAGAAATTTAGGCTATTGATTGGCGGGTGTACTTATCTAGATGGAGTCTGTTTGGTCCATGAGAGGTAGATCTGAGTATGTTTCCTGGGAGTTTATAAGTTTATAAAAGAGATAAGTTTTTAACAGCATGAAGGACTCTTTTCTTCTGTCTAGGAGACTGAATATATGTCAATTTAGTAAAATGAGAAAGATTTTTAAATTTACATTTAAAAGACAGTTTAAAAAATTCAAAACCTTAACCTTGTGAATATGATAATTGTTCATATAGTTTAACATGAGATATACCTTAAGTCTGTAGTTAAAAGACAAATCAAAGAGAACTTATATTTGTAACTATGATAAGTTGACAGTAGATTCAGCATGAGAAACATTTTAAGTCTATAATTACAGCATAATCAAAGGAAAGTTAAAATTTGAACTTGTGATTGTAGAGTTGGATCGTAATGGAATGTTTTATAAGGGTTAGGCTAATTTATAAGCACTCTATTGATTAATGTTAGGACAGTGGCATAATAAGGGGAGGAAATATGAAACATTTAGGTACTGGACACTGAGTTTAGATAAGGAAGTAACTTAAGGTTACATCTGTGAAAGCTCCTACCTGAACTTGTGTACTCTTTATAGTGGGTCCCGCGCTACGTCTCGCCAGCAGGAACGACGCGGCACACACAGGATCCTACTGCAGAAAAGCTTTAATGCGTCTTGAGAGGGAGAGCATAAGCTTACAATGCGGAGACGCCGAGTGAGGAATAACCATCCCTTATATAGGAAACTATCCTCGCCTAGGACGTGTCACTCTCTGACTGGTCGCTGCCAATTATGCCAGATGACGTACCAAAACGTACGTGTCCCTTTGAGTAGGGAAGTTACCAGGCGCCTGCGTATTGCCCTTTTTACTAGGTGCGTTCTGCCGGATGCCGGTGCCATCTTGTAATGGAGTTTGTGAGGACAGCTCCTCACATATGTGAGGACAGCTCCTCGGACAGCTCCTCACAATAGTGAAGTCTGTGAGTCAGGCAAACCTATCTGTAACAAATGGACTAATGATCTAATGAGTGGTAAGGAGCTAGAGGTCTGTTTTCTACTTGTCAAGATGCAGTTGGCTTAACTGTCAATGAAGTCAGAAATCTGAGAATAAATTATAACATAGGTGTCATGTATTAATTAAATGACAGAGGTTTGTCTATAGTCCCCTACCTAAACAGTTTCCAGTACATCCTGCAGTCTCCGTCAAAACTTAGGCAGAGTCAGTCTGGCTGTCAGGCCCAGAAGATGAGAAGCTTTTCCTTGTGGAATATGAATGTGAAAGAAATGATTCACCTTGTCTTAGGCATTTAACTCTCTGGATACCCTCTCTTTGTCCACAGTATGGACAGCAGGTCCACAAGCCCTAGCAACAGGCAAGGCAATGATGTAGTGTTTATTGCTGTGTTCATATCTTCTTGGAGACCTTGTGGGGTGGGGGTCACTGTTAGGCTTTGGGAATCTCTAGCTACCGTAATAAACTTAAACATTTAGTGTTATATTTAGCAGATTTCTGACAAGATTGAAAACCAATATATAGCATATCGGAGTTAGACAACCTATGTTTGTTTAATTATCTGTTCTTCTATCGCAAATAATGAGAGCGTATTGTAATTTAATGACTAGTATATATGCTTGGCCCAGTGTATACTAGATATTGTAGTGGGCTTGGACTTTAATACCCTCATCCTAGCTGCCTGGAGTCAGTGCTGCACTAGCAGCCTTCAGATGAAGACGTAAAACTCTCAGCTCAACCTGCACCACACCTTCCTGGATGCTGTCACGCCCCACCTAGATGTTATGGGACTGAATCTCTGAACCTGTAAGCCAGCCCCAACTAAATATTGTTTTTATAAGAGTTACCTTGGGGGCTGGAGAGATGGCTCAGCCGTTAAAGGCTAGGCTCACAACCAAAAATATAAGAGTTACCTTGGTCATGGTGTCTGTTCACAGCAGTAAAACCCTAAGACAATGATAGTAGCAAAATCATGGCTAACCATGTATTTAAGAAAGTGGCCTTTAGGGCTGGAGAGATGGCTCAGTGGTTATGAGCACCGACTGCTCTTCCAAAGGTCCTGAGTTCAAATCCCAGCAACCACATGGTGGCTCACAACCATCTGTAATGAGATCCGATGCCCTCTTCTGGTGTGTCTGAAGACAGCTATAGTGTACTCATATATAATAAATAAATAAAATGTAAAAAAAAAAAAGTGGCCTTTAATCTTTTTACTATTGTAAATCTTTAAATTAATATTAAAATTATTATTTACCAAGGCAGGATAGAAATCATATGACAACTCTATCTTAATTGCAGTGTCTTTAGAGACCTTAAGTTAGGCTATCTCAAGGTGAGGAAGCAAGGAGCGAGAACTGCCCATAACAAATATGGCAGTCATGAGACTGCCCTTAGCTAAAATGGAACTGAAGCTACAATCAGTCATGTGACTGCCCTTAGCTAAAATGGCACCGAAGCAATAGCACATAAAAGCCTTATCTCCCCACAACAAAGACGGCAGACAGTCATGAGACTGCCCCCAACAAAGATGGCACTGAAGTTACAGCTTTACCTGGAGGAAAGTCATGTGTTGTACCTTAGAATGGAGGCAGGAGTGTGGCTGTATATCTTAGAATAGAATGGCAGAACGGTAGAGACAAACATAGACGAATCTAAGTGGGAATGCAGAAGCATAGGTGGCAACTTGGCTTGGGGGGTGGAGGGGGAAGGAGGGCGGCAGGGCGGGGTGAGAGAGTGAGCACCTAAGGGTGAGAGGCATTGCCTGTAGCTGTGCTCTGTCTGCCAGCAAGGCAGAAAGTGGAGGGCTGAGGCTAGCCACAGCATGGGCAGCAGAGTCAAGGTGGGAGAACTGGAAACGGAGAGTAAGCAGAGAGAGAATGAGGGGGAAGGGGAAAGCCTACTGATCGATGTCAGGATTTGTAAAAGTTTGTTTTTTGGGGGGGTTGTTTGTTTGTTTGTTTTGCTTTGTTTTGTTTTTAAAGGACCATTAAGTGGCCATGTAGAGTTATTGTTTGGTGGGTATAGGGGCCAAATTTGGCCTGGAAGTTAGACCGGGAGGTGTTTCAATGGGGAGCCTGTAAATAGCATTGAGGACATTCCCTTTTGAGTAAGGATAGGCGTTATTATTACCCCTGCCTGAGTTCTGAGGATACATTAATAACTAGAAAACAGTGGCAGCTGGACAAGATCACCAGGTCGGTCACACAGTGAACTGGGAATTGAGCTCAGGCCAGTGCCTGAGTAGGTGACAAGGAGAATGGTTCACCCAGGCCTGGGATTTTGCAGCAGCAAGAAAAGGAACAGACTCAGAGGTGGGAGGAAAATCTCATCCAAGGTAAAATGACACCACAAGGTGGTTAGGAGCTCAACAGCCCTCCCTTGGGGCCAGGGGATATTTACACTGACTAGTGTGGGTGAGAGAGAGCTTACCAATTCACCAGTGTTTGAATGGATAGGTCTAGAGAGTGATCTGGGTTTGTAAATCTTAGTTGTGAGAAATGTGAATCTGCAAGTTCCTAGATCCAGGTCTCACATCACCAGTGCTGTGTGCTTTGTAAAAAAGAAACCAGGATATGTTTGGTAGAGCCAGATACAGTACTGTGGGAGGGGTGCCTTGGCAGCTAGGCCAGCCTGAGGCATCCCTTCCCCAGAGGTATCAGCCATACAATGGATACAATGGGTATAGTATAAAATAGAATGTATCTAGGGCATGGGAAGGGGAGTTGAAAAGAGAAGAGAGGAGGGAGGGAAGGGGGAGAAAGAAAGAGAGAGGAGAGGAGAGGAGGGGAGGAGAGGACAGGAGAGGACAGGAGAGGAGAGGACAGGACAGGAGAGGAGGGGAGGGAAGGGAGAGGAGAGGAGTGGAGGGAGGGGAGGGAAGAGGAGAGGAGGGGAGGGGAGAGGAGAGGAGAGGACAGGAGAGGAGGGGAGGGAAGGGAGAGGAGAGGAGTGGAGGGAGGGGAGGGAAGAGGAGAGGAGGGGAGGGGAGAGGAGAGGAGAGGACAGGAGAGGAGAGGGGGAGGGGAGGGAGAGGAGAGGAGAGAAAGGAGAGGAGAGGGGGGAGAGGAGGGAGAGGGGAGGGAGGGAGAGGGAGAGGAGAGAGGAGAGGAGAGGAGAGGGGAGGGAGAGGGAGAAGAGAGGAGAGGAGAGGGGAGGGGAGGGGAGGGGAGGAAAGGAGAGGAGAGAGACTGGGAGGAGAGGAGAGGACAGGAGAGGAGGGGAGGGGAAGGAGAGGAGAGGAGAGGAGAGGAGAGGAGAGGAGAGGAGGGGAGGGGAGAGGAGAGGAGAGGACAGGAGAGGACAGGAGAGGAGAGGAGAGGGGGGAGGGGAGGGAGAGGAGAGGAGAGAAAAGAGAGGAGAGGGGGGAGAGGAGGGAGAGGGGAGGGAGGGGGAGGGAGGGAGAGGAGAGGAGAGGGGAGGGGAGGAGAGGGGAGGGAGAGGGAGAAGAGGAGAGGAGAGGAGAGGAGAGGAGAGGAGAGGAGAGAGACTGGGAGGAAAGGAGAGGAGAGGAGAGGAGAGGAGAGGAGAGGAGAGGAGAGGAGAGGAGAGGAGAGGAGAGAGACTGGGAGGAAAGGAGAGGAGAGGAGAGGAGAGGAGAGGAGAGGAGAGGAGAGGAGAGGAGAGGAGAGGAGAGGAGGGGCTGGCCAGGGACATGTGAAGAGAGGGGAGAAAGGAAAAGGGAGAGGGAGGAGAAAGGGGTTAGGAAGCCAGGGACAGTAAGAGAGAATAAGAGACCAAGGAGGGGGCCAACAGCCTCTTTTCATAGTAAACCAGACCTACTTGTCTGTTGCCAGGTAACTGTGGGGTGGAGGCTTGGAGGAATGCTAACAGTGCTTTTTTTCATTTCTTGTGCTTATTGGGGCATACCCTATAACTTTACTCACATATAAAGTGAGCTATGAGCCTACAGTCGACAGGATGCACTGAATGACCATTCCAGTGGCAGCATCCTTGTGTGAAATGACATTGCTGGGGTCATTTTCTAGAATGGAGCAGAAGTAAATGACTACTTCGGTATGTTTCAACATTACCTGGTCCTTTCTTTTCACTTTTTGCTTCCTAAGGTAACATGTGCATTCGCAGAAGCATGTTGTCTAATTCATTAAAATAAATGTCACAAGCACAGCAGATAATAATGTTATTCATCAGTGAAGAAATATTCTATAACCTAGTACAGGTGCATTGGGTATTTTGGGTTTTACCTTAAGTTACTTCATATTCCAATAATTGTTTTCTAGTGCTCACATGCTCTAATTCTTTTGTAGTTGTCCTTTTTATATTGTATTTTAATTTCAACATCTATCTCTTCCCTTTCCTCCCTCAAAACCCTCTCATATAACCTTCCCCCACTTCCTTCAAACTCATGGCCTCTTCTTTCATCACTTGTTATTGGATGCATGCATATGTTTAGAGTATACCATTATGTATATATAATATATATATACATAAGCCAAGGACCAGCCTTGGCTTGAAGAGGGGTTCTGAGAGAAGGGGTGTCTGGGAGCGGCAGAACAAATAACCTGAAGTCAAATCAATCATGGATTACAAGCTGACAGCCTTTTTTGTTCTGCTCCAGACAACCTCTCTCTCCCTCTCTTTCTCTCTCTCTCTCTCTCTCTCTCTCTCTCTCTCTCTCTCTCTCTCTCTCTCTGTGTGTGTGTGTGTGTGTGTGTGTGTGTGTGTGTGTGTGTGTGTGTGTGCATGGGTGTTCTGCTCAGGACAGATTTTTTCTGCTATTTTAAAACTCTCTAGATAGCTCATCTCTTGCTTATCAAAGCCCAGTTTTTTTATATTACATATCAATTTAGTCATTACCCCAGGTTCCCTTTTGATTATCTCCTGAGTCAGCAGCTCATTACCCCAGCCCCTTGATTCTTCAAAAGGGACAGCAAGAAGCAGCACAGGCAACAAGATACTGGATGGGAACCTACCCTGAAATTACCATTCCTGCCACACCTAGGCCTGGACCTAAACTCCCTCTGTCCCTGGTTGACTTTAACCAGCCTTTGTAAGTAGACAAAACAAAACAAAACAAAAATTTAGCTGGGTGGGATCTAGACCTGTTATCACCATTCCCTAAATCTTTTTATCTCCTTCATTAGTATTTTTTTTGACAAGCTGGTTTATAGTGCATCTGCGTCTGTTCCTTTCGGTCTGTGAAGCTTCTTATATATTTCATATTGCATCATTTGCATAGTTAAAAAATAAATATATTTTTGAACTCATGTTTTCAGCATTTTTCCCACAGCCTTAAGGGTTGTCCTGCAGGTCAAAACATTCTACAATTTTGCTGAGACATTACACACATCCTTACCCACCAAGACTTATGCTGCCTCTGATTATCATGGAGTCACTAACCTTAACAGAGAGAACATTCCTCAAAGAAAGAACATGGAGTAAAATACATATATTTTTATACAAACGAGCCTTATACCCACAAAAACCATCGATACTCACAGAGGCTACTCCCTGCTGGCTCTGTTCGAGGGACAGGAACCATGTCATTCAGTCCACCAATGGCCCACCATTTGAATACATATAATGTTACTTTTATGTTTGTTTTCAGGGCTGACCATTTGGCACTGGACAGCCCATTCATGTGTTCTTTCTTGGGAAGGACCACCTCTCCTGCTCCCAGCTTACTTAGTTTCTATAGTACTTTGTTTAGAGTTAATGCCTTATGGACTTTCTCCCATCCAGTTTTGAACATTTATTAGTGTCTTCTTTGTTCAGCTCATATCTGGGCAGTCATGTTGGTAAGACTTTACAAGAGTAGCTTCTGATATTGCACAGAGATACAATCTCACAGCAAATTCCTTGATCCTCTGGTTCTTAAAAGTCTTCCTGCCACATCTTCTGAAATATTCCTTGAGCCTTAGGTGCGAGAGTGATTGTATATGTATCCATTGGGACTAGGCTCCCATAACTCTGCATTTGATTAGTTGTTGTTTTCCATAATGGTCTTCATCTGTTGCAAAGGGAAGACGTCCTTGATGAAGAATGAAGACAACACTTGTCTGCTGGCAGAAGAACAAATGTTCATAGTTGTTGGTATTATGCTGGTTTAGAAAAATAGTGGCTGTAGATTCTCCAGTAACCATGACTTCACTAACACTGAATAAGTTAGCTAAGTTTCTAGTACAGACATGGCATCACTTTTATTGAGCAGGCTTAAATCCAATTGTAAAGTTAGTTTAGTTATTTCCAAGGCATATATGCCACTAGCACTTGTAGGGTTATCCATGCCAATGCTGGCATTGATGAGCTTCATAGGCATTATGGATGGATATGAATGTTGCTTGCCTCCCTCCTTTGAAAGCTTACTTGGTTCCTTCTGTTACCAAAAAAGCTAGTATTGGGAAGAATACTTCAGGTTAGTTCTAGTTGATGACACCCTAGGAAAGGACTCACTCTTAAAAGAGACCCTAGAAAGCCTATAGTCCCAGAACTTGAAAGTAGAAAAAGAGTAAGAGCTTAGGGCCACTTCAACTACATATTGGGTCTGGGGTTAACCTGTGCTACATAAGACCCTGCCTCAAAAAAAAAAAAACTGTTAAAATCCTCCTTTTCTTGCATTAGTTATATTCCAGCCAGACTAGAAAATGTGAAATAAAATGTTCTGGATTGGTTTGATTAAAAAAATTGAAAGTCTCACAATAGAGTAAGCTTGAGGCAAAGCTGAATGCCTCTCTGTCAATGGAGACTCCTTCTTGGTCTTTTAAGATTAAATTGTGGTCCCTGGAAATATCCTAATATCACTTCAAATTATTTACTTTCCCATGTGACCCATGGAATAGAGTCTATTTCTTCCTCCAAAGTCCTCATATATCAAAACAAAAGCTGGGCATGTAGCCAGAATGAGGGTAGAACGATGGAGAAGAAACTGGGACAGTTCCCCCTAAAAGTGAGCTTACCCCTCGCCAGCAACAGTTCTGTTCCTACAGAAGAAAAGCTTCTAGCTTAGGAAGAGCTTGGAGATAGGAACAGAGTCTGCTTGGTTACCTGCCCTAGTGGGTAAAGACCAGAGGTCCAAGCCCTTGGGAGGCAAGGAGAAATGTCTGTGCACCTGAGTATGGAAGGAAGAGTAAACAAGGAAAGACTCAGAGACCTTCATCATGGCTCAGTCACATTGGAAAGAATGAATGAACTATATTACTAAATTAGACTTTCACTGACTTGGGAACTTGTGTCTTTGTAAATAGGAGGAAAGATTTTCAAGTTATATACATGTTTCAAAATATATAAGGGACTCCTCATTATACCTGATGTGTTGTGGAGCTGATGTACAGAAGCGCAGTACCCATGTGCAAGAAGGACAACAAACTCAACTCAAAAGCAAAAATGACACCAAATGACTCAATTTAAGAATGGGCAAAATAATTAGACATCTTTAAATAGTGTTGGGGTGTGGGGAACATAAATGTCATGATGTATGTGTGGGTCAGAGGACAATTTGCAGGAGTTAGCTGCTTCTGCTTCTTCTTCTTCTTCTTCTTCTTCTTCTTCTTCTTCTTCTTCTTCTTCTTCTTCTTCTTCTTCTTCTTCTTCTTCCTCTTCTTCTTCTTCTACCACCACTTGGGACCCAAACTCAGATCCTCAGAGTGAGCCTCAGCACTAAATGTCAGAGAAAAGCTAGCAAGACCATCCTGCAACATCACCTCACCCCTGTTCAGATGTCTACCTTGTGCTTATCAGGTTTTGTCAACTTGGCACAAACCTAGCCACACCTGCCTAGGAGAGGGTCCCTAAACTGAGCAATTATTTCCATCAGGTTGACCTCTGGCATGTCTGTGGGGCAGTTTGTTGATGGATGATTGATGATGACACTGGGGGCAGTCGTGGCACTGGGCAAGTGGGTCTGAGATGTGGAAGAAAGGAAGCTGAGTAATCCAGACTGAGCGAGCCAGTGAGCACCTTCCCTCTGTGGTTTCTTCTCAGTTATTTCCTGGAGTTCCAAACCTGACTTTCCAAGTTGTTATTGGTCATGGCATTTATCCCAACAATAAAAAGGCAAAGTAGAACAGCCATGATCAGCAAAGGAATGGGACATCATTGGTAAAGTTTAGAGAAACAGAAACCTACCTGTTGAGAAAAATGTAAATTAGTGGAGAAACCATGAAAAACAATGTGGAGGTTTCTCCAAAAACTGAAAATAGAACTATCCTGATTAAACAATGTTGCATCAAAAAACATATCCAAAAGAATTAACATCAAGATCTCAAAGCACTGTCTTCCTTCCACATTCATTGTAGTCTTACAGTAAACCTGAAGTCAGTCTACAGGTCCATCAACAGAGGAGCAAATAGAAAAACTATGGTAGCTACATAAATAGAATATTATCCAATCTTAAAAATGAAAGAAATCATTGTGGCAACATGGACTGGTAAACCTCGAAGATGTTGTAGTAGGCGAGATAAGCTAGTCTCAAGGTACAAATAGTATACAATTCTGTGTATGTGTGATTATAGAACAGCCATGCTGAGACACAAAATAAAATGGTTTCCGTGGACTGAAGAGAGGGAAATAGGTGTCTCCTGTTCATGTGATTAAAGTTCTAGTTGTGCAGTATGTAGGTATTCTAGTGGCCCGATATGACATGTTACAATCTGCATCAGGCACCTGGTGACATTTACCAGGACTGATATCCAGTTACTACCACAGTAAAAATACACTTTTAAAGCTGAGTGGGGAAGAGCACTGGCAGAACATGAATGAGGACCTGGGTTCAGATATCCAGCATAGCTGTAAATACCAGGTGTGGCCATGTTTGCTTGTAAACTCAGCTAAGGGAGGGTGTAGGCGACAGAGACAGGAGGATTGCTGTGATCTGATGGCTAAACAACTAGAAAACAATAAAACAACAAATTTAGAAGCTCCAGCATCAGTGAAAGTCCCTGCTCAAAGGGAAAATACAGAGTGATAAAGATCAGGACACCTGATATCCTCCTCTGGCTTCTGCATGGGTGTAGACACTCTCACAACACACATATAACACACACACATACACACACACTACACACACACAACACAACACACAAATATAATACACACACATCCTCACAACATACATATAACACACAAAACACACACATACACACATATATATACATATAACACAACACGCACATATATTATATATAATATATGTTATATATATATATATATATATACATATAACACAACACACACATAAATAAGTCATATAATATGGATGCTTTGAAATAGAGATGAATATAGCCAAGGCTAGATTCTTATGCAATTGTTGTTCTTCTTATCATCATCACTTCCTTGAGCCTAAATGAGCTTAAATCCATTAAGGAAGAAGGTAAACATTCCTCCTATAACATTGGCATCTGAGAGAAAATTGTCCGTTGGTGGGAACGAGCACGGTTATGTTTCTGCTCTCACTTCCTGCTCCTGTACATGATCTATGAGTTTGGCTGTCTCATAAGTTGTTGTGATGAGGACTTAGAGATAATATACCCCAAATACTTTGCTGTTGGCTTGTGTCAAATGTGTCACTAAGTAAATGGGGACTACCAATAGAGCAGCAATTGTGTAATATAAACAAAATGTCTGTGGGGCCAGCAAGATGGCACAGCAGGTAAAGGCATCAGCCTCCAAGTCTGAGGATCGTAGGAGGAGAGAAACAGTCCCCAAAGCTGACCTCTGACCCCTACCTGCACACTTTGGCCTTGCATACCTGTACACATGCATACAGGATAAGTAAAAATACAATTTAAAAACAAATAAATAGAATACTTAAAACAAAGTTAAATAAGCTCTGGCTCGATCGATTTCCCTCCCAATAACTGTGTGACCTGAGTGACCTTGGCAGTGACCATTTCTGAGTGTCAGTATCATGTAGTAATGTAATATTTCACATAATAATATCTGCTCTGAAAACCTCACAGGAGTACATAAGGTGGCAGATGCAGAAGCATGTTTATAACACTAAGAGCCTTGTATGGTAGGAAATATTGCCAAAGAAGATGAAAATGTATGGAGAGACACATGCAGAAAAAAGCTATTCAGTAGACCTAGATAAATAAGTGAATGAATTAATGAATGAATGCCTCAAAAGGCTCTCTTCACATGAAATACTAAGCTCTTGATTGCTGGCCGTAACAGAGAGAACATGACAAAGACTGCCCAAAACAGAGGTGGCAAGTATTTCATGTGATATATGATAAACTATGATTCTTAGCTTGAATAACCATGACACAGAAGCCCCCTCATACACATCATATATACACACATACACTCACGTTGTTGTGTTTATTGAAAGATAAGGAGAGAAAAAATGTTTGGTGGATATGTGGTAAGGTGTGGTGAAGGGGGTGCTTCCACGGGTATCCCTTCCCATCCCCACTTCCCCCAGGGACCAGGTATGAGACAGTATAGTATAGAATAGAGTTTATTCAGGGCACGGGGAGGGGAGTTGAGAGGGTAGTAGAGACAGAGAAAGGGAGGGGCTGGGGAGGAGAGGAGTAGAGGCCGGCTATAAGCACATGGAGAGGGGGTGGGGCAGAGGACAGAGCAGGAGCAAGAAGACAAGAACAAGAGAGAGAGAGGAGGGGGCAAGCAGCCCCTTTTATAGTGAGTCGGGCACCCCTTGTTGTTGCCAGGTAACTGGGTCAGAGCTTAGCCAAAATGCTAACATACAATGACAGCAAAGTTTTTAAAAATGTACTGACTTACGTCAGACTTTGGCTTGTAACTCAGTGGTAGAGCCTTTGCTTATATGAGGATCAACTTCCAGTAACACACACCCACAATACACACATATATGCACATACACACATACATACATGCATGCACAAACACACATGCATGCACTCATATACATATACATGCATGCAAATACATACACTGTTCTATCACATATTACTTAGATGATAAACTTTTTTTTTAAAAGCCCTTGTGCTTTTATTTCAAAGTTACCCTGTAGACAGCAAATGCTTGAGGAAATATAGTTTGTATTATAGGAGACAGAATAGCTTGTTTCCTATGATATGAGGTAAAAGTGTTTAATCTCATATAGTATTTAAGTCAGAATTTCACTAGTGACTCTTGCCCATGAGAACTGTTTATTCCTACAAATCCTTTGTGGGTTACCAGAGAATTGTGACCAAAGGTAGTCATCAAGAGAACAGCGTCAATCTTTCCTTAGCCTAGGAAGGTAGCCCTTTGTTGTTTAAGAACAGCCTGCCCAGGTAAAAAGAAGCCTCAGCTCCTTCAAGCTTGTCAGCCTCCCCTCCCCGCTACCCCGCCCCCTTAGCCTGCTGAGTCACTGGCCCTGTGGGTACTGGCTTACTCAATGGATAGTGTCTTGGGAGAATTGGTTTGTGATGCTTCTCAAGGAAATTGCTCCTTTTGGCAGCATCTGGTTGTGACCTGGCATCTGAACTGTGCAGCTGTGACTATAATTGACTAGCATTCTGAGCAGAAAGGACAATGACCATGTTTCTCAGGCACATAACTGTCAGAAGAGCCCCACTCCTGCCCACTCCATGTCCCCGTCTGCCTTTAAACAGCTTGGCTCTGAGTAGTCATCTTCCCCTCCTTTCCCTATCAGGTCCAGCGTGGTGCTCTGTGTGCAGTAGGATCCCTGGAGAGTCTTTGTAATGTTAATATGCCTGGGGTTTGTTTTGTTTTGTTTTGTTTTTTCTGGTCGAAAAGAAAAATCAGCAGAAAGTCTTTATCTTTTCGCATATCTGTTGAGAGGGTTTCTGTGGTATCTTGAAGTGCTCAGCACTGGTAGACTCTGAGTGGCACCTGGCAGTTATGGTGTCAAGGCGGACATACGGAAGAGAACAGCTTTTCCAACAGGCTTCCTATGAAAGGAGCATGCAGGTGTGGAAGCACAGTCTACATCTTTAGCTTAGACTTCTTCATGACTAAGATGGCGTAACTATGAAGAAAAGCCTGGTTCTGTACTGCTCCTTCCTATGCAGCAGCAGGAGAAAGGACACAGACTCAACATGACTTCAGCTCCAGGCTGCAATAGATGCCGGGAAGCCTTTGGTTTTAAAACTAAGAGATACTTGACCCAAGCTTTGGATCTTCCAAATTTGGAAAGATAAAAGCGCTGGGTGGTGCCCCCAATGAGGGGATATTAGGGATATGGTGTTCAAGAAAGGGTCTAGAGTATACTCAGAGAATGTTAGTTGCTGTCCAGAGAGCCTCAGGCAGGGCTAAGCTGACCAACACAGGAAGAACCTCAACTGTAAGTGACAGGCAGCTGGCAAGAGAGTAGAGCTGTTCTGTCCTTCCTTGTTGGGGTAGCAATGAAGAAGAAGAATGGTATAGACCTGTTCACTGCTCCATGGGACTGTGATGTCCACCCACAAGTATCTTTCCATCACCATAGAAAGAAACACTCTGTCTTCAATCAGAGAACAGAAATTTCTGGCTGTGGTTTAGCTCAGTAGGTTAAAGGCTAAATACACACACACACACACACACACACACACACACAGTGCAGGGTTTTGGGGGTTTGTTTGTTTGTTTGTTTGTTTGTTTTTTCATTTCCAGAAGAGACACCAAGAGGCACATGTGGACTTGCCTGCTCCTGCCCACTCAGATCTACAATTTAAAAGCAAATTAACTGTGACTTGCTCTTTTTGTACTAAGAACCCTTCCTCTTCACTTATTCTTGAATTTGCATGGGACATAACTTCAATTTTCAAAATACTTTGCACTCTGGTATCCCTAAAAACCATTTTGAGTAACATAGCTTTGTTCCAGGGACATCAGTGGACTCGCTAGAGGGTTTCCAGAATTTTTGATGCTATCTTAGGGTCTTAGACAGGATTTTATCCTGCCCATGATGAACCCTGGCAGACCAGAGCCTTTTGAGGGAGTCTGAGAGTGGCGTTTGAGTGGAATTCTCAGTCCCTGGCAACCTGGCTGCCTAGAAATTTGATTTCTGCCATGGTCTGTATCTAGTGCCTTCCCCATGTGCAAAAGAGGCCTGGCCAGCTCCAGTTCCAGGCAGCCAGGCACCGTGGGCTTTGGCCCACACTCCCTGAGCAGCCCAAGCATAGGAAACTACATGCAGGCTTGGAGAAGAAGACAGTTGTTCAAAGGCAGAGCGGGACAGCAGGCTGAGCAGATGAAATGTTTACACTGCGGGTGAGGCTCTCTGCTCAGCTGCCAGAACCAAACAACATCTGTTGTGGTCCTGTGGGGCCCAAAGGTTCTCATCACCTCCCTGTCGGAAGCAGGCAGGGGGCGGGGGCAACTGACTGTGACACCATCTGTGTGCCAGGGACTCCAGCCAAATGGCCTAGCACTGGAGGGCTTAATTTTTCTCCATCGGGCTGTATCAAGAGAAACCTCGGAACAAATAGATGAGAAGCCCTCTCTTCACCCTCGCCTACCTGATCTGCCCCAATCTCGCCGGAAGCACACAACTGCTAATTTGCCATGTTCAGGAACCCATGGAGCTGCTTCTCATCAATCCCCTCTCTGTCCCACACCCTCCTCCAACCTTCAACTGCTGCTACTTTGGAGTCCAGAAAATAATTAACAAGACGCATAAGAGCCAGGACTGCTGTTTTGAAAACAAGTCTGCTGGCCCTGCCATGTTCTCTCAGAAAGGCACGCACCGGACACCTTCCTCTGGGCCTCTGCAGGCGAGACTTCACTCCAAGAATCTCAGATGATGGTGTATGTTCCTGAGAGAAGGGGAAGAGGCACCACCCCATAATAAACCGGGAAGCTGCGTCCACCCTCATCTTATACACAGCCCCTCCCTTGCCTCTCTAGATGTAGCACTTGGCCAAGCAACCTCAGAATCACCTAGGAGCTCAGAGCGTCTCACGCCCTCCTCTGCCCCGCCCTCAATCTGCGTCTTAACAAGACCCAGGGCGATTTGTTTGCCCACTGTTTGAAGAGTCACCCTGCCCTGCGGCTGTAGATGAAGATCATAGGCTTTAAAGGAACACCAAGTTGAAGGAAATTGCTTCTGTAAAATCACACTGTAAAACGAAAAGGGATGAAAATGCTGACACTTAGGAGACAGAAAAGTCTGGAAGCTGTTCATCTGAGCAGTGTTACCCAGAGGTCTGTCTGCTCTGTCCAGTCGCCCATTCAGAGACAGGAGAAGACAATACAGGCAGGCCTTCTGTTCCTAACTGCGCCCAGTAAATAAGGGGGGGGGGGGGGGGGGGCGTTTCCTGCAACTCCCAAGGAGCAAGGAGGGCCCTGTCCTCAGTCACCTGCTGCAGCCAAGAAACAGCCAGTGGAAACCATTTGGAACTTCCCTTGTCACTCAGAGGACATTAAAGTTTTACAACACGAGAAGTACTTTTTCCAAAAATAAACTTCAGACTTATCATTTCAGCAGGCTGGGGAAATGTACAGCTTTTACATTGTCACCGAATAAGAAAATTCTGTAACAATCCTAAATGTCTTCTGAGTCTACCATCTTCCCTCCTTACCAGGGAAAACAATAATTACTAATAAAGCAGCCAGGCGTTTGTTCATCTAGAGAGCATCGAGGCACACCTGTGCCCAGCACAGAGCCTCTCTCTGCCTCCAGCATACAGGAAGCTGTTCTAAGGGGGCTGAGAAACTGAAACATCTTTGGAAGGAGCTCCCAGAAGGGGGGAGAAGGCCTGGGAGGGAGGATGCAAAGTAGGGCTAGTGTGTCACCTCCAGGAGGTTCTCATGGTCTCCTTCCGGGTCATTCAGTTCTGATTTTGGACTTCATAAAGTTTACAGTCTGGCTCGGTTATTTCAGTCAGACAAATTCCTGAGGGTGGAATGTGGTGTGTGTGTGTGTGTGTGTGTGTGTGTGTGTGTCTGTGTCTGTGTGTGTGTCTGTGTGTGTGTGTCTGTGTCTGTGTCTGTGGTGTGAGTGTGTGGTGTGTATGGTGTGTGTGTGAGTGTGTGTGTGTGTGGTGTGAATGTGTGTGTGGTATGTGTGTGTGAGTGTGTATGGTGTGTGTGTGAGTGAGTGTGTGAGTGTGTGTGGGGTGTGTGTGTGTGGTGTGAGTGTGCATGTGTGTAGTGTGTGTGTGGTGTGAGTGCGTGTGCATGTATGTGTGTGTGTGTGTGTGTGTGTGTGTGTGTGTGTGTGAACATGTTCAATCCTGCTCTTCACTGTGACTTTCTCAGCAAAAGGGCACTAATTAAGAATTGTCAATGGACCCCAGAGTTGTGCTTTGTTGTGCACTGCAAACAACATGACAGTCTGCCGGCAGGAATCTGCAAGCACCTGAGTCTTCTTCATACTTTCTTCTACATAGTATTTTGAAAGAAATGTTCCAATTGGTGAAATATTTTAAAACCAGGAAATTCCATCTCTCGTTTTAACAAGTCCAGATTTCTGGCTTCCTTTGAACTGGAGAGCTGACACCTTCATTTCCTCATGGCAATAGCTAGCTAAAGTTATGGCCACTTCCCCTTCTAGATGCCATCTCTAGACCGCATCACACCCAGCTGGGAGGAAGAGTCGCTTTGAAAGCAGCTAGCTGACTCTTTATCTCAGGAATATCGCATAAAAGTAAAAATGGATACACCAAGAAGAACTGAAAACACATGTGGATAGACTCTGTGACTGCTCTTTCAGGGCAGCATCAGCACCAGTCAGCACCTGTCTGGGTCACCCTGTAGGGCTCAGCATCCCTGTCAGCCTACCCGAGCAGCTCTGTGGCTCCCACCAGTCCTCAAGGATGCATGCTTTAAAAGTTTCCACTTTGTAGGAAGCACATGCTTTGCCCTGCTGCTCCAGGCAATTTCCTCCTGAGACAGCCATGGTATATTTGAGGTTCTCCACATGCCTCCCAGAAGCCATGTTCTCCTCTAACCTTCAGAGGTTGCCTTCAGCCTAAATGACCTTCCTCTTCCATTATTGCAAAGGCCATCTGAGATAGGTCCATATGTAAGTGCTATACCCCTGCAGAATGCTTCATGGTTGACTTCTGTTCTTGCTCTTCTGGATGGATGTGTACACTGTGTCTGACTTTTCTCTCATTACCAACACTGAAGTAACTAGTCCTATATTTGGCATGTGGGTATGAGTCTCTTTATACACCTGGAAGTGGAATTATGAGTCACAAGACAGTATTTTGTATTTTATTGCCAATTCTTCTCCAAAACAATATCACTGCTATAGCTTTCTGAGGAACAATATACAAGAGCTTCCTTCTCCTGTCAGCTTGATATTATAGAGGCTTTTCACTTAGGCCAATTCAAGGATGAAAAGAGATCACAATGTTGTTTAAATGTTTACTTTTTGATTACTAGCCAGCACATTTTAAAATATATATTATATACATATATATTTATATTTATAAAATTGTATATAGCTTAATTGCATGTGCTCACATATGTACATGCACACCTGTGAGTGCAGAGGCCCTGGGAGGCAAAAGGCATCAGATGCTTTCTAAGAGCTGGAGTTGCCGGTGGTTGTAAGCCACCCACTGTGGCTGGGAAAGGGACTCAGATCCTTTTCAAGAGCAATACATGCTCTTAACCACTCAGCATTTGTCCAGTCCCAGTTTGCAAATCCTTCCACATGTTCATGGACCCAACTGTGGGATTTCCCAATGTCATGCTAATATGCTATTAAGTAAGAAAACATTTTTCGGCTGTGCACAATGGTACAAGTCTTTAAGCCCCGCACTTGGGAGGCAGAGGCAGGTAAGTCTGAGTTCGAGCCCAGCTTGGTCTATTGAGTGAGTTCCAGGAAAGCGAAATCTACACAGGAAAACTCTGCCTCAGTAAAAAAGGAAAGAAAAAGAAAGAAAGAAAACATTTTTCTGTTCATAATTTTGTAGGAATTCTTAACTCTACTTTTAAGTGTTGAATTTCATCAAATATCTTTCCGAGTCAGCTAATAATATCCCATAGTTTGTGACATCATCACCTGTAGCCTACTGAGAATAACTTAATTAATAGATTTTGAAATAGGAGCCAAAGGCAATGAAGGACAAATCAGGAGGCTAAAGCAAGAGGACCACAAGTTTGATATACAAATAAATAAATAAGTAACTTAATTAAGTGTATTTTGTTGGATAAATACCCAATGGGCATACAGCATGCTAAACTAATTTACTATTTATAAATTACATTTTTTAATTAATTTCTATTCTTCAATGAGACGAGCCCAATGCTTTCCACTTTCCTATTCACTTTCAGTTACCATCAAGAAGAGTTACACATTTTTTCATCTCTCTAAAACTATGTGGATAATAAAGGGATTGTTTGTGCCCTGATGATCTGTCAAGTCTCACATATAGAAGCACTAAGGCTTTGTATTGGTAAATATTTAGATATAAGTAAGTAGTGACTCAGTATCTTTACTAGTTAGTGGTATAGTTGGATTCTCTCTTTCTCTACACACACACAGAGAGAGAGAGAGAGAGAGAGAGAGAGAGAGAGAGAGAGAGAGAGAGGCATCTTGTTAATTTATTGCTTTCTAAAAATCATCCAGTACATTATATAAAGAAGAACACCATAATGTGACATTTAGAAATTCCTGCATTATTTGTAATTGAGAATTTCTTCCCATCTTATATATTTTTCTAATTATCTCTATTTCTCCATCTCCCAGCCCCTCCCTTTCTCCTGCCTTTGTAATGTTTTTATTTATACACAGCATCACAAAGGTCAACTCTGAGGAGTAATTTCTTCTGATAAAATGTTAAAATTATGTTTGACAGATAAATGTGGGATGACTTCTAATTGCATGGATTTGGGTGTAAGTGTGCTGCAGGAAAAACAGACCACAAAAACAACCTATCTCCTAGTTCTTTAATTCCCATTCTGTGGGATTTTCCACAGAATCGCCATTTTTATCTATTCACTTGTTCTGTGAGTAGTTCTGTTAGTAGTGATGCTAGGGATTGAACCCAGGACCTTCTGCATGCTCAACACTAGTCTACTTCTAGCTGCATCCCTCCACACCTCCATGGGGTATTTTCTTAACTCAACTTCCAATCCATTGAAGTTCTGTGATGGTTTGCATATGCTCGACCCAGGGAGTGACAATGTTAGAGGGTGTGGCCTTGTTGGAGTAGGTGTAGCTTTGTTGAAGTGGGCGTGGCCCTGTAAGAGCAGGTATGTCATTGTCATTGTGGGTATGGGCTGTAAGAGCCCTATCCTACTAGCAGCCTTCCAATGAAGATGTAGAACTCTCAGCTCCTCCTGCACCATGCCTTCCTGGATGCTGCCATGCTCCTGCCTTGATGATTATGGACTGAACCTCTGAACCTGTAAGCCTTGGTCGTGGTGCCTGTTCACAGCTGTAAAACCCTGACTGAAACAAGCTCCATAACCAAATCCTAGAGATTTTGAAACTTGACTCTGGAAGATGACAAATAAGATTTCATAGTCCACAAATTATCTTTCTCTATCCTGAACCATAGAACTGCTCTAATATATTATATATAGCAAAAGGCAAAACAGCAACAAAACACCACCACCACCACCAAAAAACAACAACAACAACAAAAAAAAAAAAACAAGAACTAAAAGACAAAAAAAAAAGAAGAAAGAAAAAAGAAAAAGAAAGAGAGAGAACTGAGCATCGAATATCTTCCTCTTCCTCTCAGGTCATTCGTCATTCACCACCCACGTTCCCCTGGTCAGAAAGAAGTAGTTTCAGGCTGGGCTATATAACAGCGATAAAGCTCTTGCCTAGGATGACCGAAGCCCTAGGTTCAATTCCCAGGGTCAAAGAAAGCAGGAACTGTGGAAGGAGAGGGTGGGGAGGTTGGAAACGGGGAGAGAGAAGTGGACAGAACAAAGTATTTTCCTCAAGCCACCTTCCTCAGAAAGGAACCAGAATTGCCTGCCTTTGACTTACTTCCCAGGGCATTGGTCCTGGCACTGGCCACACTGCCTCCCCTCACACTAAGCCTGGCAGTGATGACCATGGCCTTAACAAGCTTCTAGTGGCTTCTAGTGTGTGTTCATCCCAACACACACCAGCAATTTAAATGGTTCATTCATTTTTTTCATCACAGTGGCAGCTGGCACACTGAGCATAGTCAATCTTCATCAATAACTACCCAGTGGCCCGGAAGAGAGGCAAACATCTTAATCGAATGGTTTACCCAAGGTCACACTCAACCATCACTCGAGCACATGGCTCCTACCAGCAGCAATTCCTTCCAAGATCCTCTGCCCACAGCCAAAGCCTGATTCACTTCCCCAGGCTCTGCTCTCCAGGACACAGGTGCATTCTGCCTGGACTGTGTTGGGAATGCAGATTGTTAAGCATTCCCTAAACCAGCTTGGTGAGAAGTTTCTGTTATCATTTCCAAAGGCAGCAAGAGAGCAAGCAGAGTCAAATCCTGATTCTGGAGCTGGAATTGAAATCACTGAGTCACAGATACCTCACACATATGCTCAGTGACCCATTCACCTATTACAAGAACAGACCAGGGTCACATCTGACAGTACTGAAGTGGCCATGGTGGAGATAAATCTTGATAGTGAACATTCTTCTAAGGAATGAATGAGATGGGACAACATCTTTAAAATAAAGAGCAAAGAAACTTGACCAAATGCATGAAAAGTTCAGTGTACCAGACACAAGGGTTAATGTACAACATGGTTCCTGGTTTGCCTGGATCATCTCATAATCGTCTTATAAAGCCCCAGCTAAGGCCTTTCAGATTTACACAGTCTCTAGTCAGAACAACAGGTGTAGAGCGTCATAGTCTCTACATCTAGACTGACTTGGTAGATTCTCTTGGCCTCCAATACACAGGGGTAGCTCTAGGCTCCCCTCAAAGGCCTCCCTTCAAAGCAACTTTGTAGTTTCTGAGTTTTCAGGACTCTATTTTCCTAAGTATTTTATTAGTCTAACTAGTTGTCCATTGACTTTTTCTTCCATCTATTCCATAGGCAGGACTTAACCCAAGCCTTCTCCACATGCCTTCTTTAATGGAGTCCAGCCCTCTTCCCCAATTGAGCTCAGAACTGTGAACTTTTTCCCTCTGATCCAGAGTGGAACTTGGTTGTGAACAGGCCCATTGTGGGGAAGGCATCCACAGTTTCTGCATCAAACTGTTTCTCTGATCCCTAAGTGTGTTCTGTAGAAAATAGTTCCCTTAGACAGAGGCTGTCTGTGCCACATGTATGTCTTGTCCCCATGAGATGAGTGTGAATACCCAATCAAAAGTTCTGCATATAGCATGGTCCTCAGTTGATTTCCAGCCAGTTTTGCTTAATCTATCTATAATATCTGTGATCATACCCTAATTATCAAAGGCACATTTTAAGCTTGGTGGACAACCAAGTCTTACGTACATTCCACAAGTCTTTCAGCAAGATGCTGCCTGCTCTTGATGATGCTATGTATGCCCTTTAAGGAAGAGTTATACATAAAGGTAAATTATAGCTGGCAGCTCACCCTCACCTCAGACATGAAAACAACACAACCAAGCCACTTGCTCCTTGGTAATACAGGTTTATAGCGTGATTGCCCAAGTTAGAGGATAGAACACAAACTGCCACGGCCTCTCGGCAGTGAGGCGCACCAGCCAGGGATTCTTCTTCATAATGATTTTATTTAGAAACCATAGAAGACATAGAGAGAAGTAGCAGTGTGCTGAGTACAGGGAGAGCTCATTTCTTGGAGCAGATTTTAAATAAATTAGAAATGTATTTTTGCCATCTGCTGCTGCTGCTCTTGTGAAATTTGGGATTCACAAACGGCAGTTTTTGTAACACTAACTCTGGGACTTGAAAATCCTACAGCAGGATCTGTAACCTGACGGAGAGATTCTGGATTGCTTTAGAAACCTCCACAGCTCAATATAAGCCTGCTTTCTGCAGGGCTTCCCCAGCATCTGACAGATCCTGCCACGAGCTTCTTGGGGCAAAGAGAAAAGGCAGCTGTTTCTCCTAGGTATTGCAAAACACCACGTGAAAAACCCTTCAAAACACTTCCTGTTGTGTAGACAGCTTCAGTGTGCAGCTGAAAGACCACTCCCTGAGACTGTAGAATACTTTAGAATCCAAGGATACCATGGAGGAAGCAGGAAGATACATTTTCATATTCAGAGAAGTAAGCTAACATCGCTATAATCATAGAGAAAATAAAATGCAAAATAACTAGAAAGGAATGGCCAGTTCAAAACTCTTAGCACCCAAACAAGCCCCATTGTTTTAGACCCTATTTCTAGGCGTTGAAATGGGAAGAACAAAAAGCAATGGAGACCATGCTCTTAAGTCATCTGCCAAAAGGTCATATCCAGGTCTAAATTTGTAGAACATTCTGTGTAGCACAAATGGTCTATCACCCCACACAGATATACCTGAACCTCATTCCATTCCTTCTCCCAGGGTAATTGGCACCTGTGGGACACTGGACTGTGCCAGGAAACCTGGCAAGGTTAGGCGTGTTGGAAGCCCCGGAACCCAGAGAGTACAGAAGGAGCTTCACCTGCTTGACCAGACCTCTGTCATGTGACCACACTCCCTACAAAGGAAAGTGACCTATGGTCATATAGGTCAGAACAGAGTTCTCCATGTTAATGAGTTATCTAAGGCCCTGAGAGTTGGCCAAAAAGCTTCCCTTCCCAAGCATTCCTTCCCACAAAAGGTACACCCTGAGGAGGTAGAATGCATCCATTTTCAATGATGAACAAACAACAAACAGTTTGGAACCAAGGACTGTCCATCTCATCAAGAATACCTGTGGGGAGCATGGAGAAAACCCTGTCTACAGAGCCGCACCGTCTAAGTCTCCTGTGAAAGGCTTCTCTGTGCTCCCAGATTCACCACCACTGAGCTAAGCTGGAGGTCCCCATTTCCCAGGCCAGAGCTAGTCCTTAGCCTGCGTGCCTCCTCCATTCTCATTCCCCCTACCCCCAGACTTCCAGTGGCATCTGGATGTCCAGGAGTCTGAGGGCCCCCACCCCTACCCCGCCCCACCTCCTCGCAGGCCGAGCCACCCAACTACGTCCCCAACTCCCTGTGAACCAGCAGCGTCTGGATATCCAGGAGTTTGGGAGCCCCCGGCTCTGGGCTCCTCATCATAGGTACGAGATCTCTGACCCGCCATTTCTGACTCTTCTGCATGGTTTGGAGCAGAAACTGGATGTCCAGGAATCAGGGAGCCCCAACTTCGGCCTCTGACATCTTAGGCTGAATTTTCCTATTCCCTGAGCAGTGCTGAGTTTCCTCGAGCCCAGCACCCACCAGAGGGCATAGGGTAAATGCAGTCTAGCATCTTCGTTTCCACTGCCCGGTTGCATTTCCACATCCTGGTGGCGGGGAGAAGCACAAAAACCTCAACACCAAACCTACAAAGATGAAATGACAAGGCACGGAAAGAACCAGAATGTGAACAGGGCCGAGACAGAACACCGCTACTTAGTAGACGCAATAAAAACAGGTCTCAGCCCTCTAAGACCTTATACCTGAAAAGTTCAGGTCTTTTTCCCAAGAAAACATACTGACCTAAAAGCACCCAGCTCACCTGTTCAGACCCCTGAGTCACCATAGGGGCCAGTAGCAATGGGTATGCATGAATTCTGAACATCTACCCTTTTTCAGGGGGTATAATTGCATTACCCGTTACCACAAACCCACTTTCCAGATGAGAACACTGAGTCTTAAAGAAATCAAGTAATACCAGTGTCAATAAGATGGACATGGGGCAGAGTCTACCTCAAATTCCATGCCCCACCCCATTGGACTCTAGAGCTTCACTTTTTCTGCCTCAGAAACATTGTGTAACCAACTGTCATTGCATTGCCCCTCTTCCTTTTTTGCTTTTCTTTCTTACTTTCTTTCTTTCTTCCTTCCTTTCTCTCTTTCTTTCTTTCTTCCTTCCTTTCTTCCTTCCTTTCTTTCTTTCTTTCTTTTTTAGAACTGTAGTATTTGGTAATATTTACTCTAGGTCTCTGGGCTATCTAGTCAGTGTTGGGTATAGTGTTGGCCTTAGAATGTTATTGCTGTGAAGAGCCACTGTGAGCAAAACAATTTGTATAAAGGTAAAGACTGGCTTATAGTTGTAGAGGTTCAGTTCAGTATCACCATGCTGGAAAGTGTGGCATCTTGCAATCAGACATGGTGATAGAGGAGATGAGACTTCTACATCTTGATGCAAAGGCAGCCAGGAGAAGACTCTCAGAAAACACTTCCCAGAAGATTTCACCTCAGTGATGCTGGTCTCTTCTTAATCACCACTAATCTTTTAGCTTCAGTTAACGAGCATCAATTGCCCCAGTAGTCCCTTCTATTTTTGACCGTAAAGCCAGAGCCACATGGCCGAAGCTGCTGCGTTCTGCTGCTTGCTGGGGCTGGAACATGCCCCCTTGTTCTATTACATCTTCACCAGCTGTCCTCAGTGGGTTTTGTTTGTTTTCTTACAGCCTATGCTTGGTTGACCTGGAACTTGTTCTGCAGTGTGACCTTGAACTCAGAGATCTGCATGGCTCTGTCTCCTGACTGCTGGGATCAAAAACATGTATCACCACACCTAGATCTAAGCTTTTCTTTACCTGGAACTTGATCTGTACCAGGATGGCCTTGAACTCAGAGATCTACTTGTCTCTGTCTTCTGGGACTAAACACATGTACTACCTGGCCTGTACCTAAGCTTTTCTTTAATTTCTTTTCATAAGATCTTTATAAGTTCCAGCTTGTAATTCATTCCATGTGTGTGTATGTGTGTGTGTGTATACATGAATATATATATATATATATATATATATATATATATATATATATATATATTCAAGTTGACAACTAAAATAGCTATCACAGGTGTTCCATCTTGTGAAGTGGGCCTTAAATCAGATATTGGTTGGTTATTCCAATGGTTGGTGACACCATCATCACCATAGTATACCTTGCAGGCAGGACACCATTGTTGGCCAAATGATTTTGTGGCTGGACTGATGTTTACATTTCTCTCTTGGTTGCATTGCAGAGTGCCTTTCTGTACCAAAGACTACAGAAAATAGGGGTGAAGGTTCTAAGTAGGCATCGGCTCAACATCCCCGTGTACAATGAGTTGTGTAGGTGTTTTCTTAGACTATGGGGCCTAGATTTCAGTTTGGGGAGAAAAATCTATTGTCTTGGTAACAGTCTGGCTTGTTTGGGGATTTCCAATGAGCCCCTTTGGTCAACAACTCTTATATAACCTAATCTCTGTATTAGAAACTTCACTTGGTTACAACGGATATCTAGTTGGGGCTCTGTCTCCATTATTTGGAGATCTGTTAGACTGCCTTCACATGTGTATATATTTTAGGAAGTTTGTAGATTCCCAAACTACCTCAAATGGTGCACTTAATGTCTCTTCCCACATTCCCACCCTCACCCCTGTTTCTCTCCACCTCCATGTTCAGTCCTTCCAGTCCAGTCCCCTAACCTGCCTTATCCATCCATAATTAGGTGTTTTAGTTCCCTTCATAGAGAGATCCATCCATCCACCCTAGTTTCTTACACTGTACCCTGTCTCTCCCTGTCTCCTTGTTTTTCTCCTTGCTTTTCTTACTTTTTTGCAAAAGCAAACTGGCTTTTCTGAAATAATCTGGGGCTACTTTTAAAGTGCTGACATAAACTAGAGTTTCAGATACATCACTCTCATAGTCAAAGAACCTGGCAGGCAATCCTATCTCATGTAGGAAGAAACTTGGGTTCTCAAAACTTGTAGAGCTTAGCCAGGGTTTATGTAGCTGCACTGTGGCAGAGACAGGATCTGAACCTATGTGGGAAAGTCATGAGCTAGCCAAGAGCTGGAGCCTTGTCTTTCTTCCCCGTCTCACTTGTTCCTTCCTTATTTTATTTTAAGATCTCTCTGAAAGTATTACCCATGAAAAATTTTCCACTATCTTACCACTCTGAACAGGTGGCCATTAAGTTGTGAAGTAAATGAGATTACTGGGGGTTGGGGACTTAGCTCAGCGGTAAAGCCCTTGCCTAGGGAGCACAAGGGCCTGGGTTCAGTCCCCAGCTCTGAAAAAAAAAAATGAGATTACTGTTCAAACCAGTGTGCAAATTTACCTTTAAAAGAAGGAAATGTGTTTAAAGAATGGGCTACGATACCATTCTGCTTCTGCAACCATGAGCTTTGCAGTGTCAGCTGATGAGCCCTTGGGAACGGATAATGATTCTGTCCTGGACTACTGCACAGCCAGAAAATTTGGTTTGACCTTAGGGTGATGAATGTGTGTGATTTAGAACTGAGGACTGATAAATAGGGGAAGGTTTATGCAAGGTCACACACACACACACACACACACACACACACACACACACACACACTAGCCATGGTGTGATAAGGCTTGCTATTTATAAAGCAATTGTTTGTTTTCCATGATAGATTTATCTAGGCTGACATTTATTCTGCTTATTAAAAAAAATTCACACTCGTCAGTTTATTCTGTAGAGATAATGAAATATATTTCATGTCCAGAATCCTATTACACTGGATTTATTTCCATTCCAGCATGGGGTAAAAATATAGTTTTGATTTGTTCTTTCCAACTCTGATGAATGTTTCATCACCTAGACTTTATAAATTTCATACTTAAAGATACTTGAGTTATATTTCAGGGATTCTTATCTATTTTAACACACAAAAAGACAAATGTTAGCCCAATTCAGACTAAAAATTAATCAAAATACTTTTTACAAAAAATTGCACTAAATGAACTGTATATATATACACGCACATATTCATATATACATATACGTATATATATACACATGTGCACATATATGTGACAAAATGGCAGGGACATGATAATGAAAAGGACAGACAAGTCTTCAAGGAGACCACAGAACATACAAAGACAGTTGAGTTGCATGCCACATGAAGAAATGCACTTGAGTGGGGAGAGAAAAGGGAAACGAAAAGGAGGGAGGAAGGGTAGAAAGAAGAGGGGGATAGGGAGAAGGAGGGAGGGAGAGAGAGCAGTGTCTTATTGGATCTTTATCTACGACTTAGTTGAAACAAGTACTCTTAATTCTTTATTATTATCTCATCTTTTTGTTCATCTGTCTATTCAACCCTGGAAAAATGTTGTGAAATAGTGGTTAAAATACAGAAGGTTTAGCCAGATTCTTTTTCAAATCTAGATGTCCACTTATAAACTTAAAAGTCAAATGGTTATTTGAACTAATTTATTATATGGCTATTGAATATGAATGTCAGAGAGCAGAGGAGATTTCAAGACATTTTAAATTGGTTTTAAAGCTCAAAGGATGTCAACCCAAAGGATGCCAGGACAAAGCCTATTGTCCATTTCTTGATATCATCCCTACTTTGTGAGTTCCTGCCCTCTGCCTTGCTCAGTTTGGGTCACAAAGGACAAAGCAGTAAGTTGGAGTGTCACTTTTCATAGCCTTGTGGCATTCATCAGCTACCAAGACAGCTCAGGGGGATAGGTTTTGTGAAACAGGAGTCAGGTGAATGACAAAGGACATTAAACCTGGGTTCTGGGTGATAAGAAGGAGCAAACAATGTCACCATCTTCAGGGAAAATTTTACAGGTGTAGAGATAAGCTAACAACAATGAGGAGAGTGGCCAGAGAGACTATGTGGCTGCCAGTTCTGTCACAGGAGAGTGAAGGAGATAAGGACTTCGAGCACAGAAACATGAAGCACCTCTGGTCCAATGAGTTTGTGTTTTATTCTAAATGTGAGTGGGAGCCATTGGGACATTTTTTTAAAAAGCAGGCTATGTTTTAAAAATTGAAGTTAGAAGTGTGACAATGCACTAATTCTTGGGATAATGAGAATGACTCCCCTGTCCATCAAGTCAGATTGCAGACCATGGGACTGCCTCCTCACTTCTACTTCCCCTCTGTGGCACAAAGACGCCACAGATGGTGCTCACTGCACGTCTCTCCAAGCCACTGTGAGGCAGCAGTGGCAGCTCACCTAGGTGAGATGCTGATTGGTCTAAACTCCTTTTGCCAATAGCCTTATCGTCTCAAGAGAGGTTCCTCTGCTTTCTGTGAGCCTGAGAAATTCTCCCTATTTCTCTAGAAATGTAATTTCACTTTCTAGTAGGTTTTAGTTTCGGCTTAAGGTGTTTTGTTTGGGTGTTTTGTTTTGTCTTTATTTTTGATTACTGGAAGAGATTATGCAGAGAGAGGCAGGGAAGCCCCCCAAGTGAAGGGAAGGGCATTTGAAAAGTATCATAAATATTTGAGTGGGAATATCCACGTTCTGTTTCCTGAGGTCCCTTAACTGCTCAGGGTGTTATTAAGTGGTCCTATGATCCACTAGACCTGCCCCTAAGGCCCTTAGAAAATTGTAGGGAAAGCGGATCAGCATTCTAGAAATGGTAAGTCTACCAGAATGGTGCATTTCAACCTTTGGTAATGACAAATCTGATAGAATGATGCCCCCCTCCCAATGATTCCCACATCCTACTTCCCAGACGTATCAGAGTTGTCTTATAGGGCAAAATAGAATTATGGTCACAAATGGAATTGAGGTTGCTGATCAGCTGACACTAAAATTGTCAACTTGTTCTGGATGGGGGCAGTGGGTACTTAGTTCAGGTTACTATTGCTGTGATGAAATACCTTTACCAAAGAAACTTTGGGAGAAAGGGGTTTATTTGGCTTAGTCTTTCATATCTCTGTTCATCACTGAAGGAAGTCAGAACAGGAACTTGAGCAAGGCTGGAACCTGGAGGTAGGAGCTGATCAGAGGGCATGGAGGAGTATCTCTGACTGGTGTGTTCTCCATGGCTTGCTCAACCTGCTTTCTTATAGAACCCAAGACCATCAGCCAGGAATAGGACCACTCTCCATGGGCTAGTCCCTCCCTTGTCAATCACTAATTTAAAAAGTACCTCACAGCTGGATCTTATGGAGGAGTCATTTTCTCACTTGAGATTCTCTCCTTTCAGATGAATTTAGTTCGTGTCGTGTCGGACTAGTACCCTGAAATCACAAGGTTCCTTACAAATGGGAGGAGTCAGAAAAGAGTTGCTGGATGACAGGCCTACAAAGATCTAACACTGGCAGCTTTGGAGATGGGAAGAGGTAGCCAAGACACTAGAAAATAGGGGAACACAAGGGAATGGACTGCATTATAAAGCCTCTCAGAAAGCACAGCTTTGACAATGAAATTTGATTTTAGTCTATAGAACACTGGGTCAAGAGCCTTCAAACTGTGGAATGACTACAACAAAGGTACATTGTTCACGACACTGGTGGCAATTTGTGAAAGAAGCCACTGAAGACTAAGTCAGCTGATGAGGTTTCCACTTTGGGGCATAAATATGGAATGCCAAGGCTATGGAGATAAACACAGAGTCACAGACAGGCTTGGGGTCTCTCAGAGAGGCAAATGCTCATCCATAAAGCTCTGATAGACATCCTTCTGCAGAACAGAAAACAAAACAAAGATCTTTGGAACCAACACCCAGGCAGCAAGCAGCCTGCCTAAATTAGTACAGGATACAGGGATTTTTTGATTGATTTCTGTATGTTTAAAAATATCTGGGCTAATGAATATAGATGTTGATTAGAGATATATTTTGCTCCTAATTTTAAGGGTCTATATTTCATAACCATTTAAGTTGTCATTTATAAATCTGAAGGATGTAAAATTTATAAATCTGAAGCTCTTGAAATCTGAAGGACAAAATATCTTTGCACTATTATTTTTTCTCCAATTTCTTGAGTGAATTTCTGTAAATCTCCATGGATCTTTGCAAAGAGATATGTCGATGCTCACTCTGTGCCCTGGCAGAGTTTTGGTCTGCTAAATAGATGTTTTAGAGAAGAAAGTTAGCATAGGATGTCTTCTTAGGTGACTATTGATATTTAATAAGATATTTCAGCCAATATCTCTTCCACTCTTCCATTTGTCTTTTGTGGAAGCCAGTTAAAGGAGGATACTAGTACCTGCATTCATCACACTGGTAGTTATTGTGAGGTCAGCCTTTGTCACTCTGAATTTTCTCTACTGCAATGTGTGCTCCTCACTTTCATTCCCATCCAACTATGAACTCAGTGTTTTTCATGATACCAACATGGCATGGTATTTCATGAGTTAGTAAATGATTGATAGAAATATTTGAATTATAACAGAAATGTTCAGCAGAATAATTATGACCAATCCCTAAGCTTTGACTTTGCCAGTTCAGATTTGGTTTTATGTATTAATGTTCATACATAAGAAACTTCTGTAGTTATACTTCATGCCAATGCAAATGTATATAGATTGCCAAGACTGTCCTAATATGTATAATTGGTCAGTATCAAATATCAAATGATTGAATACTAAATTATTAGTTCAAATACACTAAATTCAAGGACCCAGAAAATATTTCAAAAGAAAGCACCACACTTGAGAAGTAGAAATTCTTTCACATTGTACTTCTCAATGACTAATTTTCATAATGCATCCTAATTGAAGGCTCTCCTACATCATGGCTTTGGCACCGGAAAGAACAGGTCATGATATGATTTGGGTCAGAGAGACTCAAATTCTCAGCCTGGTAAAGAAATCAAAACCAGAATATTCACTTCCCTTATGTTACCAATAGTTACTTACCCTTAGTCAACATTTTTTCCATTGCTTCCGTTTGGTTCCATTTTGTCCTGGACTACTAGAAAACTGGAAGAATTTCATAAGAAATACCAGTTGTGGTTGTACCTACAAGCTCATTGATATGTGTGACATAAATAGATGTTCTAAATTCCAGTCAGTTCCAGACAGAAGTTTCTCATTACATCCTAGCAGCAGAGAGTTTGCCTTGATCCTTCCTCTACTTGCACTTATATGATAACAGAAACTTCCTCTTCTTAATTTCATGTAATACCTTGGATTTAGGGTGCAATTGTCAGTTGATTTGGGTGACTTTCATTCTATGGGTAACAGACAATTAATATTAATTATAATAATATTAATTAATCAAGTAAAAATAATGATCTAATTGATTATATCTATTTCACACAGACAATAAGGATCAAGAATTAGAACAGAGATTGTAATCCAGGTAGAGGACTAGACTATCATGCATCAGCCCTAGAGCTTATGTCCAGAACCACAAAATTTACAAACAGTGATGGGAGCATATTAAGTAAAACTTCCGGATCCTAACTTAGCCAGTTTAGCATGATAGTAAACAATTTATAAAGTTAACTGAACATCTTCTGATCCCATCCTTGTTTTGCATATGTAATCTCAGATCAAGTTAAGCCTTTTACATGACATCAACTTAGAATGAACCTTGTGAGCACAGTAACTCAGCTATGCAAAATGACAGTTTTTCTACCTGTCCCAAATTCATTCATTCACAGCTCCTCTCTCTAGTACTCCCCTTCATTTGGGCTGTCTTGATTTCAGCCTTGAAAGTTCTTTTGCATAAAGAGGAAGAGTGGCAGTTTTAAAAGGCTTCTAAAGATGAATGATCAACATAAAATCCTACTAGGAAAACAATCCTTATCATCATACTTGTTCTTCATTCACAACTTTGACTTCTTGGGTATGCCTGTTCCCAGATCTGGGAGGATTTCTATGGGACTGTTACAGACCCAATGGAAAGACAAAGGCATTCTGGGCAATTGTACAACAGCCTGTTTGCTTCAAAGCCACCACCCCTTATAGTGCCAGACCTTAGGTGTTGAAGAAGCTCTCCAAAAGCACCCCTGGACCCCGAGACCTAGCTTATCTGTCTTTCAAGGTCTGTTTTATTAAACAGGGATTAATTTTCTTGTGGAATTCATGAGAATTTGCATGTCTAGCAAAGACTGAGATATTTGGAAAGTAAGGAGAGGTCCTTACCTCAGCTCATGAGAGTGAAGGTGTTTCCCAGACTGTGGCTACAGGCTGAAAACACTTTGCTATTGAAAACTGACTTGTCTGGCACAGTCAGCGTTGGCTGACATTACAGAAGCCAGAGCGTTCATTAACCTATGAGCCAAAGATCTTACCAAGGTGAGCCGGAACATGCCCTGCTCATTCACTGTCCAGTGTTGCCGAGCTCCCGAGAAATGTATATGCATAGATTGTCTCTCCATGGGCTCATGAATATTGCTTCTCAGACAACCTGAAAAACATTAAATTCAGCAAATAGTAACTATTTTTGAACATTAACCATGGACCTAGTACTGGGCTGACCTGATCGAATTCTGAAGGTCTATTTTCCATATATTGACTTTTGACAAGCTTTTCTAGACACTTCAGTTACAGAATTCTTTCATTTCTTTTATCTCTTTTTGAACCTGGTTGGCCTGATTGATGGGTGAGTGCTTCCTCCATACTTGTTTGTGCTCAGGTTCAAGCAACAATGAAATATTGGTTGCATATCAAGCAGGGATTTTCATAGCCATCATTATTGGAGCCCTGCCGCAGAAGTACTAGGTCAAAGGCTCAAGTCTCTGAAGGACACATGAAGAGCTGCAGGCCAGAATCTAGCACTGATGTTAGAGGTCCAATGTGAAGAGTAGCAGACAACCCAAGATCAACCACAACATCAGGTACATTTTAGCAAATGACAGCAAGAACAGTATCAGAGTTATAAAAGGACAGAGCCCAGCCCTGGGAAACACTGTGATACCTCAGAGTCTGTCAGCCTAGCATTGCTTCTCAATTTAACTAAAGCAAAACTGAGAACTCACGCCTTTATTACCTTTTAAATAGTATAGTATAGCTTTCTTCTATACTGCTATTCTTGCCTAATCAATACTGAGCAGCCCACCATGGAGATCTAAGGTGGTAGGGCTTCATCTCTTTCTTCGTAGGGCACTCTCATGAAGGTGCTGGAGTTGGTGCCGTTAGGAGGCAGTGCATTTATGTTCTTCTTTCACATAGTATTATGCTTAAGGGGGTGTTTCATGTTTGGGCCATTTTATCTTTAAGGTAAATTTCTAGAAGTAGATTTGCTGAGTCAAGGTATATGCACTTTGCTAGTTGCTACCAAATTCCCTTTCACCAGTGGATTTTTCAATTCATGTCAGCAATCAAAGTCAAATAGTAAAGAGTTACTCTTAATGTTGAGGAGCAGGGCAAGGATTTGATAGGGTGCAAAGCTGGGTGTTGTTCTTTCCTGTCAAATAGAAAAAAAACAGTCCTTGGTGAATCTAAAAGGATGCTGGTGTGAACTGGTGTGAACTGATGTGTTGAAGAGAGAGTGAGACTTGCAGAAGAAGTAGACAAGAAGCCAAGCACTAAGTTAGGTAGGATTCTTCAGAAGTGTGGAGACTTCAGCCGTGATGCTGGTTTTTGAGCTTCTGTCAGCATTACTCAGCACACTGGAACACTGGGCTATGGGCCATGAGTAGAATTGTTAAAATAGGAGTTGACATTAACCTATCAGAGGAGCAGAAGGACATGGGCAAGGAAACAATGAAGTTGAAGGTGGGTGAGACCACAGCATCCACAATGGACTCTGAAGGACACGAGGCTAAGAAGAGTAAATAATAAAGTTGTGGGACAGAAGAGCTTGAGAACTCAACAGTAGGTGTTATGGACCAGAGAATAAGGAGACTGGAGAGAGTGGAGATTATGATACGAGGGCAGATTATCAGAAATTGAGATCTTAAATATGGTATAGTGTCAGAAAAGACAGCGAGGTTCTAGACTGATGAATTGGAGAACTGAACTTCATAAGGTTGAGAAGGACCAGCAAATAGTATTACATAAACATGAATGTCCCCTGAGAATAGCACTGAAGGTAAAATATTTGATAAATAGAAGAAATTTATAGTATAATTTAATGTTGGTAGATCCTGTTGAGATACATACATATATATATATATATATATATATATATATATATATATATATATATTCAGGGAAGTAAATAACCAAGTTACTTCAAGAGAAGCCTTATGCAGCAGGGTTTTAGGAAATAATGTGGTCTATCAACCTTCTTTGTGTTGCTTTAACAAAATAACCGAAGCTGGTATTTTACTTTTAAAAACACTTTTGTTTGGAGGTAGTGGAGAGATGGTTCACAGAAGCTAACAACTGTCTGTAAACCTCAGTTCCACACAATCTGACAAGATTCTGACCTCTGTGGGCTCAGCCATACTTACAAGCAAAACACTCTTATCCATAAAATGAGAATAAATAAAATTCAAAGAAGATTTAAAATTTGTCTTCAGCTCATAGCTCTGGAGCTTCAAGACCATGATGTCAGATCTTGAAGGAGCCAACTTGGCTACACCACATCATGGTGGAGTATGTTATGGTAGGAACATGTACATGAAGGACTGACCATAGGGCAGAGGTTGGGGTAGGAACAGGCTCTTCTGTAGCAAGTCAGTCTCAGGAGAACAACTAACTTGATCTGTGAAATGGACAAGACGACATCCCAATGATGTCCTTCCCTTCCTCTCAGACTCTCCTAAATGTTTGACTCCCCCCCATCATCTTCCCACATCAGGGACTACAATCCAACACACATCCTATTAGAGGACAGATCATGTCCAATCTCTAAATTACAGCTCCTGGATGTTAGCTCTGTACACTTTGAACATTTAGCACAGTGTTACTGACTTGTTCTATGATTTAGTCTGTGGAGGCTGGCTAGTGATGAGAATTTATATGTCCCTATCCCTGTCTTATTTTATATCCATCTGTGAGAAAGATATAGTAGAATAAATCTCATTGTGAATAGAAACATCAAAGGTGGATTGTTCTGGTAACTTCTCCATTCACTTATAACTCTAAAATTAATGTTTCTGTAATTATGGAATTTTTAATATTAGCATGTATTCACTATACAAAGTGATGGACTTTAAAAATTTTTGGTTTATAATTTTTTTAATTCATTGTCTCAGGGTGGGGCATATGTGGAGGTTAGAGGATGACCTGTGAAAGTTGATTCCCTCCTTCTACCACGTAGTCCCAGAGATTGAAAGATTTATCATCCTGCTTAGCAGCAGATGACTTTACCCTGAGCCATCTTGCCAGCCAATGTCATTCTTCTATGTCATGTATTTGGCTCCTGTTCACCACACATTGCCCTCTATTGTCTCCCTGCCCTTCACACTGGTTCCTTCCTCTCCCCAACTAAAGACTATGAAATTGAAGGAATGCAGAAAATTCTGATTATATTCATCCATCTAGGCTGAAATGTTTTATTTAAAATTGCTTTCAAAATTGAGCACAAGTGGTGCATGCCTAGTGTCTGCTCTCCCCAAGAGACTAAACAGTGGATCACCAAGCTCACATCTTCGCCCAGCCTTAGAGCTCTGAAGGCAAATGTTGAGACCCTCGGGTTGACTTTTCAAATTGCTTGCTGTTCATAGGTGTCATAGCTATGTAGGATGCCAGTTGCTTCTTCGGAAGTTTACATGGCGCCTTCTGATACCAAGAAAGCTAACATTAGGTCATTCAGGTCAGTTCCAGCTCAGGATTCTCTGGAGACTGAGTCTGGTGCACATAGCATCTTCAGCAATAGAGACTTGTCTTCCATCTCTGGGGAAAACCAAGGGCAATAACAGTAGACTGTAACATCTGTGGAGTCTCTTGAACAACTCTGACCAATAACTCAAAGAGCGCTTTTCATGCCTGGTACTGGGGTGGTGGTGTTATTACTTGATCTTTGGTTCTTAGAGGGAACATTGTCAGCCCAGATGAGAAAATTTTATATGAAGTGTGTGTGTGTGTGTGTGTGTGTGTGTGTGTGTGTGTGTGTGTGTAAAGACTTAAGTGTATTATAGTTCTTTTTAGATGAACAGTTAATAGCCTGGCTCCTTTTGACTTTTCAGACATCCTTTACCTTCTTCCTTCTTCTGTATGTATTGCCTTTACAAGTAGCCTTCCCCATGAAAGACAACACCAATCGACTATCTAATACCACAAAGTTAGTCCTGAAAATGTGCATGAAAGTAACATTAGACAGACTGAACAGGTTATATTTAAAAATATACATGTGTTTACACATAAATGCATGTAAAACATGTACATGTATATGCATGTAAAAACAAGTAGTGATAAAAGGGACCATGCACTTGAGATGATATTAAGAGGGTTTGGAAGGAAGGAAGGGAAGGGACAAATGTTTTAATTAAGTTATAATCTCAAAAATAAAAAAATTAAAGCAAAACAAAGAGGAAGGGAGGAAAGAGAGGAGAGAGAGAGAGAGAGAGAGAGAGAGAGAGAGAGAGAGAGAGAGAGAGTCATGCCAGTTCCTTGACATAGAATGAGTTTTCAAATTATGGAATACTCCTAAATATTCAATGACCCTAAATCTCTAAAATGATTATTTTTCCCAGGACTCACAAGTTCCCCACTGTAGCTGTAGAGTGAGTCAGGGAATTTTTTAAGGGTATAGCCTTTAGTAGAATGTATTTAGTGGTTGGTCCTACTCCCAGGAATATATGAGAAGTACAAATGAGCATTGGTGTATTGTTAAATAAAAAAAAAAAGACAAGAAACACAAAATTGGGAAGAAGTGAGGAAGGGAGGTGGATCTTGATGGAATTAAAGAGGCAAGTAGAAGGCGTGAATATGATCAATACACACTGCATGCATGTATGAAATTCCCAAACAATTAATAAAATATTGAAAAGATGCTCTTCCCCAGAAAAGCTAGAACTCTAAAAAAAAAAAATACTCCAAATCTGGGTCAGAAATCACAAAAGTTTTTCTCTTTGGCTACACTAGATTTTGGAAAGAAAATTTTGGCCTTCAATGGAGGTATAATTTTATTAAACAAGGATTTAATTTTGTAGAGTACATGGATGGATAAGGCATAACATTTTTTATTTGATGAGACTATATGCCTGAAAGACAGATTAAAATCATGTGGTAATATAAACAAATAACTACAATCCAAAAACAGGCTAATTCCCAAATGAATCATATATGTTAAAAAAGAATATGTGAGTTATTTAAAAAAGGAATTTGAGAAGAACTGTATAATTAAAATTTTTCTACTTCTCATTTTAAACTTTTATACCAACATTTTCCCATTTTTCTATTTTTCTTTAAATGATTTGCTTTGTATACATAAGATGGCCATATCAACAATTATTTTTGCAAGTTGATGTGTTTATAGGTTAGTATTACTAAAACCTATAACTACTGTACTATTTTAAGTGGGGACAGAGAACTTTAGATTCTGTGAAATTCAATTATCCAAAGTAGCAAACTTTCCATACAAGATTAATTTCACTTCATTTTTTTTGCTGCCCCCTGAAATGGTCTTAGACATTTTGAAATTAGACAAGAGGAAAGAACACAGGTTCAAACTAAATTAATTTAGCTGTCTACCTCTTTGGTACTTAAAAAGAAGATTAAAATAGCCTTCATAGTACTTTACATATAAACTTATCACTTTGTAGTATAAAGTTTTACTTAACTGTTTTCCAAATCTAGGCTCTAGAGAGAAAAATCTTGTCTCCTTCACTGTTGTACTCCTTATACCTTACATAACCTAGATGGGTAGACTGACAGATGGACAGGTAGACTGCGTGTGTGTGTGTGTGTGTGTGTGTGTGTGTGTGTGTGTGTGTATGTGTGTGTGTGCATGTGCACACATGTATGGAAGAATGGAAGGAAGGAAGGATGGATGGATGGATGGATGGATGGATGGATGGATGGATGTCTAGATAGATGAATGTGTGAGTGGACTGATGGATGCATAAGTGGTGTGGTAGTTTAAATTTAAATGAGGATGGTTCCTATAGGTTCATATCTTGGGACCTAGTTAGTATAACTGTTTGGAAAGGATTGGGAGGTATGATCTTGTTGGAGGAGATGTGTCACTGGAGTGGGATTTTAGGTCTCAAAAACTCTTGTCATTCCCAGTGTCTCTCTCTACCTTGTGCTTGTGGATCAGATTAAGCTCTCAGCTACTCCTCTAACACTATGCCTGTCTGCCTGCCTGCTGTTAGAACCTCTACCATGATGGTCATGGACTCTAATCCTCTGAAAATGTAAGACCCAAATCATTTCCTTCTTCCATATGTTATCTTGACCATAATGTCTTATCACATCAATAGAAAATTAACTAAGTGGATAGACTGGTGGATGGGTAACAGCCACCCCTGAACTCTTCAACAAGATCTGAAGAAGTAATCTTTATCCTCCTTTATCCAAGAAAACAGCTAGCAAACACTGACCTCACTTTCAATGGGTTTCTGATGACCTAATAACCAAAGTATGTTACAGTTTCTCAAAATCTTTTAGAAGCTATGTTTGACTTCTGAAAAGCAAAATAATTGAATATACTTAAAGCTCACTGCAGACTGATAAAGGACACATGAGCCACGGGAGTAACTTTCTCAAGGTTTCTTGCCTGTCTTCCACTTTTTCCTGCCATACTTGCCACCTCTAATGTCACCACCCACAGGGTCACACTGTTTTCTCTTCCATGCTGGCCATTCTGCTAGAACTTAAGCAAAAACAGTTGAATTGCAGAAACTTTAAACAAAAACAACACCAGCAGCCTCAAACTTCTCAGAACTTTGTGGAAGTTTCCATGTGCTAAACTTCCAGAAGAATTAGAAAATTACATGAGTTTAATGACGTGGGAGCATTTTGATAAGGAAGAAAGGTTATAGCAAAACAAAAACAGAGGTCCGGTCACAATAACCTGTCCTCTGCTATGGATATTGCTTTGTATTATTTATTGTATGAGGATCAAACTCAGGTCTTCACACATACTCAGTAAGCTTTGCTACTGAGCTTCACCCCAGACCAGGTATTGCTTTCTAATTAGCTATTGGTACAAGTCCTGGAATACCCTAGGGGTCCACTGAAAAGAGAACATCTCATATGTGACATAGGCTTGCTTCTAGGGAAAAAAAGCCATCATCTCATAAATACTGAATCCAGTCCACAATCCCAACGTTAACCCTGGACTCACAGGAAGGGTTGGGAAGACTGGTGTTTAGACCTTATTCACAATCCATGTGGCATAGAGAGCTGATTTGGTGCTGCCAGAGCATCAGGAATTAATATGTGATATCTGGGGCGCACAACAGGAAACATGGGGAGTGCAGACTCTCACAGGCCAAACCTACAGGAGTTCTTCCTAAGCAAAACTTTTGTCCACTCCATCTGAAGCAGGTGACTATTTAACTCACCTTCACCCTTCTGGTGAATTGTCAAGCCACCCTGGAGCTTCCAGGGTCCTGCATATGAGCATAGCTGCCTGCAGCTATGGAGGAAGAAATAAGAGCACAAGAAAACAAAGCACGCACCTAGTATGTCTCCTTTGTTTATTCTTCTCTGCTAAAAAAACGTCATGTCTGGTGTCTTGAGCCCTAAAACTGTTCACTCTTTTTCATGCAAACTTTCTGTTTTTATTTCCCTATTGAGCTTATGATCATGGTTGGTTTCAGAAACATTTCCATGAAGGCTCGATCGCCATTAGTCCTAAAACAAGGTCTAATTAATAAACAAGAACACCCATAATTTAGGAAAGCCATTGTTACCATTTTTACACTCAAAATATTTAATAGTTTCAAAGATACTTAAACTATACCATGAAAGAAGGCTGCTTGAAAAAATCATTTCCTCTCTTAGAGGAGAAGTTAGTTTGCAAATTAATGAGATGGAGCCAAAATAGAGAATTGCATTGTAAGGGAGTGACTCACAATGTTTTGACTTTCTAAAATATAACTTTCCTGACAGCAAACTGCCTCATCATTTGATTGCTTTCTAATGAATGTTAAGTTCTGTCACACTTCTGCCACCAGAGCTACCCATTGTGACCTCATATTACCTGTCCTTGAACAATGCATGGGGCAATTATGACTGAGAGTCTGTGATTACAAGGATATATCTTCTATATTCTACCCTGAGATGCAGCACCATCAGCGCCACCATAAGAATGTTGCCATTAATAGCAGACAAGCAAATCAATGTTTGTTTGCTTAGAAGTAAAAATAGTTGCTTGCTGATAAGTATGTGTTCCTTGTTCCTTTTATTTACAAAGAATTAACCAACCACGAAGTATCCTTGATAAATAAAGCCAAAGTACAGTCTTCAAAAAAACAACTTTAAAGAAAATCTTCTAAAGCTGTACACTGCATAGGAAAGAATGTGGATTGAGCAAGTAAAGTCAATCCATGGCTATAGACTGCCTCACTGAACAGACCTGGCTTAGCACCCTTGCCTGAAGTCATGTGCAACCTAGAACCTGACCAGAAACAGATTCTTTCAACCCCCAACTCTTCACAACAGATCAAAGCTGTGTGTGGAAAGGCTTCTAAGTCAGACTATACCAGAGGAAGGGTGTCCAAGGATCAATATTTGCTTCTATGTGTCACTTAATTAGGAATTTAGATTGAGGGGAGCCTGGAGAAGACCTTCTGGATGCCTAGGAACTTAGTGGACAGTGTAAATATCTAGCCTAAGTCTCCCCTGAACATATAGAATACGGTTTAAAGCCTTAGCCAATCAGTTCTTACTGTGAGTTTCAATTTGTTTGCCCTCCCCCACCCCTTATTTGAGTTGAGGAACTCAGACCCCATCTCAGCTCCCTAGGACATCTGTCTATAGGACCTCTAATCTAAGAAAAACTCTACACTAACTTTTAAAAAAAATGTTTCCCCTGCCATTTTTGTTTCATTCAACAAGGATTTATGGAGACACTGTTCTGTGCCTGTCTAGTTCCGTCATTTCTTTTCCCTCAAACACCTTGTTCTCAGAGAAGCATACCTGACCTGCAGGTTCACAACAGCCATCTTCGTGATACTAAACCTCAGTATTTCCTTCACAGATCTGATTTTCATTGTAAATAAATTCATTTATTGATTATTTGATTAATGCTTGTCTCCAGAAATTGAGAACATGAACCATGTTTAAATTTTTCAGCAGTTCATTCCAATCTCTGGTACTCAGTACTACTCTGTCAATTGGTGGATTGGTTAGGGAATGATGAGTGGATGGACAGATGGGTGGATGGAGCAACCACAGGCCCCTAGTGTGCTATAGGAAAATGAGCATGACTAGGCAATGAGGCTAGAAAAGTAAGATTGGGGCAGAATTAGAAACAGCCTCTCAGAAGCAGTGCCACATACCTTGTAAACAAGAAGCTGTGAAATGTCAAAACCACAATGACTACTAGATTAGGAACCTAGGAGGCTCACGGAGGCTGAAGGATGGAGAGGCCTAAGGAAGGAAGAGGCAGAGGCAAGAAGAGAAGAAAGGTGTTGCTGTGGTCCAAGTGATTACATGGTTAGAGTCAAACAAACAGAGCAGCGGCAGAACAGCAGTAGCAAGTGCTGAGTCCCACAGTCTCACACATGCCTGCTGCTTAGAGGATCAACAAGGGTTGGGAGGAATGCCCTCTGAAGGATGCTTCCACTCCTCTGACCTTGTAGACCCATTGAACAAACATATCCTCAACCCAGGGGCTGATCTAAACCGTCTTATACCCATGGTAGCATAAGAAGGGAAAAAGAGTCACTATTTTTATTCCTGCTTAATTTTCAAATTGTTTCAAGAAGTTTAAAACTTCAAGTGTAGTCAGACCACCAACCAATATTTGTCAAACACTGCTCACATTCTGAAGATTTTTGGTAGAAAGCTATAAATAAATAAATAAATAAATAAATAAATAAATAAATAAATAAATAAATAAATGTATGTGGATTTGGCCACTATCATTACAAAACTTAGAAAGTAATTAACCCAATACAGCCATCAAAGGACAGGACAGTGCAGCAAATGATCTGATGGGAGAAACAAGGAGAGTATACATTGTACCCAACCTGGTCTCAGGTGACATGAGGGACCAGAGGCATGCCACTGAGGTGAGAAAGGGAAAGAACATTACCAGGCATAGGTCCATCATGCACATAGAGTCATGAACAAAAGAGAATATTACAACTGAGGAAGATGGCATTGTCTATTACATAAACTGTTGGGTGAGATAATGTTGAGAAGCACAGAGCCCCGGTACATCACTACTGACAGTAGCAGCAACTCTCCTGGAAATGTAGATTAAGAACTGCCTGTGTCTAGATGGTGATGGAGAACCACTGAAAACTGAGGAGTAAAAACAGCGATAGCAGTGATTGGTGAACACTGGGGGTGAGACTCAGCTGCGGGGGACGGGACAGGCAAGAAGGAAATAAAGAGCAGACAGTTTCAGCTTAGCATTGCAAGAAGTGGCCAACATCAAGAAGAAGAAGTGCTACCTAGAAAAAACTTTGACAGAGCACCTGAGAAGGGGATGTAAGGACCCATTGCATCCTGGGTTAAGTCAGGATCAGGGACGATCCCCAGACAAGCATTTTTTATAGATGGGTAGGAACAAAAGCAAAGCTACAGCAGGGGAAAGAAGCTGAGAATATGGACAGTTAATGTGCAAGGGTACGTACTAAAAACAATCCAGGTCAGGAGCACAAGAATAGGTGTATTCTAACTGTAGTAATGAGATTTTCCCTCTGTGCTATGGTTCAGCATGCAGTAAAAAAACATTCAGGGTCTGGCTTTGGATACCCCCATTCTAACTTTTTATCATGCATTGTCAGGCACTGGCAAAGAAAAGGGAAAAATAATAATTCTAAAGTCACTCTGTAGAGGAGACTTTTCGAATACACCATCCACGCATAATGTGTTTATTCTTTTCTCAAGGATTTTTTAAAAAAAGAAATTAAACTCAATATAGCATCAGTAGCAATTTTCTGCATTGCATGTGGATTCAATTGGAGAATTTATTTTCCTACTTAAGTATTAAAATGTCTCTCTGGAACAGAAATTCTGATGACAGGCTACATCTCTAGGCTCCACTCCAGAGTCTTCTCAATGACTTTTGGAGATTTGAGACCAGCTTTGTATCCCCTTCATTTACAGGGAGCACAGACAGATTTGAAATTGGCACTTGTCCTTGTGTGAACATTCACTTCATCTGTGTTAGGATCTTTATTTACCCTCAGACTAACAAGCTTTATTCCAACTAAACTCACAACTGAGGTAAACAGACACAAACACACACACACACACACACACACACACACACACACACACACACACACACACACACACACACACATTCATACACAGAAACCCTGCAAACCTTTTACTTGAAAATGATAAAATGACATTGAACAGATTAATAAATCAAGGTACCAAGTGATTTGTCTTTTTATTTATTTATCTATTTATCTATTTATCTATCTATCTATCTATCTATCTATCTATCTATCTATTTATTTATTTATTTATTTATTTATTTATTTATTTATTTATTTTGGTTCTTTTTTTTCGGAGCTGGGGACCGAACCCAGGGCCTTGTGCTTCCTAGGCAAGCGCTCTACCACTGAGCTAAATCCCCAACCCCTATATTTATTTTTATTGGATTTTTTATTTATGTTCCAAATGTTTCCCACTCATAAACTCCCTATCCCATTCCCCCTCCACCTTCTTCTATGAGGGTGTTTCCCCACACATCCACTCACCCCTTTCCTTCTCCCCACCCTGACACTTCTCTACACTGGGGGATTCAGTCTTGGTAGGACCAAGGACTTCTCCTCCCTTTGACACCCAACAAGGCCATCCTCTACTACATATGCAGCAGGAGCCATGGGTCTGTCTATGTGTATGCTGTGGATGGTGGTTTAGTCCTTGGGAACTCTGGTTGGTTGGTATTGTTGTTCTTATGGGGTTGCAAGTCCCTTTAGTTCCTTCAATCCTTTCTCTAACTCCTCCGATGGGGACCCCATTCTCAGTTCAATGATTGGCTATGAGCATTTGCCTCTGTATTTGTCATCCTCTGGCAGAGTCTCTCAGGACAGAGTTATATCAGACTCCTGTCAGCATGCACCTCTTGGCATCAGCAATATTGTCTGGGTTTGGTGGCTGTATGTGTATGGGCTGGATCCCCAGGTGGAGCAGGCTCTGAATGGCCATCACTTCAGTCTCTGCTCCAAACTTTGTCTCAATATCTCCTCCTATGAATATTTCCCCCCTTCTAAGAAGAACTGAAGCATCTTCACTTTGGTCATCCTTCTTCTTGAGCTCTATGTGATATGTGGATTGTATCTTGGGCAATCTGAGCTTTTGGGAAAATATCCACTTATCAGTGAGTACATACATACCATGTGTGTTTTGTGTGACTGGGTTACCTCAGTCAGGATGATATTTTCTAGTTCCATCCATTTGCCTATTAATTTCATGAAGTAATTGCTTTTAATAGTGAGTAGTATTCCATTATGTAAATGTACCACAGTTTCTGTATCCATTCTTCTGTTGAAGGTCATCTGGGTTCTTTCCAGCTTCTGGCTATTATAAATAAGGCTGCTATGAACGAGCATGTGTCTTCGTTATATGTTGGAGCATCTTTTAGGCATATTTATTTACTTACCTACTTACTTATTTTGGTGGGAAGAGATACACATGGCATGGCATGTATGTAGATGTCAGAAGAAGTTGTTTCTCAACAACTTGTTGGTTCTCAGTTCCATCATGGAAATCTAAGGAATCAAACTCAGGTCATCAGGCTTCAAAGCAAGTACTTTTACCCAGCTATGATTAAAGAAGATTCTACTACAGCATTGGCCAAAATATGCCACAGACCAAACTGAGTACTCTTCCTGTCAATCAGGACAGCCCTTCCACCCAGCACCTAGCACCCAAGCACTGAGCTTCAGCCCTTTACTGGATTGAATTATGCAATTCCTTGGTACAAGTTTGAGTATCGGGAGTCAACTAGGAGAGGCTAAGGCTGGCAGGTGACTTTCCTGGAGGTAGTCAATTGTTTCTGCCTGGCCTACAATGGGGGAGCTCTAAGAGACAAGTACCCAAAAGACTTAACCTCAGGATTGCTTCTTGGAGCTGATATGCCTTTTTCCATCACTGTTACATACTCTAATGATTCCTAGACATTAGCCTACTCTATTGGGCAGATTTTCTGCAGATCAACATAAAGATGAACTTTCATGAATTAATGTTGTTTAGATGAATTAGTAATTTTATAGGATTCCTGATTGGATCAAAATAAGTTTAGGAAGAAGGTTTTAAGGGATAGTTTTAGGGGTTTTTTGGGGGGGGGATGTTTTTGTTTTTCTTTTGTTTTGTTTTTTGCTGGAAAGATACAATAAAGTTAGACTCAAGAATAGAATGTGCCCAGTCCTCATAGAATAGTAAGTAAAGCCTGTATTATAAGAAGTACAATGAGCTTTCACAATTACACTAAAAAAAGAGAAATAGGCTTGGGACAAATTTGTGATCAAGGAAAAACATTCATTCTAGGTCAGATCCAAGAATGAAACTGCAAGTGTGCACTATGATAAAGCAAGGCCATATGAAACTGTTGCTTTGAACTTATAATGAGCTTATAAAGTGAAACACTGCTTTGAACTTAAGAGCAACATCCTTCTATAGCGCCCTTTGTGTAATATTTCATCTATGAGGTGATTTTCTAGGAGCTTTCGTCTAAGAAGGTATGAAAAGGCCAGAGAGAAGGAATAAAGTGTAAGCATCTGCCCATTCACTCACCAAATGTATGTGTGTGGCTCGGGGACTCTGCCCCATCCACCAAATGTATATATGTATATGTCTGCTTGTCTACACATATGTGTGTGGATATATGTGTGCACATGTAACTATGCATACACACTTGAAGATTTGATGAGCTAGGTATTCAGGTGTGTGTGTGTGAACATGTGTGTGTGTGTGTGCATGCTTGTGCTTATACATGCATACTGCCTGTGTAAAATATTTTAATTCTTTTCCTTTCTTTCCTCTGTAGTTCACAAATAGTTAATGAGTTCCAAGCCTCTCACCTGACCAGCCAGAGATCCTTGAGCCAGAGAGGAAAGAAACCAATGCTTATTAAAACGCAAATAATAATATTATAAGACCAGGGATCATCACTGTTTGGCATTCGTTTGACTCTGTACCCTGTTCAGTACTGTTCCTCTAAAGGATGAGCATCACTAAGCCATTCTTTGTTTAACAGGACTCCCTGAAGAATCAGCATCTCTCAGTGCCAGGTGCAAACATATACAATGGGAACTGGCATGTAGTAGTAAGAATACATGTAACATGTTCATTACAAAGCAGTGGGTGTGGTCCTGAGTCATCTGTCCTTTTGCTTCCTTTTTGTTGGCAGAAAGTAATGATGATATCCACCTAAAAGTATTTTTTTAAAGATTGGCATGAGCTAATGCATGTGTATTTGTCACTACTAATCTCTCCTTTTAATTGTTTTATATATTAATTGAGCTTATTTGGAACATAAGGATGACTCTTGGGTCATGTAGTAAAACATTGTGTGCACATTCGTGCTTAGTCATTTTTCCATGATTTAGCCCAGATTTATTTTACTTTCTTCATTCCTGAAGTTAAGTTTGTAACAACTAAAGTCTGTAACCCAACTCCATGTGGAAGGTGTTTCCTGAGTCGTACTGTGTGGAAAACCTCCTTGGGAGTGCATGAGATGGTAGCTGGCTCTTTGCTTAAGAAATTACACAGGTCAGTCAAAAATCAGTCAGGAGACAAATCCATGAGGCAGATTTATTACTCTTTATCCATAGCCTTTGTAAGTGAGACAAGTTGTGAAAGAGGCATGCACCTGAATGTTGCATCAGTTCAGCTATGTCAAAAGTGGTGTGAGGAAGGGGCTCTAGCCTATATGTATCTTATATGTACAAACAATGTCTATCATATATAACCCATATATACCAGGAGGTGTTCAGAGTACCTGAACTCATGTGATGTTTAATCTCTACAGATGTATCACAGAATACTAGCATTATTAACATTACCCTTCTGTACATGAGAAAACACATGATGAGGATGCTACTCAAAGACAAACAAATGGAATGAAAGATGGAGTCCAAATATGGACACAGTCTGGAGACCAAGGCCACATGGTTTACTGTTATCAATACCAGCTCTCAAAGATTCAGGCTTGAGATGAATATTTGTGTAGCCTAACCCACAGCTCCATTTTATCAGAGAGGAAACAACTGTTTAGGAGGACAATTCTGGCCTTCTGAACAGGCTGCATGCCTACACTGTATTTATTGCTGTTTTTCTCAGAAATGCACCATTTTATCTAACAGAGATAAAGCTTAGCAACCGGGCTAATTTAAGTACCAAAGAATGAAAAGGGAGTTTATCTTGAAAACACCCTCCAACATTTTCAGCAACCAGTGATGTGAAGCAAGGCCAAATTCAGAGTCAAAGTGAGTATAAATAAAAAGTAGTTGTTTATATCTTCTCTCCAAAGTATAGGATTTCTAAAGAAAAGATGTGTTTTATGTAACATGTAGGTCCAGGAGAAACCTGGTTGGACTTGGGGCAAACCATGATGGAACAGAGACACCTACTGGTGAGAACAAGCCTTTGTCATAGATCAATCAGTTTCCAGAATGCAGTTTCTCATTAATATTTCAAAATGTTGGCTGGAGCTCGGATAATGGTTAGATTCAGAACCTTTCCCACAGGAAACTGCATTTGAAAATCAGGTACACAGAACTATTCATTCCCTATCTCAAGCACAGGACCTCCACATGCCCAGACAGTTGCTTGTTAGGATCCTGTTCTGCTCAAAGACTGGGTCCCTGGAAACCCTCAGTTCCACCATTTTAAGTCGTCAGCATTGAATGAATTGCTGCATTCTACCATGCCCAAGGCCATGAGGGCCAGCCTGATGAAGTAGGAGCGGCCCAGTCAGAACATGGCAAGTGATATCTTAGGGGTCACCACTGGGAAGCAGAGAAAGTAGCATAGAGGGCTTTAGAGCCCAGCTGTGGTGCTCTAAAGCTTGCTATAAATTAAAGGTTTCCATGTCTTTTATCTGGGGACAATATGGTCTGAAGTAGGGTAGAAATTCCTAAATAGATATTTAAAGATAACAAGGGTGTGTAACAACTCCCAAAATAATAACAGCCACAACAGAGATAGAAAAGCTAGGAACAGGCCAGAGAGATGGTTCAGCAAGTAAAGGTGCTTGTTGTGTAAGCTTGCCAACCTGTGTCAACTTAACAACCACAGCCTGTGTCTAGACTGCGGAGCTTAGAACAACCCAACCTACGAACAGTCATTGAATTTTAATCATTTAAACCAGAAACCTTTTCCAAAAACTTCTGATCATACCTGAATACCATCTTCATGAACATAGAAAGAGAGATGGGACTTCACCAAGTTACCCTCTGACTTAAACACAAACACACACACACACACACACACACACACACACACACACACATTAAAGCAGGAAGGATTCACAGCACTTGAAGGGCAACATCATGGGCTTCTTTTTTCAACTTTCTCTAAGTCTAGAGAGGCTGGCAGTGCAGTAAGTGAACACAGGAAGGAATCACAGGAAGGACTGGATGTAGAACCAAAAAGTATATAGAGATCATGAGATCCACACGAGAGCTTAGCAACTCCAGAAACTTATTGTGATGAAATAATAATTTGTTTACATTATGGGGTGATCTTACAGCTTCACATGCATTTATATAAGGCTGGTTAAATACAAGATTGTTGTTTTTAAAAAAAGAAGTTGTGAAGCATAAAGCCCCACAGTAAATTATTAAGCTGAGAAGGGGGAAAATTCTTTGTGACACTTTTTTGTCTACTAAAATTGTGAAACCATTAGCTATTTAGCATGTGAGTAAAACAAACAAAATAATAAATTAAAAAATAAACTCACCTATGGCTAAATGGAGCCAGGAATCAAAAGGTTGGATTTAGTACCAAACATATTCTCAGCAGAATGAGAGCGAATAGATACCATAACCAGGTGAGTAAAAGTAGTCATTAATGTGTGAATGTCACCTTTACTGCGATGCTCTCAGAAAGAGAAAGCCAATATGAGGTGATGCAAGTGAGAGGGAGTTGGTTTGTGCAGTCCTCAAATGCACTTATGGTCATTTTGTTGAAACGAACAAGTTCCGCAGTTAAAAGCTTCAAACCTAGTTAATAAATTGACTCTGTTTTAAACGATTTGTTTGTCCATTGTTTACGGCATTAAAGCAGCAGGGGTTAGGTTGCTATTGCAACAGACAGTTTACTTTCCCAGTGAGGTCAAAACGGGAAGAGGAAGGGAAGGGAAGGGAAGGGGAGGAGAGGAGAGGAGAGGAGAGGAGAGGAGAGGAGAGGAGAGGAGAGGAGAGGAGAGGAGAGGACAGGACAGGACAGGACAGGACAGGACAGGACAGGACAGGACAGGACAGGACAGGACAGGACAGGACCGGACAGGACAGGACAGGACAACCAATTTATACCATTTATTTAGGTGATAAAAATTTAGAAATAATAGTTTGTTTTACTAAGTTACTTCTCTACTAATATCAAGCTTACAAATAGACCTCTAGATAAATGTTTTGTGTTATAATTACTAATCCCAAATGTGTTCATTTAAAATCCTCCTGACGAGAACATAGTCATTGGATCAAGATATAATCCACTATATTGATGGCATCAGGTTGGTTGAACAAGAATTGTAGGCAAAGATTGCTGAAAAAAACAAAACACAAAACAAACAAGTGAACCACTTGGATGACAAAAAAAAAAAAAATCAACAAAGAGTGACAGCAGACATGCTGTGCTGGGACTGAAGGAACTCAGGATTTGGTCCCACAAAGGAGTGAAGAGGACCGGAAGGAAAGAAGAGAGGAGGGAAAGAGGAATGAGAAGGGAGGGCAAGGAGGGAAAGAGATGAACAGAGAGCAGGGAGGGGGAGGGGAGAAGAGGCAAACAGAAAAGAAGCACATTAAAGCTTTCTCCTCCAGCTGAGCAAGATGCCCAAAGGAAAGAAGGCCAAGGGGAAGAAAATGGACCTGGCCCTCGCTGTTGTGAAGAAACAGGAGGACAAAAAGGTGGTCAATCCTCTGTTTGAGAAAAGGCCCAAGAACTTCAGCATGGGGCAGGACATGCAGACCAAAGGAGATCTCACACGCTGCGTCAAACGGCCCCGCTACATCAGGCTGCAGCGGCAAAGAGCCATCCTCTATAAGTGGCTCACAATACCTCCCGCCATTAACCAGTTCACGCAGGCCCTGAATGGGCAACAACAACTCTGCTGCTTAAGCTTGCCCACAAGTACAGGCCAGAGACAAAGCAGGAGAAGAAGCAGAGGCTGCTGTCCAGTGCTGAGAAGAAAGCTGCTGGCAAAGGGGACGTCCCAACTAAGAGACCGCCTGTCCTCCAAGCAGGGGTCAATACAGTCACTACCTTGGTGAGAACAAGAAGGTGACTGCTGGTGGTGATTGCCTGTGGTGTAGACCCCATTAAGCTGGTGGTTGTCCTGCCTGCCCTGTGTCGAAAGATGGGGGTGCCCTACTGCTGAGGGAAAGGCCAGGCTGGGGCGCCTGGTCCACAGGAAGACATGCACCACTGTTGCCTTCACACAGGTTAACTAGGAAGACAAGGGTGCTCTGGCTAAGCTGGTGGAAGCTATTAGGACCAATTATAATGACAGATATGACGAGATCCGCCGCCACTGGGGAGGCAACGTCCTGGGTCCTAAGTCTGTGGCTCGCATTGCCAAGCTGGAAAAGGCGAAGGCTAAAGAACTCACCACTAAACTGGGTTAAATGTACACTAAGTTTTCTGTACATAAATATAATTACAAAATCATCTTCCAAAAATAAACATACTAAATAATAACAAGATAGATAACTTGCGCCACACAGTATTTCCCTGGCAAGTCTGGAGTGCCGATGCACAATTGGACAACTGTGTTCTCATCCTCAACCTACCCAGCCAAGGCTTTATAGAGAACAAATGGGTGGCTCCTTTCAGCCTGCTTTGTGTGTGGACTTGGGTTTTCTTCGCTCATCTGCCAAAGCTTCAGTACATAACAGTCTCCCAACCACATCATTAGGATGAGAACTCTCAATCAGGAAGACCAAGCAGCACAAAAATTGTGTGTTTCATGTTAAGTATGAAGTCATCATGTGCCTGGCTTTGTCCTCTGGTCTACTTAACTCTAAGAAGCAAACACTGTTTAGAAATGAAAAACTGGAATGAGGCTGAAGCCACGAGGGGCTTAAGTGATTATTTTGCTCACTCTTGCATTTATATAGAAAGCTCAAATTTTGTCAGAACAAAGACTAAGGAGGTTTCAAGGCCACGGATGGCAGTCAAACGGATTTGCGTGTGCATACAGGGAACTTTGATGAGAATAACAGATATTTAATGGGCATCACAGGGTTAGATGCTCAGACCTGGATGATATCTTGCAGAATTATTTGTAAGGAATTGTATATTAGCATATTAATGATGTAACAAGATGAACCTTCTTCGTTTTTATTATGTTTATCCAATTCTCCAAAACTGTATAGCATTTCTCCCAAAGAAGGAGACCCCTAGTGATTCAGTCTTTTCTGGTCCTTGCAGCATCCTAGAGATTAGTTAAAAATGTGTTCATGGTACAGTGGTTAAGCATACATCCCAGCCTGTGCAGAGACTAATTAATACGCTTCAGCTGGATGATAGCAACCAGGTTCTCAAGGGATTCCGGCTTTTATGGGCCATCTTAAAATAATGTGTTAGACATGTCCTCTGCTTGGAAGTGTCAAATTTTAGCTTCCTGGCACATACAAAACTGGAATGGCATTTAGAAGGCCTCTATATCCAAAGCACAGAGCCTCACTCAGTAGCCAGTTATGTAAGCACCAGCGATCACCACAGATAAAAGCATCCATTTGTGGGGAACTAACATGGAAAGGGCTTGTGGTCATATCAAGGGCTTTCCTTCAACCCTTAAACTCAGCTCTTAAGAGCAATGCTTACCACCGTCGTCACCTTTAAGAGACAGAGACCCCTGTTTGCATGTATACCTGCATGTTTATGTGGGTATATACCTATTATTTTTATAATTAATAGGAGCAGATTAAGTTGCTTTAGTTAGAAATTTTCCATTGAAAATGTTTCCTTCTTTACCTAGTTGCTTCGTGCCTTTGGCACTGTCTGGGAGACAGCTCTACCAGGTCTGTGGCAAGGCAAGGTGAGCCTGCCCACCCAACTTGCCATTAGCAATGGACTCTCAGGAACATCCATGGAGTTCTAAGGTCCTGAAAACCACAGAGGGAAGAAATTCCCATCCATGGAGATCAAGAATAAAAGCGCTGGGCGATGCAGCTTTTAAACTCGTCCTTATTCAAACTGTGTCTAGACTCATAGAGAAGGCTCCCCTCCAATATCAAAAACACTGACAGGTGGGATTCTTCAAGATGGCATTCCACTTCCTTTATGCAGACAATTTGTACTGACATACATATGATTGCCCTGTCCCAAGCTCTCGCCATGCTTCCAAGCATGCCTAACCTGTAGCCTAGGGAATCAATAAGGCCCAAAGTGATTTGAGATCATCGATGGATTGCTATTCAGTTTGGGAAGAATGTTGCTCACTCCATGGCCACTGCAATGCCTCAGTGGGACCTACCCTCACTAAGGGTCAAATAGAAAATACATAAGGACATATAATACATTGTTATTTAATTTTTTGCCCTCCCAATCACCCCTTCCCACAGTCCTTCCCCATCCTCCATCCCCTTCTCCTCTGAGTGGGTGGGGGCTCCCTGGATATACCTCCACCCTGGCACTTTAAGTGCTTTTGGTCTAAAATCCATTTACCTACACAAAGCATAATAATTTCTCAACACCTTTAACTTATAAACCACCCCATTTTTGCCAACTATACATCAGCCAGGAAATTAATATCTAGAAGACATAAAGAATTACAAAATTAAAAAATTGAATTATCCAGTTTAATCAATAAATGTGCTAATTGACTGAACACATACTTCTCAAAAGAAGAAATACAAATGGTCAATAAATATTTTTTTTAAATTCTTAGCCATCAAATTAAAACTACTTTGAGATTCCATCTCACTGCAATAAGAATGTTTGTCATTAGGAAGACAAAAGACAATTAATATTTTTCAGGGTATGGGGAAGAGAAACCGTTATTCCCTGATGGTGGGATCACATAGCCACTATCAAAGACAAGGCAGAGGTTCATCAAAAGGCTAAAGGTAGAATGAGCATGTGAGGTAAGTCTAGCTCTCCTGAGATCTAGGGGAGACTCTAAACTAGCATGCCACAGGGGCACTTACGCCCTTGTTGACTGAGGTACTAGTACAATAGACAGACATGAAACTGGCCTACAAGTTTGTCACAGATGAATGGGAAAAGAAAATTCGGTACATGTATTCAATAAAGTCTTTTCAGTCTTAGGGAAAATAAAGTCAGGACATTTTCAGGGAAATAGACAACTCTGGAGGGTCCATATTGCAAGCAATTATGCCAGACTCAAAAGATATTGTCTGATTTCCCTCATATGCAGAATCTAGATTTCAATGTGGGGTGGGGGGGTAGTGACCAATAAAGGGGAGGAAGAGATCTGAAGTGGAGAGAGGAGAATCTGGAGAAGAGAGGACAATGGAATTCACAGGGCAAGAAAGCAGAAAGGACAGTGATGGGGAGAGAGGCCCTCTGGCTCTGGAAGAATGTGGGAGGAGTGAACAACAGTGAGGACCCTAAAATACCCAAAGTAAGCCCACCATTTTATGTGCTAACGTTAAAAATCAATTAAAAACAATGGAACAAGAAGGAGAACCTACTCAAAGCTAAACTTCTTAATATCAGAAGTTTAATTTCTTAATATCAGAGAAGTTTCTTGTGGCTAACTTTGCTTTCAGTCTATTGTTGGTGATATTTCCTGATTTACCCTACCCTACCTACATCCTCTGGTGTGTCTTTATCAGTTTCTGTCCTTCTAAGTCCCAGCTTGTCATGAGCTGTTCCTGATGATCAGGTGTTAATTATCTAAGTGACAAATCCTAGCTATTTACATCCAAGAGTAAAAACAACTTTGTATACCCCAATTAAACTGGCTTTCCTGCTGACTAGGACTCTAGCCTTCCTTTTCAAATGACAGTAAATTTGCTTTTGAAGTAAACACACTTAAGAGCTCTGAAAGTGTTCATAGTGCTATCAGCTCATTAAAGATTAGAATCCCTAATCGACTAAACAACCTGGCTGCATTCATGCCCCCGGCTGCTATACCAAATTACCACAAACTGCAGAGTTGAAGGCACCAAGAGAACTGTGTTCTCGAATACCAAGCTGAAGGTAGTAGAAACGTGGTAGACTCTTCTCAGCTTCTAACAGTTGCTGATGGTCCTTGACATCCACAGTGGTTTGAATGTGAAATGTCTGCTATGCAGTCATCTATTTGAACACTTGGTATCCAGTAGGTTGGATTGTTTTGGAAGGTTGGGAAACCTCTGAACAGTATAAGGAAGACTACAGGCTTGAAGGTACACTACACTTGCCCACAAAACTGAAAGTATCTGTTGTGATTTGAATAGGTTTGGCCCCCATACTCTCCTGTGTTTGAAAGCTTGGCCCACAGGGAGTGGCACTATTAGAAGGTGTAGCCTTGTTGGCGGAATGGTGTCACTGTAGAGTTGGAGATGGAGGTTAAGTCTGGCCAGTGTGACACAGTCCCCTTCTGCTGAGTTCAGAGTAAGATGTAGAACTCTCAGTTCCTGCAGCAGCATGTCTGCCAGGATGCTGCCATGTTTCCCACAATGACAACAGTGGACTAAACCTCTGAACTGTAAGCCAGCCCCAATTAAATGCTTTTCTTTATAAGAGTTGCTGTGGTCATGATGCCTCTTCACAGCAATAAAGCCCAACCTAAGCCAGTAACTCATTAAAATATTCAGTCTTTTATCGTGCTCTCCTTCTTATTGTGGGGATACAACCACACTGAGTCCTCACTCACACTTGGCAAACATTCTACACTGAGCAACATTCCCCTGCCTTCTGAGTTCTTTTCTCAAGTGACACACACATGTCTAAAGGAAGTGGTCCTCAAATTCAAAGGCACATAGGTATTCTTTGGGAGTATGCAGCAAGGTGTGTTAATGCAGACCTGCAGTCCCACATGGAAGGCTGGCTGAGTCAGGATGATCAGGAATTCAAAGCCAGCCTGGGCTACATAGTCAGACTGCTAAAAAATAAACAAAATAAAATTGGAGCTCTAAGATGAGTTTGCAGCTCTGTGGTAGAGTGCTTCCCTGACATGGGCCTTGGGCTCAATCCTCAGTACCTTTTGTTTTAAAGCAGGGAGCTTGAGGTGAAGCCTACTGTCAGTGATACCACTAGCTTAGAACACTTGAGTAGGAAGATGTGAATGGGAAGAACCTTTTGAGATTTGTTTTAATAAACCTATCTTACTATTTAGAGTCTTGAGATTTAAGATGTGCCTGTAGCTTCTATTTTAGAGTCCCAGTTTACAAATAGAACTAAAAGGTATTTCCAAAGAATGTGTTCTGCTGGGGAGGTAGTTAGCAGGTAAAAAAAACTTACCTTGCCGGCAAAGCAACCTGAGCGTGAGGCCCAGAACCCACATAGAAAATCTGAATGTTAAGGGTGGGGGTTGCTCTTCTCTAAAGAGAGGGGGAGGAGGTAGTGAGGGGATTTGTAAGGGTGAGACGGGAAGGAGAGGAGGAAGGGGGCTTTGATTGTAATATAAAATGAATAAATAGTAAAAATAAATCTGGGTGTGGTGGATGTGGCTTATAATCTCAGTGCTAAGGAAGGACATACCTGTGCCTAGCTAACTAAACAGCCTTGCCTAATCAGTGAGTTCCAGAGCAGTGAGAGACCTTGATCCCCAAATATGGTGAACAACAATACCCAAAGTCTGCATCTGGCCTTCATGCAAACCACAAATGCACCAGCACACACATAAAAATATTATGAATAAAGGAATACCTAAATAAGAAAAAATAATTATCTTTTCTATAATTATTTTATTTTATGGTAGAGTTTTAAAAAAACAAATAGTTCAAATGATAAGGCCTTCAGTAGCTCTCATAAGGGAGCTCAGGGGTCACCCTATGCCTAGAATGAATCTATGTGACCATCGACATTGTCCACATAAGACAGTAGGTAAGGTCATTCCTCTACCCAACACACACTGAGACCAAGTGGAGAACAGAGACGGACGTAGTACAGAAGCTCTGGAGTCTGTTGCGGCTGAAGCGAGCCGAATAGGTCCCAGTGAAAAGCCTTTGTCATGCTCAGAAGAACGCCTGTCGTCCTTGAATCAGATGTAAAAAAAAAAAAAATGTAGTGTACAGCTGCTCCCGGGCCAGGGAAGCACCGCCGCCCTGAGACACGGAGAGTCAGCCAGGCAAGGCTCTCTCAGGCCCAGATGGTTTGGCTGACCAACTTCTAACTCCTCCCTTGGCAGCCCTGTTCAGTTCTACCATGGCCGCTGCTTGTCTTGTTTGCTGGCATTCTAGAATGTGGTCTTAAAGATGTTGACCCCAAAAGTACTTTTTGGAAGATGTTTGCCACTGAGATTTATTGAAAGGAAAGATGATTGCATTCCTGCTTTTGTTTTGTTTTGTTTCTTGCTGTTGAAGCTGCTGGGACACAGTCTTGAGCAACAGGGATAAGAACGGAAATAAATCCTTGCGGTTCTCTGTTAATGGTGATTGATGAGCTGGTGGCTGCAAGTTGGAATCCAAGGAACAAAGCCAGATTTTAATGGCACTTTAATTCTGGAAAATTAGAACACTTCCTTGCAGAAACTCAAAGTAGGGATGGGTACACAGCCATTCAACAATTGAGCGTGCTTTCAGGGAACAGTAGGAATAAATCAGTCCTGAAGCTAGCCTTTGCCCTGGGTGACTTAAGCATGTACACTTCAGATAACATTTTACATAAGAAAGGAGTTCTGATAAATAGTCTAATCGAATGCTCAGTGAACTGTTTAAATTTATCAGAAAATGTTCTCATTGACAATACCTAAAGTTTTTAGTAGAATATTTTCTTACTATGAAGAAACATTTTTCATGTTAAATCATGGTTAAGGCCAAGGTTGACTCTGCCTTCTAATCCAGTAAGATGATGGTGAGCCTGAGTGATCGGTCTTCATAGTAAAGTAAGTGAGAAGTTGGAGAGGGCCCCGGGCTCCTCCAACCCTGTACCAAATACAAGTGAGATGCCTCTGAGAAATGGATGGTCTTACAATCTGCACATGGTGCAGCTGCTGCAGAAATCAACCCCTGGGCATCATTTGTGTCTCCAACCTGTCTTGTGCATCACAGATGCTGATCTGTCCACGCCACAAATACAAAAGCCACTGCCTTGTTTGGCATTCTTGGTGACATTTACTCCTTACAGAAGCACCGTCGAGCTTCAGTAGGTAGGCGTCCGTCACTGATAGCAAAATTAAGACAGACTCCTAGGTGTCTGCTCAGTATTGTTCCATAATGATGAAACAGGACCTGGGAATTCACATGTCCAACATTTCACACCCACATTGCGGATCTGCTGCTCTGAGCCAGGGAACCTGGTCTGCAGAAGGAAGCTCAACACACTTTACTTCCTTCCATCATATGCCCTTCACAATTTGCCTGACCTCCAGGAAGTATTGGCAAAGACACACTGCAGACCTTTCTGCTCCTTGGGGCCTTCAGAGTTACGCACTGCACAAATGAGGAAGGGAATATTCACACTGCATTACCCTGACTGGTACCATCGGGAATTGCTTGGCACACATAGTCTTGTATGTAGCAGCCATTAATTCACCTCCACACCATGCCTCCTTAGGGATACCTCCAGTCCCAGCAGATTACACAGAGTCTTTTGAGCAAACCACAATATGGGGAGCCTCAAAGCCATTGTCCATCTTCTCCTCTCAGCCTGCTTTGAATTTACTTCTCTCTTTGAATGGAATTCTCTTCCTATTTGACCTTCAAGGCTTCCCTCAAAATTACTTGTGATTAGAATTACACTTAAGTCAAACCTTTCCAACACAAAAAACAAGAGCATGACAAAACCTGGACAGAAACATAAAAATGCAGGACTCCCCAATCTTCCTGTTGGAAAATAAAACACATCTGAAACATGGTCTTACTCTGCAAGGTTCCACAGATTATCTTTCTAAAGAACTGGAATCCTGGTAACAATGAGAAATGGTGAAGAAAGCTTCCGCGCATTGTCTTACTTTGTCCTAAATCTCTAAGAATCGGGCATGTTGAGTAATCACATGGCATTTAACAAGTTATTCTTATAAATATGTATTTCTTCAGTGGAATTTGCAGACTTCTTAATTTTTCCACTTTTACACATTTTGAAACATTTTCTGTGTGGCTTTACATTTGGTCACATGAAATAGTGATGGTAGATAGATATATAAAGTACGTGTATAAGTGCTAGGACAGAAAGAATTGTTTTCTTTAGTGGTCTTACCCCTGCTAAGCCAACCATATGCCACAAACTTGATTGATGGGAGGAGGGTGGAACTCAAAATTGGGTTTAAAAGTAGAGAAGGTAGAAAGTTTGGTTATGGGAGGAGTTGGAGTGAACATATTCAAAACACAGTGAAATTCTCTAGGAGTTAATAAAATACTGTCAGTGAAATAAAATATTAATATATGCAAATGTGTTTTAATACATAACCTGTATTATTCATTATTCTCAGTGGCTTAACTGTTTTTGCGCAAGTCTCAATCATACAGATCTATACATACAACTATCACTGTGTGCACTGGTGAAATTATATGCGAACTCAATAAAAATGTGTTATAGAATGAATACACACTGTTCTTTAAGCAAATGTACCCTTCCGTGAAGGTGAGAGCCAAAGCCAATATCAATTCAAGAGCAGGCTTCCTAAAGAATTAAGGATTTAAAATAGGAAAGGCAATCTCCAAGGGATAATGAAGGAAGAAGGACTTAATAAAAAGTATAGATCTTACAACGAGGAAGAGATTATGTTGTTGAACTTGTAGAGCTCTGCTATCTCAAAGTGGACCATTCAAAATTGGAATTTGTATTTAAGAAGAAAAATGATTAATGCCAGTTAAAGATATTAGGCTGATTTTGGATTATGAAGAAGCCAGCCAAAATGACAAAACCACTGTTATGGTCACTCAAAGTTTAAAAAGTAGTTGGCTTTCTTTCATTACTTATTTATATTTTTCATACCAAGCCTTGCTATGCTGCATGACCCTACTGATTCAGCTTTGTGAATTCTAGAATGACAGGTGTTTGTACATACTTTGGTAGAAAATCCTTAAGTTCTTCAAGGGTCCATTCTCATTTTCTCCAGCCCTTTGGGGGAAGGAGAAGGTGGGGTGGAGATCGACTCCTTTATCCAAAATACATTTAGACATTGCCTGTTCTGATAGACACTGTAAGAACTTCCACAAAAATATTAGCCTAAAATTTTGTTTGAAAGACAAAATTGTCTCCTATAAACTTGTTGAATGACTGAGAGGGCTGTAAGGCCATGTGGGTGTAAGGGAACATGATGAGCACTCTGATGAAGCTGAGCTGGAAAGGGGGTATTGTGAAAGAGGATTCTATTGAGGGCAGAAACTAGGTTCCATATAGTATTACTTTGCTACTGTTTGTCACAGAGAGACACCATTACACAACTGCATCCCAGACATTGTTCATCTTCAAGTTTCTCTGTTCAATCTTCCAGATGCCCAGGAAAAAAAACAATCTACTTGAGAGCTAGAGAATGGGCTCATCACTTGCAAAGGATCCCAGTGGATTCCTCATGCCCATGCCAGGTTGACATCATGACTGCAGGTCACCCCAGCTCCAGGGGATCTGATTATCTCTACTGGTCTTCAGTCACTTGCAGTCACACGCACAAACACAAACACAGAGAAACATGCATACGAAGAATTAAACATTAAATCCGGTTAGACATCCTGGAGCAGAGATCGTTCCCAGGCCAGCGAGCCTGAGCAAATACAGAACATTTCCTTAAATTTTCACTTCATACAAATATCAAAAACACAGAAAGTGTTACAGTGAACACAGGAAACTAATGCCCCATGTAAGTGTTCCCAATGCCTGAGTTGCTTAGGCGACTGGGAAAAGAAGGGGCGCCTTAGAAGATTTGCAGTTGTTAAAAGTCCAGCTTCAGCAAGTCCTGTTCATTGGCACTAAACATCTGATAACCTGATGTTTTTCTGACTATCCTAATCATGTCACACACTTGAACATGGTCTCTTTGTAGGATATTGGAGTGTGAGGCATCCAGGCCTTCAGAATATGGACAGAATAAAGAACTGGATTCTTCTTTTGACTCCACAGAAATTGATGTATGATTTGGGAACTTCTCAAATAAGTGTTAGTGCTATACAATTTACAAAAACAGAACATGAACTCTGTTTTATTTGTCTTCAAGACACAACTGTCTAGGTAAAGAAAGCAAGTATTTTGCTTTCCACATTCTCTATGTGAGACTACTGACTCTCAGATAAGCTGCCTCTGATGTCCGCAGTCAGAGAGAGAACTCAGTATGTCAGAACCAGGGTTCAAGCTCAAGCCCTTGATCCTCAGTCATATCATGTATCACTGCCAGCCCTGTCCACTCCCAGCCACTTACTAGACCCCTCAATCTTTACTTCTCTGTGTTTCCAATTTTTCTTCCAGCTTAATTTTTATGATGAACACTTTCCAAGCAACTGAGCTTGATGAAACTCCATTGAAAGGATTATATGCCTGGGTCTTTTGCACCTTTCCCCACACCCTATCGCTCCCATACCAAAGGTCAGGGTCCAAACCTTCATGGAGACTGTGGGGTAGTTCAGTAGCAAGGTCTATCTAATACATAATCTCTAGCACAGCAACAGAAACAAGCAAACATAATTAATTATTTATGGAGACCAAGCAGTCAACAGAGAGGACCCATGACTCTGCTCATAAAGAGCTAGCAGAAGAGATGTCTGTGTTCCACCAAGTTTGGTTCCCCAAGACTTCCCCGAGAAGCAGTTACTGCCGAGTCGTGGAGTGGGTGTAAGACTAGCACCATCTCTAGCTCACTATTGCTCCTATGTTTATAAAGATTCTAAGAATATTAGGAAATATCAGACTTGCTTCCTAAAACCTAACCCTTTCCGATATGGAAATATATTGTGGAAAATGAAAGTAAGCTTATTTCAAAAGATACAAGCAGAATAGCAAATTTGGTCATAAGATCTCCAAACTCCCTCCTCCCCACAAAAAATAGGTCTGTGTGTGAAATTGAAAAGCAATCTAAAGAGGGTTGCTCCCCACATCCCACTTCTCCTCGTATAGAAAACACTGTGCACATGGCCCATCCCTCATCAAAGCATACCATAAAACTTCGAGGGAAGTGAATTCTGGGAGCACATACTCACTGGGGCCTTAAGAATGTTGTCAGCAGTGGAATTTCACAGCGATGTGTGTGGGGTTTTTTTGTTTTTGTTTTTGTTTTTTTTTTTTTTTCATTTCGTCATGTGGTGTTGGGGCACAAGCAGTCTTGCCTGTGTGTGAGAATCGGCCCAGAGAACTTAAGAATGGAGCCTCTATTGTTCTGGGAGAATCAAGGGAATGTCAGAACAAGAAGGGACAGTTAGGCAATCTGTGGCCTTAGAAAGGTGGACACCATGTGGCTCAAAAAGCACCAAAGGCTGGAATTGAAAAAAAAAGCCATGTGATTTTTTTCCTTCAGTGGGACTCAAAGCATTTCCTTTTGTCTTGGCTATTCCCAGTAGTCATCTGGGGAGTAGATCTAGGAGATGAGGGAATTGAAGTCATGCTATTCTTACCAAATCCCTGCCTCTTCCTTCAACAAGTGGGCTGACATTTGGCTGATAGGCTCAGAACAGCCAACACAGTGAATCTCTATTCTGAAAGTAGAAAATTATTCATGCTTCTAAGAATGCCTTTCACAGCCCTCTTCCTTCCTGTCAGTTTAAACAACTTATCCCTTCCCTGAGAAGTCTGTGTCATCCTTCTCCACATTGTTTCCCACAGCTCATCCAAAGCATCAATTATGCCCTGCTAGGAAGAGAAATAAAGCCAGAGAGCTGTATAGCATCAGTTCAGAGCACTTAGCCTACGATGTGTGTTCACGGGAAGGAAGGCAGGCTTAGGGAACAAAGAGGCAAAACCACTGGTGACTTCCATGTGAAGCCTATTTGTGTGACAGACAGATGGACTATGAAGATACAGCAGATGAGTACATGTAAAAAGTAGGCTATAAAAGAGTACACATGGACAGACCCATGGCTCCAGCTGCATATGTAGCAGAGGATGGCCTTGTTGAGCACCAATGAGAGGAGAAGCCCTTGGTCCTGCCAAGGCTCGATCACCACAGTTTAGGGGAATGTCAGGGTAGGGAGTCAGAAAGGGTGGGTGGATGGGTGAGGGAACACCCTCAGAGAAGAAAGGGAGAGGGATAGGATAAGGGGCTTATGGACAGGAAACCAGGAAAGGTAATGACATTTGAAATGAAAATAAAAAAATATCCAATAATAAAAAATAGGCTATAAAGCTATATGCATATTTCAAAACGTGAAACACCTGAAGTAACTTCTGTCAAATCCTAGTGCTGGCCATGTCGGTGGTTTAGTCAAAGGAAACAGAGACAAATCACTACTTAGGTCAAAGAATGTGCTTTAAAGTGTTGAAAATATGGATGGGAAGCTGGTTGTGGTGGTACACACCTGTCATTCCAGCACCTGCAAACAAAGGCAGGGTGATTGGGAATCAGAGGCCAGCCTGGGCTACAAAAAAAAAAAAAAAAAACTAGAAACATTTAAAATGAGATGTGTCCTGGTGTTGGTATAATGCTTGGTATCTGACACGAGACACCCAACCCCAGCAACATATAAACATAATCCCAGTACTTGTGAAGCTTAGACAGAAGGAATAGTAGTTCAAGATCTTTCTCACCTACATTGTAGAATCGAGGCCACCCTGGAATATGTCAGATGTTCTAAAACAAACAAACAAACAAACAAACAGTGTGGAAGGATCTCCAGTGTTTCTTACACTTACCGCTCTTAATGCTTTACAAAGGGCTTTCTTCGTGATCTAGTCAGGGATCCTCTGAAGCAGGTGGGGTACCTCATTTTGAGACGAACCTGCTTTGTCTTCAAACCCAACAGAACCAACATGTGTTTTAATCCTTGCCCTGAATTTCTTTCCACCGCAAGGTTATCTACAGATAATGTCGTAAGTTGATGTGACTAAGGCCAGTCTTGGGCTGCTGTGCATACTCAAACAGAAATCCAGGAGGCCAACTCTGAGTGGTCACTGTGGAAGTGTTGGAGCCCTCCACAACCCCATGCCAAGCTATCATGCCTGTGTCAAAACAAAGGACAAGAATATTCATCCCATGACTCAAGAGAGAAAAGACTCATCCCGAAAGAATGCCTGTTCCCCATAACTAAATTCTTGCATCGTACTCAGGACAAGATTTTTCAAAGCCTCCTCTTTAAGTTTCTTTTTCTTAAGCAACAAAATTTAATTGCATCCATTCAACCAAATGTCAGGCTCATTCATGACATGTCTTTGGTTTGGTTTATAGTCATGACTAGAATAAGAAAAAATGTCAAAGTAAACATAGAACCACTAAATGCCAGTGAGAAAGAGACCTTGGCAATGAGCTAATTCAAATCTCCAAGGAAAGTGGACCAACATCACATAGATAGTTGCTTGGAAGAGCCACTTCCTTTTCCATGAGCAAACCTAAGTCCACTTGCTAAAGCTGAGAGAAACAGTTTGGCTCTGCTGGGCCTGGAGGCCAATTCCAGGCAATAGATTAAAAGCCTGAGTCAGTCATGTCCTAACTTGTACATGGCTGTAATAAGTAAAGTAGTGCACATCTCATCAGGGTTCATTGTACTTAGTGTAAATATCCATGTTTAGAGGTTTATCCTATAGCTCTGGGCAAACTTTCACAGTTCTTATATTGAAAGTCTCTCCAATAAAATAACAAACATGCATTTGACTTCTTATCACTCTACAAAAATAACCTTGGTGTCTATAGAGTATGTCTGAAAAGCTGTCCTTCTGAGAAAATGCCCAAATGTCACAAGATATTTAAAATGGACCATCCCTCCAAACGGCAGACAAATGGCTTCTAGCAAATTGGCTTCAACGTGAAATAGAAAACAATGCATGTCAGTACCTTTGGTTTTCCTACTGCAAATGTGATATTGCTAGAAGCTTGAATGTTTAGGTTTTTCTACAATAATTCCCTTTCTTCAAAGATGTCCTCTGGCCCATCTCATATGTATGCTAACTTTTCAAGTATTAAATGAAGTTATCTTGATCAGGTTGTAAACATGTAGATTATAGTCTGCATTAATATAACACAGCATTTCTGGGTTTAAAATTTTTTAACTAAGAAATAAAACAGCGGGCTGGAGAGATGGCTCAGAGGTTAAGAGCACTGACTGTTCTTCCAGAGGTCCTGAGTTCAATACCCAGCAACCACATGGTGGCTCACAACTATCTGTAATGGGATCTGATGCCCTCTTCTGCTGTGTCTGAAGACAGCTACAGTGTACTTACATATATAAAATAAATAAATCTTAAAAAAGAAATGAAACAGCTTTGAGTACGAGGAGAACTGAAGACCTACTATTCTCTGTCCAAAGGTTGAGAGATAGGAGCAACACAGCACATGCCTAGCATGTGTAAGATCCGGGGCCTGGTTCTGACACCAGCCTTGTAAAATAGTAAGACAGATTCATTTGCATTTCTGATTTTCTTCTTTCCCTCAAAATTGACAAATATCAGTATCATCGCAGAAATCGTTCTGTGGAACTACTCAATGTGGGATCTAGAGTACAGGTATCTGTACAAGAATGGTGGAAGAAATCCCAAGATTAAGGTATCCAGAGCTGGGTGTGGTGGCATGTGCTTGTGGGAACCAGAGACAGGAAGTTCAGAAGTATAAGGCCAGCCTGGGCTGCACAGTGAACTGAAGGCTAGCCTCTGGTACACAATGAAACCCTGTCTTAACAAAAGAAAATTCCCAGTGTAATAATGAGAGTGTGCCCCCTAAAAGCTGCACAGGCAGACCTGGTTTCTTGTGTGAGAGTGTGATACCAGATAAGAGGCGGTCAGTGACTTCAGAGACAGAAGATGTAGGGGTTAGCCTGCCCTTGCAGGAAAACTTCAATGTGAATTCCTAACTTGTCTCCAGTAAACAATTCTTTATCTGTAGGCTCATCTAAATAGACATTCTTACTGGCTTTTCCACTTAGCACTCCACAAGTCTCTAAGACTAGATGATGACATGTGGTCCTGTTGAGATTCACTGGCCCACCTTTTAAAGTGAAGAGTTGATTCATTGAAAGACTGATTGATTTTGAAATTTTATACAGTATATTTTGATTGCATTTTTCCCATCCCCTTTTCTTCCTAGATTCTTCTCACCAACCTCCACCCATACTCCACTCGCATTCCCTCTCTCTCTCTCTCTCTCTCTCTCTCTCACACACACACACACACACACACACACACACACACACACACACACAATGTATACAAACCAATGTTTTTCACAGTTTAATAAGTATTGAGCTCTGGCCTCAAGTGGAATCATTGTGCTTGAAATGTTAACTAGATGCTGAGTCTCTATGTAAAACAGTCACTGTTTGGTGATTTTTCTCAGAGCCAAATACAAAACCTGTTACTAATAATACCTGTCAAAGTTAAAGAGCATTAGCTCAAGGGGTTACTCCTTCCTGCTGGGCATCCATTTATGCAAGGACATAGATAAAGAGCTAAGAAAGCCAGTTTACCCAAACTGGGCAGAACATTTCCTACTCCAAGAGCTAAGTGCTCCAAATATATCAATTTTTCTAAGCATAGATACACCCCCAATTGCTCTCTAATGAATCTTTCTGATATGCCCAGCCATAATATAGAATGTTAAGTTAGAATCAGGGAATTCCCCTTTACACTATCTCTATTTTGTGTGGATTTACAGATTCCCCAAATACCCTTTCTGGACCTTTGTGTCACTCGCTATCCTGAATTCCTGGGTCAAAAATCTGGATCTCTTTAATCTATTTAGAAATGTCTGCATGCTATGTAATTACTACAGCAACCATGGAGTGGTTTATGACTATTACACGTACTCAACATATTTGTAAACAAGACACAGAAAGGTTAAATAATGTGTCCAAGGTCTCACAGTAAAAGAAATAGCCAATGTCAGAGTTTAGGCAGCTGACTCCAAAACTCAGTCACTAGATCCTCTTCTCACTTCTTTCTGATGTTGGCCTCTTTCTTCCCATTGTGTTACTCTTCCCTCATCCTGGGGCATCTGTCTGTCCTTCACTGTCATCGCTGTCTGTTCTTCAGAGTCTTCATGAAAAAAGTCTTCCTGAATGAAGTTAGCACATGATCTTCTCCCACGTAATGTTGAGCAGAAATCTGCATTCCAGACAAAGACTATCCCTGATTACTTGTCAAATCAATGCTGACCAATGAGAAGTCTTTGTTTTTAGAAGGCTTCCTGCCTGGCCACTCCTTCATATTTTGGTTCTGCATTGGTGTGCACAGCTGTAAAAACAAAGCTTTGAGATTCTCTATCAATCCTACATAGCATGTAAGATAATTCACTCAAGCAAACACAAACCTGATAGCTATGAAAAGAAAGTTGAGCTACCTAAGAGAGACCAGATGATTACCCCCCCAAAAGGTATGACAACCATATGGAGGCTTCAACCAATTGGTGGTAGCTCAAACCTCAGACAGTGGTGAGTAAGGAGAACTCAGGATCTGTCAAATTACTGAAATCTAAACGTGCATGAGGTTGTTAAGCACAATTTCTCATAAAGAGTTAAAGTATTCGTATTCCTTAGGGAACTCAAGGTTATAAAGACCTTTGTAAAGCCTTTCTGGAATAACTAAGAGCATTCTCTATCATTCAAAGAACCGCCAATGCATGTGTGGTTGCCAGAGCAACAAAGAGGCTTTGCTAATGTGGACCTCCTTCTCCTTTCCAGATCCTGGCCATCGTGTCTATCCTGTTCATCGTCCTTTCCACCATTGCTCTGTCTCTCAACACACTTCCGGAGCTGCAAGAAAACGATGAATTTGGGCAACCCAGTGACAACCGGAAGTTGGCGCACGTAGAGGCTGTGTGCATTGCTTGGTTTACCATGGAGTACCTTTTACGATTCCTGTCCTCACCAAATAAATGGAAATTCTTTAAAGGCCCACTGAATGTCATTGACCTCCTGGCCATCTTGCCATACTATGTAACCATCTTCCTCACCGAGTCCAACAAAAGTGTGCTGCAGTTCCAGAATGTGAGACGCGTGGTCCAGATCTTTCGAATCATGCGCATCCTCAGGATCCTGAAACTCGCCAGACACTCGACGGGCCTGCAGTCTCTGGGTTTCACCCTCAGGCGGAGTTACAATGAGTTGGGTTTATTAATACTGTTTCTGGCCATGGGAATAATGATATTTTCCAGTTTGGTGTTTTTCGCTGAGAAAGATGAAGATGCTACAAAGTTCACCAGTATCCCTGCATCATTTTGGTGGGCTACCATCACCATGACCACTGTGGGCTATGGTGACATTTACCCTAAAACACTGTTAGGGAAAATTGTGGGTGGCCTTTGCTGCATTGCAGGAGTCCTGGTTATTGCCCTTCCTATCCCCATCATTGTGAACAATTTCTCTGAGTTCTATAAGGAACAAAAACGCCAGGAGAAAGCTATTAAAAGGAGAGAGGCTCTTGAAAGAGCCAAAAGAAATGGAAGCATCGTTTCTATGAACTTAAAGGATGCCTTTGCTAGAAGTATGGAACTGATCGACGTGGCCGTGGAGAAGGCTGGAGAGTCGGCCAATATCAAGGACTCCGTGGATGATAACCACCTGTCTCCAAGCCGGTGGAAGTGGGCCAGAAAGGCGCTGTCGGAAACAAGCTCCAACAAGTCTTACGAGAATAAGTACCAGGAGGTTAGCCAAAAAGACTCCCACGAACAGCTGAACAACACTTCTTCCTCCAGCCCACAGCATCTGAGCGCCCAGAAGCTGGAGATGCTATACAATGAAATCACCAAGACACAGACTCATTCCCACCCGAACCCAGACTGCCAAGAACAGCCAGAGAGGCCATCTGCCTATGAGGAGGAGATAGAAATGGAAGAGGTGGTCTGCCCACAGGAGCAGCTGGCTGTGGCACAGACCGAGGTCATCGTGGACATGAAGAGCACCTCCAGCATTGACAGCTTCACCAGCTGTGCCACTGACTTCACGGAGACTGAGAGGTCACCCCTGCCACCACCCTCTGCCTCTCACTTGCAGATGAAGTTCCCCACCGACCTCCCAGGAATGGATGAGCACCAAAGAGTCAGGGCACCTCCATTCCTAACACTAAGCAGAGATAAGGGGCCTGCTGCCAGGGAGGCTGCACTGGATTATGCCCCAATTGACATAACTGTGAACCTCGATGCTGGGGCTTCCCATGGTCCTTTGCAACCTGACAGTGCCAGCGACAGCCCCAAGAGCTCGCTGAAAGGGAGCAACCCCCTCAAGTCTAGATCCCTAAAAGTGAACTTTCAGGAAAACAGAGGCAGTGCACCCCAGACCCCACCCAGCACAGCCAGGCCACTGCCAGTAACCACAGCTGACTTTCCGCTCACCACCCCCCAGCACATGAGTACCATTCTTCTAGAAGAAGCCCTCCCCCAGGGACAGAGACCCTTGCCGGGGGCTGATGTTTCAGCACACTGTCAGGGACCATCCAAAGGTCTATCCCCACGAGTTCCCAAGCAAAAACTGTTTCCTTTCTCTTCTAGAGAAAGGAGGAGCTTCACTGAAATAGACACTGGAGAAGACGAAGACTTCTTGGACCTCCAAAGGCCAAGACCAGACAAGCAAGCAGATCCCAGCCCCAACTGCTTAGCAGATAAGCCTGGAGAGGCCAGAGACCCTTTAAGAGAAGAGGGCTGTGTGGGTTCCTCCTCTCCCCAGAACACAGACCACAACTGTAGGCAAGACATTTACCAGGCTGTGGGTGAAGTCAAAAAGGACAGTAGTCAAGAAGGGTACAAGATGGAGAACCACTTGTTTGCCCCAGAAATTCATTCTAACCCAGGAGACACAGGTTATTGCCCCACTCGTGAGACCAGCATGTGACTAGTTATAAAAGCAATAAAAGAAAAAGACTCATTTCTTAAAAATGCATTAAAATGCCGTGAACTAAAATATGAGAAACCCCGCCCCCTAATACCAGTGCATAAAATGTTATTTTTGCATGGCATGAACAGCTTAGTTTAAGGATTGTTTAAATAAAGAGTTGAGACTGCATTTTGTAACAAACAAAACCGAGTCCTGAACAGTGAGCAAATAAAGTGCTCTCTTAGGAACCAGTGCTCAGCCCTGTCTGACAGTTTTGCTCCTTAAATTTCCGACAGCAGGCAAGTTTCGAAGTTTTAACTCTTACATCCCAATGAACTTTAGAATTTGCACATGAAAGGATGAAATGTTGTTGCATGTGTTCATGCTTATGGGGAGTAAGGTGCTTTCAGCTTGCAAAACATAACTTTGTCAATAGGCCTGGATGGAAACATGTCACAAACATGTGGACATGACCTTTCTGAGACACAGGTTCCTCCACAGCTACAGCCTGAGGAGCTGTCCAGACTTCCTGTTGCAAAACTGTAACCTCTTCTTAACCCGTTTTGTGCATCTTGCTTTAGATTATAAAGCTCTTGTGTTTGTTTAAAAGAATACAGTATTTTTATTTATTTAGGATATAATTTGAGGGGTGTGTTTATATGTATTTTCATTTATTTGGGATACAATTCACATGGTATTTTTCTTTTCTTGCTTTTGCTTAGTTGTTGCAATTGTGATGTCCTTTATAAATTATGGAGATTATAAGATTTAATGACCAGATATCAAGTATTTGGAATTTAAGCTTTTACTTTGGCCTATAAACTAAATATCATGTCATAGGCCATTATAGAAATTCACTTAACTAAACCTGAAAATGTACAGAAGGCTCTATTATAAAATAAAATTTTTAATTAGTATTCCATGTTTGGGAATCACCTTTAAAACAATGTCTTTTGCACTCCAAACATGGCTGTAGTTTCCTCTGCTGTCCAACAGGTAAAGATCTGTTAAAAATGATCCATGAAATGACTTTTAACAAACTCAAAGTAGAACCACCTTATGTTACAAAGCTGATCCCAGCATGAGTTACCAGGCTAGAAGCCCAGATGTGGGCCACTAAATAGTTTTCAATATAGGGTAGAGACCTAGATGACAATACGAGTTGCAGAATGATCTTCTTGCAGACTTCGAATCCTTCCAAGAATGGCAGAACACTCCCAGTAATGGCAGCAACCAGACTCTCTCAGGTTTCCAAGCCTAGAACCTCTTTAAAAAGACTTTCCTTGCTGAAGGTCACGCCAGGTATTTTCTTACTGGGAACACAAAATCCAGAGGCACTGAGCCCTGGACACTGAAGGTTACCCTGTTCATTGACCCCACCTTGCTTTGTGGAAATCAAGGCTCTACTTACTGGTACTTACAGCTACCAGCTGTGCAGTCTCCAGTGTGGCTCCAACCTCCTGGGATCTCTCCTGCATCAAAATAAAAATATAGACGAAATTATGTCTAAGCCCACTTACGGTCTCAAAGTACTGATGTCGAAGTTTCCGGGCAATGCTCAGGCTTTGCAGCAGCAAAATGCATTTCATGCATGTGTGTGTGTAGTCCAGGGAAATGGGGAGACCGCCAGCACAAACTACAAAATGTATCATTTAAGGGGGGAAAGTGTAAATTTTATTCCTTAAAAAAAAGTTTAGAAAAATAGCCCAAATATTTAGAATCTAAGTCTTTGATGTCATTTAATTAACAGGATCTGGTCATTAAATCTCAGATAAGGAAACAAATCTTGATTTTAGTTAAAAATCTAAGCAGTCCTGATGTTAAGAATAATGTAAAATATTTCTTTTGTCCCATTGTGCTTAGGATTTCTTAATGGTTTTCATGTTTATTTCAAAGCAAAACCTTTAAGAGTTTATAGTCATTAATTATTGATATTTATATTCTGCATACTTCTTTTTGTGTCTAAAGACTGTGTTGATCAGTTTTTGTAAACTAGAGTATTCGGATTTTCTATATATAGTTTTACAAAGTCAAGCAGGTATATCTATTGTTAGATGAATGTAAGTTAGGAAGATCATTTTCTTTATACAGCCTCACGAAGCACTTATTTTCTAAGGTCTCCTATTGATGAATCTATTTTTTTTATTCATCTGGCTTCATAAGCGGACTTACTGCCCTGTCATATGACCAGTGTTCCATGTTCCTGTCTGTCAGGCCCTCTCCTGAGAACTCTGTTCCACAATGCTTATGATAGGGACCCTTGTCCAGTTCCTGCTGTTTTCCCTGGAAGCATTTCTCCCAAGCACTCTCTCCCTTTCATCCTCAGAGTTTGTTTGGAAAATTGTCGTTTATTTCAATTTTATGTTCTAAAGAATTTTTTTAATCCCTTGGAAATTTCAATCTTTGAGTCTTTCTAGTTCCTCTGAGACAAAAATCTTCAGGTAGGAGAAACACATGAACACTTTCCTCTAAGAAATCTTTATGTCGTTTCACAAGGAGGTATCGCCCAGAATGCACCTGTGAACCCCTTCTAACCTTCAGCAAATGCCGTCAAACTCAGAGGAGAATATGTAAGTCTGGGAAGACCTGGATACATCTATCAAGTGGAGTTCTTTTTGAAGTCTTTTGTTCTACATTAAAAGTTCATGCCCATGCTGCAACTTACTCCATGTTTCAGAATTTTTAAATGCTGTTTTATATTATGTATCAACTAGTAAAACTGAATCTTATGAATTCAAGTACCTCTTTTGTATCCCTTGGAAAACATCACCCAAGCTTAGGAAGGACTACCTGAAGGAGCTGTTGGAAAGTTGTGCTTCCAAGAGCTCATTTCACCATTAGCTAGCTCAGTGATCAGGGATAAACACCAGTGAGAAAGATTATTCAAATGGCCTCAAAATAACACGGTCCTTCAAATGGCTAAGCTGTTTCTGCCCACTCTTGACCAGTGCAAATTGCCTCAAGATGTTTTTAATTTCAAAGATAAGAGCATAGAAACGGGTATGCATTGAGTGCCGAATATCGACTGATGGTAGAGGACCGGCCTAGTGTGCATGACACCCTGCTTAATCCCCAGCACTGTAGAAGTCAAAGGGGAAGACAGGAAAAAATGTCTTAAGTAGGTCCACACCAAGTGGATCCCTGAAACTGACCTAATTGTTCTCTAAACATCTCACTAGAAATGCTCTCACTCTGACACAGTCAACTACTTTAAAGCAATACGTGAGCAAGCAGGATCATAATGAGACCAGATCTGTTAGCAAAAGAGAGTTGGTGCCCAGTGTCCATTCCCATATTCTCTTGCTAACATTCTGACTCTCAGGCTGGCCACGGAAATTTTACAATTTATCGTCTCTTGAAGTTATAAAGGGTGAAAGAAAAGCTTAGGTATGTTTCTTCTCAACAGCTTTCAGAATTATCGGTAAAGACAGAGATGTTCTGTTCCACCTAGGCTAGTGGCGGACCCTGACCTCACACACACCATCTGGCTCTAAGTCTGGCATTCTAATGCATCACTGGAAAGGGTGTTCGATGGTCAAAATTACGTAAACAAAAAACATCTTGATAAGATGAGGGTTTTATTTTAAAGTAGCAAATCTGTTGGGTAGTAAGAGCTATGGACCAAGTTCGGCATTTCTGGTGGCCAGTTGGTAATTCTGGCTGCAGCACAGCCCTTTGCTAAAGAGAAGGCTTCACTGGTTGCAGCTCGGTGTGGCACACACATGAGGCAGAAGGCTATAGAAGACCACGTGATCTTCCTGAACAAATGCAGACAGGGCTAAAATTATCCCCAATCCAAACCGAAACACATCATTGACTGAGTTTTATCACTAGAATGCTGTTCACTCATTCAAACAACTCTCAATGAACATCTCTCTCTCTCCTGTGCCAACCACAGTAGCCTGACAAGGAAGGGCTCAGCTCTTAGCCTCCTGTCGCTCCCAGCTGCAAGCACTGACAGGAAGCTGAAGATACTGTGGTTGCTGCTAAAAGGTCACCTATCAGACAGAAAAAGAATCACCCAATGACCTCATCAGAGAATTACAGAACATACATAAATTATATTACTTTCCCAAAGAACTATTTTTCTAAGAAATAGATGAACTGAATAAAGCCTAATTTATATTGATGTTTGAACCAAGTTTATTTTTCATGCTTGAAATGGCAAATTGTTGATCTGATTACATGAGGTCATGAACTATCTTTGTTATCTGATAAATTAAAAGATAATATTTTATGGTTGGGAATGAACCTCAGTGGTAGAGTACTTGTCTGCATGAGGCCACAGATTCAATTACCAATACAGAAACAAAAAAAAATATGATTATTTAAATTAGATATATTTCTCATCAAAATAGCTAATAATGGTATGTCACAATAACTAAAGCAAAATTTAAGTAGTAGGAAAGGACTGAAAATTTTTACATTTATGAGCAGCATGTTAGTGCTTTTTTCCTGTAGTCTCTTGGCAATATTACATGAATATATCATTATTCCCCACTCAATCCTCTAAACTCTTCACATTGAAAAATCAACATTCAAAGTCCCTTGGTTTGGCTCAAAGAATTTAATCACTAGGTCTATGGAGATTTGAAGGTATATTTGGTTATTTTGCCACTGCAATCTCAAAGTAATAAGTAGATAAATAAAACATAGATAGATAGATAGATAGATAGATAGATAGATAGATAGATAGATATGAAAAAAGAGAAAAAGAAATGCATTTGGTGGCACATGCTCTATCCTAGCACTTGGGAAACAGGAGGACCCTGAGTCTAAACACAGCTTGTCACTACATAGTGAATTTCAGATTAGCTCGACCACATACTAAGGCCATCTCATAAAGGGAGAAAGAGAAGGAGGAAGAGGAGGGGTGAAAGAGGAGGAAAAGCAGAAGCAGTAGCAGCAACGTCAGACATAGTGCTATACAGTGGAGTCCCTACACTCAGGAGGCAGAGGTAGGCTAATACTGAGTTCAAGGCCAGCCTAGTCTATATAAGAAGTTCCAATCCAGACAGAGATACACAGTGAGACACTGTCTTTAAAGATAGATGGGGGGGGGGAGGAAAGAAAATAAAAAGAAACTCTGAGATGTAACAGAAATGAAACCGTTTAAAGGCCAGTTTCTGCTAAGGAGAGGAAGGCCTTGGCTCTGCAGTTCTGGTGAGCAGCCACCCACGCTGTAGTTAACACCGGGATGTGCTGCAATCCTCTCATGGTTTCAATGGCCATTTTTTCCACTTGCCTTTGTAAAATACAATCACACGGATCCTTGTTTACCACCATCGTTAACATGCATTACCTTCCTTAGTAACACTAAAAAGCTTGCATATATATATATATATATATATATATATATATATATATATATATATATTCATTTCAAAGCCAGCAAAAGACAAAAATATAAAAGAAGAAAAATTCTTAAACGTAAGTAATTATTATTCTTATTTGGTGGATATATTTGTATAAATGTTGTACTTATAAAAAATACATGTGTAAAATTTAAATACTTAGAAGATACATGAAGAATAAAATCAGAAGTTACTTCTTATCCTCAAACAATCCCAGATTACTGTTGACACCTAACGACTCTTTCCTGAGCATCTCTGGTTTGCCTGAAGGTAATGTATGCAATCAGTCCAGGTTATAGCCTAGCAGATGTTTGTTATTTAAATGATCCTGTTCCCATGTGAAATCCAGTCCCACAGAGTGGGCTAGAAATAACATGACAAGACGGCTATGTCTGTTCTCTAAGATCTCCAAGGTTCTTTTCTGTTTCCTTAGACACAAGGTGCTTCCTTTCATTATTTAATTTAATATCCAGATTCCACCACATAATTTCTAAACATTCCAGCTTAAAAATAAATAGTTGTTGGATATTTAGTGACAGTATATGAAGATATTTTCAATTTCTAAAGGGAAAGATGAATGCAAGATAATATTACAGCCAAAAACCATGTTTACTAATTAAAAATGACTTAAAAACACAGAGAATGTAGGAACTCTCTCTAGGTAGCCCAAATTGACCTCAGAATCGCAATCCTCTGTCTCAGCTGTCTATGAAGTAACCATTTTTGAGCATTTTGTTTCATATTTTTCAATCCCATTCTCTAGTTAAGCCAACACCACCAACTGCTTTAGTAAAAGCCAAATGCTGGTCTGAGCAGTGTAGATTCTGTTCACCTGCAGAGGGACCCACAGACAACGAGATGACTGTGGGACCCACTGACAAGCAATGAGATGAAAATAGGACTCACTGACAATCAACAGGATGATGGTGGGTACCACTGACAGACAACGGATGATGGTGGGACTCACTGACAGACAACAGGATGATGGTGGGTACCACTGACAGACAACGGATGATGGTGGGACTCACTGACAGTCAACAGGATGATGATGGGACCCACTGACAGACAACAGGATGATGATGGGACCCACTGACAGACAATGAGATGATGATGGCACCCACTGACAGAAAATGATGGTGAGACCCACTGACAGACAACAAGATGGTGGTGGGACCCACTGACAGACAACAAGATGGTGGTGGGACCCACTGACAAACAAGATGACAACGGGACCAACTGACAGACAATAAGATGACAGTGGACCCACTGACAGACAAGATGGTGGTGGGACCCACTGACAGACAAGATGGTGGTGAGACCCACTGACAGACAAGATGACGGTGGACCCACTGACAGACAACAAGATGGTGGGAGAGTTTTTCTTACAGTTACTTTTCATGTTTTTCAAACTGAAACAGATTTGAGGCAGCATAACAAGGCAGAACAATAGCCTCTCAGAATGACGACACATGACAACGAGAGACAAAAGGCTCAGAGGTGTATCACAATATCCACCCTCCTGCCTTCAGCTTAGGTCTCCTTTGCTGCTCAGTGCAGGGAAAAATAATTTGAAAATTGTACATAGATATAGCAGTCAAGGCCCTTCAGTCCCACCCCTAGATCCCTGCCACCATTCCTTCCCAAGTCCATGTATTCTGCAAAGGGTGAGATTCTATTTGCACAGAAAGGGGGTTGGTAACCAGGAGTAAGGACAAGTTCTCTGCCCTTCACAGTGCACATGTCCCCTGCATGCAGTCAGAAGCAACGAGGGCCAGGCATTCCTGTGTTCACAACTCCTTTTTCTTTTCTTTTTTCTTTTTCTTTTTTTTTTTTTTTTTTTTTTTTGGAGCTGGGGTCCGAACCCAGGGCCTTGTGCTTGCTAGGCAAGTGCTCTACCGCTGAGCTAAATCCCCAACCCCACAACTCCTTTTTCTTTTTGCTTCCCCTCTGTGTTTGGGACCCTGCACTTGTGACCCTGTACACTATGCTTTCAGGGCACCCCACGTGATGCCCCAAATTACAAAAAATCTCGGTTGTCTACATCATGATTAATGCTCCATATCTGTGCTGGACTGTACAGTGTGTGTCACTTTGACATCGCTGCCACTGTGGGAGTCTAGACAATAACTCAGACTAGTGGGGTGGGGGTAGTAATGGGTGTACAGACAGTGCTGGCTTCTTGGTCCTCAACAACTATTTTCATATACCTTCTACTGGAAGACTATGATGCAGCTCCTTATGTGACCCTGGTAGAGAAGGGAGTATCTTCTAAACTCCCCATAGATATAGACTGCTATATCTATGCTGGCCAGAAATTCCACGGTAGCCAAATCACTCTTAAAGCAAGATGCAGCCAACATTTTCTTTCTTTCTTTTTTTTAAAGGTCTGTTTATTTATTATATATAAGTACACTGTCGTTGTCTTCAGACACACCAGAAGAGGGCATTGGATCCCATTACAGATGGTCGTGAGTCACCATATACTTGCTGGGATCTGAACTCAGGACCTCTGGAAGAGCAGTCAGTGCTCTTAAGCACTGAGCCATCTCTCCAGACCCGCAGCCAACATTTTTATTTGAAGCAGATGAGTTACGCCTTTTTTTTTTGCCTGCAAGTTTTATACAAATCACTATATTTGATTAAAATTGGGAAGTTTTTTTTTTAAGGAAAATAGACTCAAAAGGAAAAATTACTAATATTAACCAAAATTACTTACTCAACAGGAATGCTGTCACCAGAAATAATAAAAATATATATACTACTAAAATTGCAATGAAGAATTAGTAAAATTATTTTAATTCAGCTCAAAATCAAATAGAGAAAAAAAAAGAGAAATCTGCACCTCACAAAGCATTAGGTTTATCACACAACAATCAAGTTGCAAATATATGCAGCTTTAAAGAGGTATATCTTAAACCATAAAGATTCAAAAGTGAAAATGTGGCAAATATGTGGTGGCATTAGCTCAGTGGCTTTAATTTAGCTATATAATAGCTGTGTGTGCGCTTAGCACCTTGCTTTCAATGAAATATTTTATTTTCTACTATTGCTTATAGATTATTTGCTTGCTTGTTATGCTTTATTTGAGGAGAAGAGGATTCATAGAAAAAATGGAGGGTTTGAAGGGAGAGATTATTGGATAATTTATTATTACCTACTATGCCTGGAATGTGTTGAAACTATGTGGCCTTCCCCATCCCTGTCTCTCCCTTTCCTCTTTCCAGGCTTCCCTATCCCGGTTTGAAAGGACAGATTCTGTCATCATGTCTCAGATCTTGCTTCCTCTGAGTTTTAAGTCCTCCCCTGACTCTCCAGCACATACAAGGGGTCCTTCCCCAGGGCCCACCTGCTTAGAGTGCACAAGCATCACATCAAAAGCAGGGACAGATGTGCCATTAACAATAAAACTAAAGCCAGAAGGCTTAGAGGCCAAGGGGACACTGTCTCAATACAGAAAAAAACGTGATTTGACAGTTTCTTTCCTTAGGAGTAACAAAAAGTACAGTTTGAGCAGCAGTACTGTGGTCAAGCTTGGACCCTTGCCCTGCTAATTATGTGCTCTGAGTTGCACATAGGCTGAGGTATACTCATAGACAAAATGAAGTGTTTTTAAGTCTCTACCAAGCTTTAAAACTTGAAAGGAAATAGCTGAGTTGTTGAGGAATATGGGACCAAATTCACTAACATTTCCCAAGGCAACCATCTCAAATGCAAATCTTTCTACTAAATATGTGTTTAGCCAAAGGGTGGGTCTATTTTCAGGACAATAGGCCAAAAGGAACATACCAATACATCTTTTTCATTTTCTATAGTAATATACATTTTAATCAGGGAAAACTTGGATTTGGGTAAGTTTTCATATAGTTCTGGGACAAAACTCCAATAGCCATCCATACAAAATCTTAACAAAAGATGCTAGGGTGGAAAGAAAGCCATACAGAGAAGCTCATACCTGTCATACATCTTATTATAAGGAATTCATATATGGATTGGAATTTTAATTTTTTATTTCATGTAAAAAGCATCTTTAGATAACAATGTGAAATAAATATTACATATTTTACTATAAATATGTAGATTTTTAAAGGCTATTATAACTTAAATGAGATGGAAAATAGGTAAATGCCAGGTTTACTGTTGGACAAGTAGTAGATATGCAATTTAAAAAAATAATTCCAAAGGAAATGGTTCGAGTCACACTTGTGTCTGCAATACTGAGCTCCCAGATTCTTCTGTAACTTTGTATGTGTGTTCAATTAAAACCCACTGTTATATAAAATGTAATGCATTTTATTTGTTAAGATATATATATATATATATGTGTGTATATATATATATATACCCTATGTTGTTTTCAAGAGGGATATTATCTTAACAATAGCATACTATGAAAGCTAGTACTACATTTTTAACCTAATTGCCTTAAATTTTAGCATTCAATAGGCGAGTGTCAATTTCTTCTTGAGGAAAACAGCTTCCTCAATGATTTCACTTCATTGTCTGAGTCTGTTACATTTTTCTGTTACCATAAATTTATGCTTACATCATCATCTTGGGAACATTCAACACAGTAGTGTGTTTTCCTGTTTTACATATCTGCAAGCCTGTGGATCCATTTCGTGATTGGTTCACAGCCAGTTTATTTGCATAGTTAAAATAACTGGCCCTTTGTCAACTATTTTGTGAGTACAAGGGCTTTGGCATTAAACACGTGTTTCCTCATTAAATGATTTTGTCTTAAAAATCTAAAGTATAATCTGTCATCAGTGCAGATGTCATCAGAGACTTTTGCTTTGCCTATTCTAATGTTAAATCTTACTGATCAAAATGTGATTCCGAGGGGGCTAATTTTTCATGTCAATGTCTTTAAAATGCTGGGTTATGAAACTGAGATGAACCCCCACATCTTGTGACAATGAATGATGACCAGTGGATGCCATACAGCACAACACTCTGTACACTCAGCCTGACACACTGCAGCAACCTCATCCAAAGCAGGCTGACCACTGTGGAACCAGACTGTGCTAACTCTGATCCTAAAGTTAAGCTAGCCCTGCAGCTCTCCTACTGAATCTACAAAAGAATTTCCAAGATACAGTAAAACTTCATTCTCAGAGGATCTGGTAGCCATCACTGGAAAACTGAAAACAAACCCTACTTTAATTTTAATGAATTTTTGTTTGTTTAATTGGCTTGGGGTGATTATTTTGGAGATATTTGGTTGGTTGTGGCTTTGGGGAGATGGCAGCTCTTTGTGGGGGTTGCCTAGTAATTTTATAATACACTACTTAGTTTGGGCTTTCAACTCATTATAATGCTTAAAAGAATAATTAATGTTCTAAATCATAATTGCATGACAGTTTAGATCGTCTCACTGTTTAGTTATAGCCTAATGGGTACTGTGTTCCTCTGTTCCCAACAATAAAGTTCCTAGTTTATTAAATAGTATTCAAACAGAAAATTATGCTGCCCAAACAGGTTGAAGTATACGATACTCTATGTAGCTTATACAAAACTTCCATGCACACAGTTGTATGTCTGCTACATTTTAAAGCTGCCACTGTGGCCGTCTCATCTTCCTATGCCAACACCTCAGCTGTGGTGTCCTGTGGTGTCCTGTACATAGGCTATGGTACAAACACAGCTATAATCTGCTTATTCAACGTCAAGTCCACAAGGTCTGAGGCAATGCAATGACACTGTAATCCAAACGGCGCACTGTGCAAGTCACCTTCACCCCTGCGTTCTTTGCCACAAATGCTGACACAGTGTTTTTAAGTATTTTTTTCAGACTTGCAATAAACATATCTGTATCATATCTACATAGTCAAGCTATGTCTAGTAATTCAGTTTTAAAATGTTGCCTAGTAACTAAAGAAAAATATCTACTAAATTTCCCATATAATTGTTCAAATTCTCTTCTGTTGTCAATATAGGCCTGTCTCTATTATATGTAAAATACAAGAAGGGCCCTGTGGTGAGATTTTGCCTGACAAACTTTAGCTGTTAGAACAGGTCAACGAGGGGTTGGGGATTTAGCTCAGTGGTAGAGCGCTTGCCTAGCAAGTGCAAGGCCCTGGGTTCAGTCCTCAGCTCTGGAAAAAAAAAAAAAAAGAACAGGTCAATGACTGCACTGTCCTCAGATGTGACTGGGTGTGGGTAAACTCGGTGTTGAAGCACTGCCTAGTGCATGAAGGGCCGTGGGATCAAACCCAACACTAACCAATTTAGATATCTGCAAAATTAATGATTATAGGCATTTAGGTTCTAGCATTTAGGGAAGGGGATGGGGTAAAGGAGGAGGGGAAAATGAAAGAAGATGGCGGGAAAAACAGCACTGCTAATATATGAAGGTATTAAATGGGGGAGTTAACACACACAGAATGTGTTTGTGGAAAATGACTGGTTTGGGGAGGGCACACACAGGCCCTTGTGTGTTTAGGAGGGGATCCTAAATTATCTCCTGGGCTTTCCTCCCTTGGTTTACCAGTCATTTGTTTTTCAATTTTAATTGCTTAACTTGCAAAAGTTATTAATTCAAGATTTAAGGATTATAAGCTTATTGTTAAACTCAGGACAACTCTGTGAAGATTAAATTAATTTTCTGAAAAATTATGATGAAAGTGTTTAGCACTGTTTAATTAATGCATACAAACAGCCTTATTGGGGACAATCTTGGATGGTTTCTCTATATAATTATTAATAAACATCCCATTCTTTTTCTCTCATGTTATAAAGATTTTAATTGTTTTAATGAAGGTCCCTAAGCATCCCCTGGGTTAAAAAATACTCAAAAGTATTTTTGTAAATCTAAGAAGTAAAGTGTGAGAAATCAAATACTAAATGAGGAGTTCTTTAAGTGCTCCTAGATGTGCATATTAAGTAACAACTTCGTAGCTTGGCGCTATACGCATCACTAGGTTTGTAGCTACAGTGCATGGTCCGTCACTCCATTACTGACGTCAACGTCCTAGAGGGTTGTCACATTAGTCTAGAAAAGCTCTGAATGCTGCAGGAGAGAAGAAGAAGCACAGTCAGCATTTTGTGTTAAGATTTCCCAAAGAGTGACCCTGTCTTGTCTGCTCCTGTCATCCTGTACCCTGTTGGCTTTCCACATGGATTCTCGCCAGAAGCTAAAGCACGTGCATAAGTGGCTACGTCTTGTCTCTCTCATCTGCCTCTACATGCTTTATTCCACTATATTTGCTAACAAGATGTTTTCGTTTCAGTTCTGTAAACAGGATGTGGTTTAGCATATGCCTGTTTGTTTGGCTGTCCATCCTGCACCATTAATACAATGCCTTTTCCCCATTTAATGGTGTTTGTATCTATGTCCCTATATCTGCTGCATTTTAACTTCATTAAAAAAACATGATTTTGTATTTATACTTTGCTGATCTATTCAGTAATTCTGCACCAATCAGCAGACTTCTCTGCATGTAGTAGTCTGTACAATTGTTCAACATCAGAATACTTGTTCATGTCAAATGTCTATAAAATTGCCAACATTGTTCTCCATTTCAGTCTGGTAGAATACGTGAGATAGAAAATAAATGTGTAAATGAATCATGTGTCATTTCAGTTCTCTGCATGAAACCACATGAACATTAAGCATGGCACGAATGCCTTCCCCCCAGCCCATGGAAGCCTCACACCTCATTGTCACCTTCAGGCAGATGGTTTTTAGAGAACTGGGAAATGGTCTCAAGTCCAGGGTGGATGGGATCTGGATCTTCTGCCACTCAAAGAAAGCACTTCATTCTTCTTTGCAAAGCAATTCTTTTACAAAGATGACAGGCAAATGTCACTTGCCTTGTACATTTTAAAAACTCAGTGCAGATCCTGGAGAAATGGCTCAGTGGTTACGGTTCTTCCTGCTCTAACAGAGAACCCAAGCTCAGCTTCCAATATCCATGGTGGGCAGCTCACCTGTAACTCTACCTCCAGGGGATCAATCACCCGCACTCACATGTCCATGTGCGTGTACACACACACACACACACACACACACACACACACACACACAATTTAAAAGAATTTATTTTAAATCTAATTCAGACAACCTTGCTAAAACTCTGGGGTAAAGTAATCAAAAGTCTTTGAGATAGTGTCCCACTGCTATCTGTCCTACAGTCAATTCAAGATAGTCCCTATGGGTAAATTAGGCCTTCATTCTGGACCCAGCACCAGCTTCATGGGTATGTGACCTGAAGCAGCCCCCCAGAAAGTCTCCACACCCACAATGTAGTGATGCCTAATGGTATCATCTTAAAATTCTTAGTTTTGAAGGGGAATCCTTATATTTTCACCACTTGAATTGTCCCATGCTACTTCTTGCCAGCAAGAATGACGCGGGACACAAAGGATCCTCCTGCAGAAAAGCTTTAATGCATCTTGAGAGCGAGAGCATAAGCTTACAATACAGAGACCCCGAGTAAGGAAAAACCATCCCTTATATAGGAAACTATCCTCGCCTAGGACGTGTCACTCTCTGGCTGGTCGCTGCCAAACATGCCAGATGACGTACCACAGCATACGTGTCCCCCTGAGTGAGGAATTTACCAGGCGCTTGCGTATTGCCTTTTTACTAGGTGCATCCTGCCGGATATCGGCACCATCATACAATGGAGAATGTGGGGGCGGCCCTCCACATTGAGTAAATGAAAGGACTTTCTACCCATTCAGATTCTCCAAAGTAAGAGGTTAACAAAATGAGAGACATTCATAGTACTTACCATACACTGATTTTATCATTTACTCTTCATAATGTATTATCATCATCCCCATTTTATAGACAAGAAAGTCAGGGCAGAAAGAAGTCAAGTACCTTGCTTGGGGGCACCAGCTAGGAAATCCAGGATTGGAACCCAGGCTTCATGTACACTAACCATTCAGGTTATACTGTATCTTGTTTGTTGTGCTGCCTTTTCATCAAAGACAAGAACTTTGTTTTGTTTGTTAATATGCTATTTGGGAAGCTTATCAGAGTCTTTCACCTTAAAAACTATTACTTAATAACCTAAAGTTTACAAAAATGATGCCTTCTAAGAAATTGCACATCTCCACAGGAAAATGGCTCTGCTCTGCTTTTATTTGTCAAAGACACTTGCACATGTTGACTTAATAAGATAGCCATAAACTTTAAGTAAATAAATTGCCAGTGGACTTATGCCCCTAGCTCAAACATAATTACAGAAAGCCTGATCTCTCCAACCTCCTTCTGCATGAGGAAGAGACAGGAGAAGAATAGTGCAGACAGGGGGAGCCCTGGGTGTGACATCACACCCCGAATAGTCCCTCTGTCTTCCTAGCTCAGAAACTACCACCCAATCTTCCTAAAATGGCAAAAGACACAGGTCAGTACGCAGGAGTGATTGCCACTATAGTTGCCACTTGGTTTAAAAGGGAAGAAAGCTCATGGCCACATGTGTGTGAACATGAGAGGTTGGAGCTGGTGTAGAGTGATTCCATAGTAGATTCTGGGAATTGGACAAGAAAAGGGAATTAATGGTGTTCTTTCAGAGTTAAGTGTCACAGATGAAGGAAACAGGGGTTCCCATCAAGTCCACTATACCCACATCCTTCAAATTTGACAACACCACCCAACACAGCTGGATAAAGTACTTACAGTCATCCTCAAGAGTTGGCACCCAGAGTGCATGATCTGTTCACATTAAGAAATTATAAATCTCCCAATAAAAGTCTCTTTGTCTCTGTTTTGTCCACCACCCTCATCGCAATATTCTCTCTCTCTCTCTCTCTCTCTCTCTCTCTCTCTCTCTCTCTCTCTCTCTAGTTTCAGTTTCAGTGAAAACAGAGTAAGACAAAAAAAAAATGACTAGGAGGTCATCCTCTCTTAGAGCTCTACCTAAGAAAAATGAAAGAAAACATAGTTGAATGCAGATTTTTCACATGTGGTCCCTTCTCGATATCCTGTTCATCCCCTGCTCCTCCTCAACCTTAGAAAATGATTGCACGGGGAAGGCATGGTTTGGGAAACAAAAAAGATGGAGGCGGGAAGGGCATAATAGCATGGCTCTGAAAGAACTAAAATAAGAATGCGTTCCCTCCCTTCTCCACCTTCTCCCATGTTCAACTTCGTGTAAACAGATGGGTTTAACAGTGCGACTCAGATGAGTGCAGGATGGCAAAGTGCTGGAAACACAGCTGCATGTGTCCCTCCCTCCCTTCCTCCCATGCTGTCTTGTCCATATACCTCACAGAAAGGCTTCTCAGGATAGACTGTAGCACCCCTGAGCACTGCATTAGAACATAACACTGGGAAAGGGATCTAATGAGGCCCCTGATCAAGGCTAAGAGTTGCAGAAATGGCTGACTCTGACTGGACAAAACAGCTTTGTGCTTTCTCGTGACACACACTAGTGTCAGAAAATACCTGCAAAGAGCAGAGACTATCAGAACCCTTCATAAGCATCAGTGAAGTTATAAGCCATGTGTCTTTATAAGTCACAAGTACTCTAGGTGATGGGGAGTACTTTCAGAGGGGGTAGCGGAGAACTCTCTGGCCAAATGAAAGAGAATAGGAGAGGTTAAGAAAGATATGTTCAAGGCCTTTTTTAAAATACAGAAATGTATAAGTAACACTCATACAGCATACCAATGTTTTGTTACGTAACAAAATAACTAACATTCAATTAATTTGTATTGTATGTTTTAGTGCTGAGTACTAGCCTCAGCCTTAGTACCAGGGACCCAAAACTAGTTAAATGGGGTGCCTGCCCTCAAAGAGCTCACAGGCAACATTGCAGAGAAAGCGAAAGTCAGCACAAGTACTCCATACCATCTAGCCCTCTGTCCTCTGCCATGTGTCCCGCAACCAAGCACTTCACTGACTCAAGATACACACTTTGTATACAACACCCAAATCCACACCTCAGGCAATCAAAGAAATTACTCCATAGACCACTTAAAGTTTCTTTATCAACACAAGGAACGAAGATCTCACTGTCCCCCTCTGTAGTCATGATATTGCTGCAGTGTACTTTAAGAGTCTGTTGGGAGGCAGACACTGTTCTAAGAGCCGTATTACTCATCTATCTACTTCAGTGTTCACTCTCAAAAGCAGTTGGTCAACAGGGATCTTTAGCAGTTCTCAATGAAGACATATGTAGAGGAAATTGGAATAACTTCAGTATGAGGAAATCAGGTGCCCTTTAGGCAGAGTCTCCACTGTGATGGATGCCTCCCATTAGCAATAAGGACAGAGCTGGTAAGGTTGCATTCCTAGGATGGCTTCAGAATTAAGACAGATTCTCAGCTATCTGTAATGAGAAGCACAGACCTGTTGAGATGGAGGAGGATAAGGCAGATGACCTTTCTGTGGCCTTTTCATTTCCAAGATGCTATAATTTGTGATGCTCCATTATCAAGTGTATATATATATACATATATATATATATATATATATATATATATATATATATATATATATCCATTTCTAAAAGTCTGTGGTGAAGCGTCTTCACTACATTTACCCAGTTTCCTTTTACCATAGATGACAAAGTTGAAAGGGGAGGCAAGAAACTGCAAAAACACATTAAGATTCTAATAATCACATATGCACATTTTTGCAGGGAGAAAAATCCTGTTTAGAGAGCGACACACCAAAAGATCTTGAAATACAAACGTCAGGCATGACGTAAGGCTACATGCTAGAAACACAAGCAAATGTGTCTGAAATGCCTTTGTGAGGATGGGGACAAATTAATGAGTATGTATCACTTGTACACACAAACTGATTCTGAAATGTTAATGATTTCAGGAAGAAATAAAAAATAGTAATATTAGAATATTTCAAATTATGGGGCTGGAGAGATGGATCAGTGGTTAAGAGTACTTGCTGCCCTTCCAAAGGCTCAGGGTGCAATTCTCAGAACCTGCACTGTCATTCACAAACCACAGATACTCAAGTTCCAAGACATCTAATGCACGCTGCTAGCCCTCTAGGGCATGAGCAGCACACACATATACACAGTCACAGAGAGATCCATGCAGGCAAAACCCATACACAGAAAGCATTTTTCAAAAAAGAATTCAAAATCTTGTCTACCCAGAAAGGAAGACATGATTTATGATTAATTTGATTTTAGCAAGAAAATACTGTATGTGTTATAAAGTAATGTATCAAAGAAGCCACAGCTTTAAAGCAAAGCCCCAGTCTATTTCTCAGGCAGTAATGACACATCAACATCTGTATAAAGTAACCTGTTAGGCTTCTGGCATCACCACAGCATTGCCTCAAGGGAAGGTGACAGATCGACCAGAATTCTGGTTTCCAGTGACCAACGGATTCACTACTCAATTCCTGCCCATCCTTACCATATCACTTTCTGTCGTGTCTCCTCACATATTTTATCCTTCCATATTTTATCATGCTCTGAGATTTTTCTCCTTCAGTTGATTTCTTGAGTGCTTCTTTTCTATGCCCATGATCCCACCTAAACCAAAATAAGAACATTATGCAAGTGGAGACTACCTAGTCTGCCCTTTTAGTCCCATGTTTTCAACACTTTGACAGTGCTCAACAAAAAGGTATTGAAAGAAGTGAGAAAACGAGGTGGGGGTTGGGGCTGTTATTCCAGAAAGAACCAGAACAGGGATAATTTGAAGAAGCCTGGTTCAGAATTAAAGACTTAAAATGAGGAAGAAGTGGAGTATTCAGAGTTATCTGTTTGGGCCAGGTAATTCCTTTAAGGAGAACCAGCAAGCTAGACTTCTCATATCATGCAGGGTCTAGGGGGAGAAAACACCAAAGGAGAAGTAGAAGCCTTTGGGGAGCCTGCAGACTAAGAAGAAGACATCTTGTAAGCATCACCTCTTAAAAAGGAGAAATAAAATAAATGCTGGGCTGAAACAAAGGCAAAAAGTGCAGTAGCACTGTGGAGGGGTAGAAATTGAGCTTGGAGAGTTCACAAGGGACTACGGAGCCAGCAGGCTATGCGCTGAAGGGATTCTGAGAGGCAAAGAGAAGAAAGCGCCTACCTTACAAAGAGCACAGCGATTAAGACATGAAGTGTCCAGTGTGTTCGTGAAACAGCAAACTTTTCTGAGTGTACATGAAGTGGAGAAGAACCCGGGATGTCTGTCAGGCAGCTTTGGTCACTGTGATGACACCTGAAACCAATTTTAAAGAAAGACTCATTTACCTCATGGTGTCAGAGGTTTCAGTTCCCAGTTGCCTGAGTAGCCTCATCACGTCTATGGCCATAAGACAAGCATAGAGGGGAATGCCTGGTGGGCAATACTGGTCACCTCAGAGTGGTAAGCAGGAGAGGAAATGGTGCTGAAGGTAGGCCAGAGACAGAATCTGATGTCAAGGTATGTCCTCAATGATCTGTTTTCTCCAAACAGGTCACCTCCTAGTTTGGAGCACCACCAAATAACCTATTAAGCTATGACCTTATCAATGGATTAGTACATTGTTAAAATCGGGGCCCTTAGGATCTAATCCCCTCCCGAAGTATCCCTTATGCAAACACTGCTGCATAGGAGATCATGTCTTAACACATGATACATTAGAGGGCATTTCATATCCAAACAGTAACAGTGTGAAAGGCTTTGAAAACCATATGAAATGATTTCACATTTCATCCACAACAAGTGAGGTTGTTTTGAAACCTAGTAGAAGAAGAAGACTAGTAGAAAAAGACACAAAGAGGATTAGGCATTTTTAAAAACAGAAAGAAAAATTAAGGAGGAAGTTTGTGATCACTTACCGTGTGATAAAGACTAGACGTCTGACCTTACGTGATCTTCATAAACCCCATGAGAGAGAAGACAGTATTCCTGCTAGCCCTTTGTGTTTGGCCATCGAGGCTCAGAAGCTGAGTTTTGAGAGCAGGAGTGCTAGTTTTATAGTTCAGGTGGGGACTCATGAGCATCTGAGAGTACACTGAGACAGAGGAATGGAAAGAAAGAATAATATTTTAGAATGTTACATTTATGTGCTCCATACTCTACTATTTCCATTAAGTTTTTTATATTGCAAGTGATAACCATCAAAATCATACTCATTTATATAATTATATGAGCTTATTGGGCCAAAAATCAAAAATTCAGTTTGATATCAACATAGTCTATAGAGTGTGTTCCCGGACAGTGAAGGATACATAATAAGACCCTGACTCAAAAAATTGAAGAACAACAAAAACAAATCAAAAAACAGGAGCTAGAGAGATGTCTTGGTGCTAAAGAGTACTTGTTGCTCTTGCAAAAGACCTGGGTTCAGTTCTCAGCACCCATATAGTGTCTCAAAATCATGCCTAACTCCAGTTCCAAGGACCCTAATGACATCTGAACTTTGCAGGCACCAGACATACATACATGTGGGCACAACATCAAAACATAGAAAATAAAACGGACAAATCATTTTTAAAATTTACCAAGCAAATTGGAAATTCAGCAAAACTTCAAATGTAATCTGTTTACTGACTCAGGCTAAGAATGAGCGTCATCCATTGCACTGCCATCTGTAGAACCAGCGCCATGTGCAGTCACCTTAACAGTGATGCTGGCAGTTTCAGACGATCCCCTCATCACTCAAAATAACTGCCTTGGTTTCAGGACTCATATCTTGGTACAACTTTGTCGTTTGCCTTTAAGAAAAATAATGAGAAAAAGAAGATTAGATGACATTGAGAGTTTCTTTAGAATATCAAAGGAAGTACTCAAAGGACAGACACAGTGATACACACCTATATCCCAGCACCCAGGAGCCAGAGGCAGGAGGATCATGAGTTCAGAGTCCAGGCTACATAATGAATTTGAGACCATCCTGGACTCTAAATATGACCCCCTCTCTAACAATAAACAAACAAGAAGATGGGGGATAGAAAAGGGAAAGAGAGAGGAAGGGAGTAAAAGAGAAAAACAAAACAAAGAAAGACATGTGAAACTAAATGTTAAAGCTGGCAAATCCTGGACTATCATGAAGTGTCATCCTTTAGCATTACTGTCAGTTAACAGATACGCCTCTGGGATCTTCCTTCTATACTTTCGCTGCTTGCTCTTCAGAAGATTCTTTATATGGTTTTGTAATATTTTCTATGGAGAAGGTGGAAATTAATTCATTCTTTCCTCTCTGTGGTTAATGATCTTTGTTTTTGTTCTTTCTGGTTTATGAAAGAATTTTTTTACTATCTTACAACTCATTTTGAATATCACTTGTACAATATCCACTGAAGCTTCTTGTTTAGGTAGGGCTTCCTATGCTTCAGAAAGCTTAGGCCTTGGTCCCCACTGGCCAGTGCTGCTAAGAGCCACCCCACCTTTGGTATACCCCACATAGCTGAACAGGGAATAGATAAACCATGAGTCATCTCTGAGGAATTGGTCTTGCGATTAAAGACGGTGTCTGGATGCTCAATAACACCAAACAGGTCTTGAGTGAATATAATACGTGGCTAGTTCCAGACATCCAATCAGGACTTACTGGATAAAAATAGAAAGTGTTTTTCACTCAGAGATCAAAAAGTGAACTGGGATTTCTGTGACTTTGGTAACCCCTACAGATTTAAACTGGCTCTGTGTGTATCTTATTCTAGGAACTGTGGAGAGCTGGCATTTGCTATTTCAATGGCAGGTGGTAGACATGGAAAGGACTAGCCAGATGATGCCCATTTGAAACTCATGCTAAACGTGCTGTGCACTGTACTTGTTCACATAACATAAATTAGGGCAAGTCACATGACCAAGCCAAACCTTACTTAGAAGGAAGGCACTCAACAAGGAATGTGAGTCAGTTGGTAGAATATGTACATGACCAAGGAAATCTGGGTTCTTTCCTGGGCTCTTCAGCTCATTGATTTTGCATCTGTGTTTATTTACACTTAGTCTGAAGAATTACATTTGACATTAGTAAGGTTTGCCTACTAACTGAAAAGTCTCCCTGGTCTTGTGGGAATCTCCAAACAACCCAGGCTTCTGTGTCCCACAAAAGACAACAAGACCCTGTTGCTGAAGACAGCACTCCTATACTCGTTGAACATAAGAGGTCCAATTGGTGACTACATATAGCCTTCACCCCTACATTCTAGTGTCTTTGGATTAGTAAAGCACTCTACATGCTACTAAAAGAGAAATATAAACACCAACCCATCCATAAATCCTTTGATCTACAATGATGTCCTAACTGTAAGATATGCTATGACAATGGTGGCACAAACACTGTTTGACTGAAGGCCTATTCTACAAGACGGATCTCGAATGCAATACTGCTTAGGTAACCAAGACTATATAGCCCAGGGATAGAGGGTAAACTCAAATAATAATGATGATGATGATAATAATAATTAATAATAATAAGTGTTAGGGCAATAAATAGCTCCTAATGACATTATGCTATACTCATAGGTCAGTCCCTTGCTCATCATTAGAGAAGCTTCCTCCTTCAGTAGTTGGGAACAAATTCAGAGACTCACAGACAGACTTATGTAGAAGGAAAGACCTAGGAACACTCATCCCTAAATAGGATGTCTCCATTAAATCCCTTCCCTCAGAGCTCTGGGAACCCCAAAACAAAAGAGATGAAAAGACACTAAGTGCCAGAGGGTTTGGAGGACAAGAAAACAAGGTCCTCTAAATCAATGATCAAAGCCCATATGAACTCTCAGAGACCGATGCAGTGTACACAGGGTCTGCCTGCCCAGGTTTGCTCCAAGTCCTCAGCAAGTACATACTATGGCTTTCCATTTAGTGTTTTTATGGGATTCCTAGTGCCTTCTTTTGTGCTCTTTTTCTTCTGTTTGTTTGTCTTTTCTAACTCCAACATGATAGTTTTTGTCTTATTTTATGTTGCTATATTTTATTATTATCCATTAGAAGCCTGATTGCTTTATAGTGAGAGAAGACAGGAAGTGGATCATGATGGGGAAGAAGGAGGAACTCCTTCTAAGGAATAGAGGGAGAGGAAACCATAAACAGGATATATTATGTGAGGAAAAGATTTATTTTCAATAGAAAGGGGAGAAAAAACACACCAAAATTAATCCCAAAAAATTATAAAAAATAAAAGAAGCCCTTATCTGGACTATCAATCAAAGATACCCCTTTAGGATGAATTTTAACCAAGTAAGTTAATATAGTTCACAAAAAAATAAAACAACTGGAAGAGACTAATACTAGTTAATTTCTCCTTGGCAAATCATCTACTTCTTAGGTTAATCAAATTATACATATTATTGTATGTTTCTAGTTCACTCAAAATTAACTATACCATTTTCTTGGGTAGGAACTGAAAGTTCTATTTCTTCATTTTATAATCAATCTTTACATGCAATCTTCCTCTTGCTTAAGATCTTTTCTGTACGATACGTGTCGGCTCGGAGATCTCCGTAATAGATCTCCGTAATAAACCTCGCCTTTGCTTATTACAAAAAAAAAAATCTTTTCTGTAAATAAATAAACATAAGAACCCTGTTGTAAATAGAGTTTTCTTTTTCTTCTGATAAGGTAAGGATAAAAATAACAACCGCTCCCCTCAGGACTCAGGAACTAGGGCAGAAGAGGAGCTGGGGAAACTGCTGCACTAGAAAGGATGGGTGACACCAAGGACACAGCATCTTCCAGACAAAACAGGGCTAACACACACTGTGAACTCACAGAGACTGTGGCAACATGCACAGGTCCAAGACAAATGGTGTCCCAGTACTGAGACAAGGAAGTAGATACAAGTTTCCATTTAACTAAGAGGCTGTCCTCAGTTGACAACTGCTTGCAAAAGAAAAATTAGTTTTCTCCAATGGAGTCTCACTGGGTAGAAAACCCACACTTAAGGGCAGGTCCCATGCCCAGATGACCAACAGAATAAACTCAATGGTATTTTACCTTACTGGTCTTTTGCTTATATGGTTTCTAATTTAGGTGTTTTGTTTTAGGGTGTGTGTTTGTGTGTGTGTGTGTGTGTGTGTGTGTGTGTGTGTGTGTGTGTGTGTGTGTGTGTGTGTGTAAGCGTGCAGATTTCTCATTCTTTTCCTTCTTAAAAAATTCTGATTTGATTTGTTTGTTTGTTTGTTTGTTTGTTTGCCTGTTTCCCAGGGAAAGAAGGAATGGAGTTGGATGAGTGAGGAGTATCAGGGAGATGAGGGAGGGGAAACTGTGGTCAAAATATATTATATACAAAAATATTTTCAATAAAAAAATTTACAAATGCTACTTCTGTACACACTAAGTAATGAACCACTTAGGTTTAATTTTTTTTCTAAACATGTCTACTGTTGAGGAAGATGTATAGTAAGACATGAGTTTGAAGTAAAAAGGATCAGGGGTTCCTGTACGTTTAGGAGAAACCCATAATCTTAGTTCAGAAGGCCCAGACAGTAGAATCTCTTAAGCCCAAGAGTTTGGGAGCAGCCTGGGGTGACATGACATGTCTCACAAAGGAGGCAAGGAGAAAAAGGAGAAGAAGGAAGCCTAAGAACTGGAGGTGCTGGAGGAGGGTGGGGGTGGAGAAGCATTTGAGTTCATGCCTCCTTGTTTATCTTTACTCTTGATCACTGCCCGTCCTGTAACTTACTCTGTTCCAAGGCTGCAGAAAGACCCAAGCAAACAGAACCCTAAACTAAGAAGAGAAAAGGAGCCAGGTAAGGTAAGACCATGCATCTGACTCTGAGCCTGTGCGTCACAGTGGCTGCTTCCTCCTTTCTAGATACTGTCCAGTGAGATGGTTCTACCTCCCAGTGACTTGCTGCGAACGTGTGTTTGTTTGCTTGTTTGTTTGTTTGTTTGTTTGTCTCTGCAAGCTTGGTACTTACTCTTAAACTTCCTACAAATTACATTGGGGAGTTCCCAAGTATTGAGGTTCTGAAAGAAATTTCACAAACAGCCTAAAAATTCTTTTTTGTGGAAATGAAAAACTTTGCTCTCACAGAACAAGTAATCAAGCATTACTCTCCAAAGAGCCACTTCCTCTGTGTGAGCACAAAAGCCCATTTTGGAGTCTTCATAAATAAACTGTTTTATAAATGAGCACCATCCAAAGGACCGTGCTAGCATTCAAGAGGGAAGAACCCAACCAGAAAATAAGGGCCCTGGCAGTGGTGGGACAATTCTTTCAGGTGTATGTATATATTATATATATATATGACACACAGACACATACACACACACATGCACACACATGTGTGTGTGCGTGTCCGTGTGTGTGTGTGTGTGTGTGTGTGGTGTGTATGTGTCGTGTGTGTGCATGTGCGTGTGTGTGTGTGTGTGTGTGTGGCGTGTATGTGTATATAAGTGTTTGTGTATGTATGTATGTGTTTGTGTATGCACACATTTGAGGTGGAACCTAGGTACTCCTGAATTGTAATCACATGTTGTAACATAAAGACACATGCCTAGTCTAGGACACAATCTTACAGATATCAAGCAATTCCTCACCCAGAATATTATTAACAGTTTGGACACCCCCAACACACAGAAAAAAGAAAAAGAAAAGCTGATTTAAATTTGTGAGGGAAAATGCTGCTTCAAAAATTAATTCTTAACTTGAATAAACCATGATACAAAGACTTATAATGAAGACAGTGTTGTGGGGTATCTCTCTATCAGAGCAGACTGCTTGGACATGGTTTAAGCCAATAGAAGTCTTTATTAGCCAGTGGATGACTACAGTGGGTGTTTGGGATTCCAGTGAAGCCCTGAGCCTTTCTCACCTCACAGTGAGCTTTTAAGCACGCATGCGCGCGTACACACACACACACACACACACACACACAGACACACACACACACACACACACACACACACACATTCTGGGTTGACATACTTCAATTAATAAGAACATTTAGCCAGAAGTGGAACTACAGAAGACAAAAAACACTTGGAAACTTTTCCCGAACTATGACTTTCATGGATTAGGCCTTTGTTTCCATTTTAGCAAGTAGTATTGTCTACATGCTGAATGTTATGCCTGCATGGTACTTTCATCATAGAGTCAGTTGTGCTAAGGTCTGAGAGCCTACACAGGTCAGGGGCCTGTAATGCCACTTTTTGCAAAAGATAAGAGTACAACGCATACAATACAGAATCATCTGTATTGTCTGAACTCTCGGCAGCAATAGTCTAGTCCCCATTACGAGTGTGTGGCAAGAGTTCCCTGATAACATGTGTGACGGCTATTCTTTTTGTTCCAAATAGGTAGATACAGTTCTGATCCAGACCTTTGAGGTAAGAGAATACATGCCTTTATTTTGGATCTTGAGGCAGGAAGACACACCTTCATTCAGAAGCCTATAAAGAAATAGAAGAAAGAAGCCTTTTATCTTTGCCTGCTTACCTTTGCCTTGCTTTAATGCTTACTATTAGATTCTTGAACTTTCTATTGTCAGCCAGCTTCTGTTTGATTAGCTGGACCACAGCCATTCTAATAAATCACACACACACACACACACACACACACACACGCACACGCACACGCACACACATGTGTGTGTGCGTGTGTGTGTATGTGTCTGTGTGTCATATATATATATATATAATATATACATACAGGCTGTAGCATTAGTCTCAAATAATAATAATAATAATAATTATAATAGTAATAATAATAATGATGATGTAAAAAAATTTAAAACAATAAAAACTCTATTGTGGCCCCCATTCTCCAGCAAACTCTTCCTAGCAGGGTGATTTTCAAAACTTCCTGAATATTACCAGACTAAGTATCAGCTTTTGTACTTTACCCAACCCTAAACCAATCACTACCTAGCTCCAACTGATCAGAACTGGGATAATGGATTTGGAGATCTTCCCATCCAAGCGCATAGTAAGAGTAAGAAATGCCCTGGGAAAAAACAAGACGCAATTTCAAAAAGTACACAGAGCAGAAGCTGAACAGGGATATAACTGCCTGTGCTAGGTTAAAAGCTTCAGTTTTAGGCGACCATCTCTTCAATGGCCAGTGAAAATAAAGAGTTCCCCAATTTTCTCCTTTATCTTTTGAATGTTAACAGGTCTAAGCATGAAGAATGAAACCATTAAGAGAAATTAAATTCATTTGTCTGAGAATTTGGAGTTATTTATATTCAAAAAAATGTATCTCATTTTGAGTCCATTGTGTTTGTGGTTCTGGGACTAGCTTACCTTGTCTGGAAAAACAAGAGCTTTTCCTTAGAGGATTGTTATGTTGAGTGACAGTTTGACATGACCTAGAATCACCCAGGAGGAGACAGACTTTAGAGCATGTCTGTGAAGAAGTTTCTAGAATGGGTTATCTGAGGTGAGAGGACCCAAAAGTGGGTATTGCCACCATTCTATAGACTTGGTTCCCCAGCAAAATAACAAAGAGAGTAGAGCATTGCATTCATTTCCTTCTGCTTCCCCATCTCAGAGGCAATGTGACTGGCCATCTAGCCCTCCAAAATCCCACATAAAAGCTGGATGCTTGATCACAACGGCTAGTCGTTTTTCACAGTAGTGACTCCTAAGTTAAAAGAACCTTAATTGAGAAAACACCTCCATAACATTGACATGTAGGCAAGCCTGTAATGGCATTCTTCTGATGGGTGATTGATGTGGGAAGGCCATTGTGGGTAGGTGTTTCAGAGACTTACATGAAAATAAACTTAACAAGCCAATATGTAACGCTTCTTCAGTGCTTCTACTCTAGTTCTGGCCTCTAGAATCTTACCCTGATTCCCCTTGGTGATGTAGTATGACCTGACAGTTGTAAGATGAAATAAACCCTTTCCTCCTCAGGTTGGTTTCAGCCATGGTGTTTATTATAATATTTGAATATTATATAATAGTATTATATAATATTCGAACACCTAATGAAAAGTCTACCTATGACCACAGCAGTTGGGAAGCAGAGACGGGGAGTCCCAGGAATAGGCATATCTCCTGTAGATCATAAACCAAACCTAAGTGCCTCTCAGGAATCTGAAAATATCTGGATGAAGTACAGATACTATTTCTAATATAGTAATACGCAAAGAACTATACCAAAAAAGAATAAACTGTAAAAACTTGAATTTTGAGAATTACTCAAATCTTATATGTAAAAAACAAGCAAACAAACAAAAAACCCTAACATAAGTGAGTCTGGTGCAATTTCAGAGCATAGAAGACTGAGGCAAGATAACCACAGTCACAGACCACCTGGGCTACATAGTAGCCTCCCATTTCAAAAAGAGTTAAACATCATTAAAGACATTGGTTGGTTGCCGAGCAACCAAGTTTGCTGTAGTTGAGCCCATCTAGACCTATCTCTACAGTACCAGTAATAGCACTTTGTTAATATACTACTTGGGCACTAAATGTAGTATAATGCAGTGTCAGCGTTTACCAAAAGGATAACTCTCTCATATCTAATCTTTTTAGTTTCTCGAGACACAAAAACTCTGGCTATAAACATTTATCTTCCAAATAGCACATACTCAAACCAACAAGCCACCAGTTTTCAACATCATCAAATATGTAGTTAAAAAAATGAAAATTTAACTTAGTTTCCAACGAATTTTTAAATATCTTCTGTGTTAGCTGTCAAAAAGAGGTTTTGTTTTTTTTTTTATTAATTCATAGACCTGCTCTTAGAAACATTGCAGGTGTGGCTGCTCTGTCACATGTGTGTCAGTTGGTAGCAGAAAGGAGAGAAGCTATGTCCATGCTCAGTGCTCTGCCTATGAACATCTGACCTATGAACATCTGATATTCAACTTTCTCTGAAAACAGAGAGCCTGGGGAGACCACTAGTTTGAAGCCACCCAGGCCCTGACGGCTCCCAGGACTGGGAGCAAGCTGGAAACAATTCATCCACCTGCATCTGAGGGCCACAAGCAAGAGTAAGCTAAGATAGAGGACCATCACATGGGACCAGGCAAGAATGACCACCGATGACCACCAGACTGGCACCATGGGGTCTGGGCAGGGAGCTAGATTGAGAAGACCGCCAGCCAGGTACCATAATGCACAAGTGAGGTATAGCACTCCTAAGACAATCTTGGACACTCAGAGACCTCAGGCACCTCTAAGAGGACCAAGTAAGTGGTGGAGAAGTGGAAGAGAAAGAGAAACGGAAGGATGGGACCACCTTGAAGACAGGCAGAACTGGAGACTCGAGGGTAGTGATGAGGGTAGTGAGGAACAGCCTGATGTGAGTAGCCTGTGATCCCATCTGGGACCATGGTGGGTCCATGGCCTGTGCTGCCACTGGGGCTATGTGGTCTGGGTTGTCCTCCAGGAACATGTGATGTCTGAGGCCTGTCTATGCATCCTGGGAGAACTGGCCCTGGCGGCATGAGAACAGGAGAGATGACCCCACTCAGCCAACTGTGGTCTTGGAAAGAGGCCTGTACTTTGCAAGGATTAACCCATGTCAGGACACAAATATGGGAGAGCTGGTCCCACAATCATCAGAGTGGGAAAACTGTCCCTGCCCTTTGCCTACTCCATCACTCAGGATTGTGGGCCCTCCCTGTACCTTACCTAGACAGCACAGTAGAGCTGGTCCTAATGTGAGGGTTGTGGATAAGGCCCCAAGGATGTGTGTATAGGAGAGCAGGCAGTCTTGTTTGCTAGGCAGGGGTGCAGGCCAGGAAGAGACGATCCCCTCCCTCATCCCTCACCATCTATGGCAAACAGGAGAACTGACCTTTATCTGCTAAAACACTCAGGAGAATGGGCCCTGCACTTTCCTGGGCAGCGGGACAGAGCTGGCCCTGGTAGCAGGAGTTGCTGGTGAGCTGGCTCTGAGAGCATGAGGGCAAGAACCTGTGGACTCAGGCACCTCTCAGGACAGATCCAGGGCTATGAGTTACCCCACCCCAACATCTACCCATCAATGAAATGCTGGAGCACTTAAAGGGGCTGGTCCAACAGATCCAAAACTACAGGATCTCCCTGACACAGGGCAACAACAGGATATCCCTGAAGAGTCCCAGTGATGCTCAAGTATTGACAGTATAGCAGAAGCAAGAAGCCTTGAAGCAGACCAATGACTCATTACCATGAACATTTGCAAGCAGAGAAGTGTGGACAAAAGGGCATACTTCGAGACACACTGCAGCTTCCACAATGAGATCTCTTTTCCTCTATTAGGGAGCAGGTTGCAAGGGTGGAGGGTGGATAGGAGGGGAGAAGGAGATGAGTGGGCTTGAGGTGCATGAAGTGAAATCACGAGGAACCAATAAAAAGTTCTAAAACTCCATAGAAAAGTAAGATCACGACTTCCGGTGTTTACCAGGAGTCCCAAACCCGCAGATCCTGGCCCACAGCAGCTCTCTGCTCCCAAACCCCGTGGGAGAGAGACCTCACCGCCTGGTCAGGTGGGCACTCATGAGGCTGCAGAGCAGAAAAGACCACCAACACTGCCCACCCCTGCCCACATCCCTGGCCCAAGAGGAAACTGTATACGGCCTCAAGGTTGCCGTAGAGGAGGGCCCAGGAGCAGCAGGACCGCTGCGTCTGAGACACCGCCAGAACCTGAAGAGACCTACTGGATAAACAGTTCTCTGCACCCAAATCCCGTGGGAGGGAGAGCTAAACCTTCAGAGAGGCAGAAACGCCTGGGAAACCAGAAGAGACTGCACTCTGCACACATCTCTGACGCCAGAGGAAAACACAAAACGCCATCTGGAACCCTGGTGCACAGAAGCTCCCAGAAAGGGCGGCGCAGATCTTCCTGGTTGCTGCGGCCCTGGAGAGCTTGTAGGCAACACCCCACGAGCAAACTTGAGCCTCGGAACCACAGGTAAGAACAACTTTTCTGCTGCAAGTGACCTGCCTGGTGAACTCCAGACACAGGCCCACAGGAACAGCTGAAGACCTGTAGATAGGAAAAACTACATGCACGAAAGCAGAACACTCTGTCCCCATAACTGGCTGAAAGAAAACAGGAAAACAGGTCTACAGCACTTCTAACACACAGGCTTATAGAACAGTCTAGCCACTTTCAGAAATAGCAGAACAAAGTACCACTAGAGACAATCTGATGGCGAGAGGCAAGCTCAGGAACCCAAGCAACAGAAACCAAGACTACATGGCATCATCGGAGCCCAATTCTCCCACCAAAGCAAACATGGAATATCCAAACACACCAGAAAAGAAAGATCTAGTTTCAAAATCATATTTGATCATGATGCTGGGGGACTTCAAGAAAGACGTGACGAACTCCCTTAGAGAAACACAGGAAAACATTAATAAACAAGTAGAAGCCTAAAGAGAGGAATCGCAAAAATCCCTGAAAGAATTCCAGGAAAACATAAATAAACAAGTAGAAGCCCATAGAGAGGAGTCACAAAAATCCCTGAAAGAATTCCAGGAAAACACAATCAAACAGTTGAAGGAATTAAAAATGGAAATAGAAGCAATCAAGAAAGAACACATGGAAACAACCCTGGATATAGAAAACCAAAAGAAGAGACAAGGAGCTGTAGATACAAGCTTCACCAACAGAATACAAGAGATGGAAGAGAGAATCTCGGGAGCAGAAGATTCCATAGAAATCATCGACACAACTGTCAAAGATAATGTAAAGCAGAAAAAGCTACTGGTCCAAAATATACAGGAAATCCAGGACTCAGTGAGAAGATCAAACCTAGGGATAATAGGTATAGAAGACAGTGAAGACTCCCAGCTCAAAGGACCAGTAAATATCTTCAACAAAATCATAGAAGAAAACTTCCCTAACCTAAAAAAAGAGATACCCATAGGCATACAAGAAGCCTACAGAACTCCAAATAGATTGGACCAGAAAAGAAACACCTCCTGTCACATAATAGTCAAAACACCAAACGCACAAAATAAAGAAAGAATATTAAAAGCAGTAAGGGAAAAAGGTCAAGTAACATATAAAGGCAGACCGATCAGAATCACACCGGACTTTCCGCCAGAAACTATGAAGGCCAAAAGATCCTGGACAGATGTCATACAGACCCTAAGAGAACACAAATGCCAGCCCAGGTTACTGTATCCTGCAAAACTCTCAATTAACATAGATGGAGAAACCAAGATATTCCATGACAAAACCAAATTTACACAATATCTTTCTACAAATCCAGCACTACAAAGGATAATAAATGGCAAAACCCAACATAAGGAGGCAAGCTATACCCTAGAAGAAGCAAGAAACTAATGGTCTTGGCAACAAAATAAAGAGAAGTAAAGCACACAAACATAACCTCATATCCAACTAGGAATATAACAGGAAGCAATAATCACTATTCCTTAATATCTCTCAACATCAATGGCCTCAACTCCCCAATAAAAAGACATAGATTAACAAACTGTATACGCAACGAGGACCCTGCATTCTGCTGCCTACAGGAAACACACCTCAGAGACAAAGACAGACACTACCTCAGAGTGAAAGGCTGGAAAACAACTTTCCAATCAAATGGTCAGAAGAAGCAAGTTGGAGTAGCCATTCTAATATCAAAAAAAAAATCAATTTTCAACTAAAATTCATCAAAAAAGATAAGGAAGGACACTTGATATTCATCAAAGGAAAAATCCACCAAGATGAACTCTCAATCCTAAATATCTATGCCCCAAATACAAGGGCACCTACATACATGAAAGAAACCTTACTAAAGCTCAAAACACACATTGCACCTCACACAATAATAGTAGGAGACTTCAACACCCCATTCTCATCAATGCACAGATCATGGAAACAGAAATTAAACAGAGACGTAGACAGACTAAGAGAAGTCATGAGCCAAATGGACTTAACAGATATTTATAGAACATTCTATCCTAAAACAAAAGGATATACCTTCTTCTCAGCTCCTCATGGTACTTTCTCCAAAATTGACCATATAATTGGTCAAAAAACGGGCCTCAACAGGTACAGAAAGATAGAAATAATCCCATGCGTGCTATCAGACCACCACGACCTAAAACTGGTCTTCAATAACAATAACGGAAGAATGCCCACATATACGTGGAAATTGAACAATGCTCTACTCAATGATAACCTGGTCAAGGAAGAAATAAAGAAAGAAATTAAACACTTTTTAGCGTTTAATGAAAATGAAGGTACAACATACCCAAACTTATGGGACACAATGAAAGCTGTGCTAAGAGGAAAACTCATAGCTCTGAGTGCCTGCAGAAAGAAACAGGAAAGAGCATATGTCAGCAGCTTGACAGCACACCTAAAAGCGCTAGAGCAAAAAGAAGCAAATACACCCAGGAGGAGTAGAAGGCAGGAAATAATCAAACTCAGAGCTGAAATCAACCAAGTAGAAACAAAAAGGACCATAGAAAGAATCAACAGAACCAAAAGTTGGTTCTTTGAGAAAATCAACAAGATAGATGAACCCTTAGCCAGACTAACGAGAGGACACAGAGAGTGTATCCAAATTAACAAAATCAGAAATGAAAAGGGAGACATAACTACAGATTCAGAGGAAATTCAAAAAATCATCAGATCTTACTATAAAAGCCTATATTCAACAAAACTTGAAAATCTGCAGGAAATGGACAATTTCCTAGACAGATACCAGGTACCGAAGTTAAATCAGGAACAGATAAACCAGTTAAACAACCCCATAACTCCTAAGGAAATAGAAGCAGTCATTAAAGGTCTCCCAACCAAAAAGAGCCCAGGTCCAGACGAGTTTAGTGCAGAATTCTATCAGACCTTCATAGAACACCTCGTACCAATATTATCCAAACTATTCCACCAAATTGAAACAGATGGAGCACTACCGAATTCCTTCTATGAAGCCACAATTACTCTCATACCTAAACCACACAAAGACCCAACAAAGAAAGAGAACTTCAGACCAATTTCCCTTATGAATATCGACGCAAAAATATTCAATAAAATTCTGGCAAACCGAATCCAAGAGCACATCAAAACAATCATCCACCATAATCAAGTAGGCTTCATCCCAGGCATGCAGGGATGGTTTAATATACGGAAAACCATCAACGTGATCCATTATATAAACAAACTGAAAGAACAAAACCACATGATCATTTCATTAGATGCTGAGAAAGCATTTGACAAAATTCAACACCCCTTCATGATAAAAGTCCTGGAAAGAATAGGAATTCAAGACCCATACCTAAACATAGTAAAAGCCATATACAGCAAACCAGTTGCTAACATTAAACTAAATGGAAAGAAACTTGAAGCAATCCCACTAAAATCAGGGACTAGACAAGGCTGCCCACTCTCTCCCTACCTATTCAATATAGTTCTTGAAGTTCTAGCCAGAGCAATCAGACAACAAAAGGAGGTCAAGGGGATACAGATCGGAAAAGAAGAAGTCAAAATATCACTATTTGCAGATGATATGATAGTATATTTAAGTGATCCCAAAAGTTCCACCAGAGAACTACTAAAGCTGATAAACAACTTCAGCAAAGTGGCTGGGTATAAATTTAACTCAAATAAATCAGTAGCCTTCCTCTACACAAAAGAGAAACAAGCCGAGAAAGAAATTAGGGAAACGACACCCTTCATAATAGACCCAAATAATATAAAGTACCTCGGTGTGACTTTAACCAAGCAAGTAAAAGATTTGTACAATAAGAACTTCAAGACTCTGAAGAAAGAAATTGAAGAAGACCTCAGAAGACGGAAAGATCTCCCATGCTCATGGATTGGCAGGATTAATATAGTAAAAATGGCCATTTTACCAAAAGCGATCTATAGATTCAATGCAATCCCCATCAAAATACTAATCCAATTCTTCAAAGAGTTAGACAGAACAATTTGCAAATTCATCTGGAATAACAAAAAACCCAGGATAGCTAAAACTATCCTCAACAATAAAAGGACTTCAGGGGGAATCACTATCCCTGAACTCAAGCAGTATTACAGAGCAATAGTGATAAAAACTGCATGGTATTGGTACAGATACAGACAGATAGACCAATGGAATAGAATTGAAGACCCAGAAATGAACCCACACACCTATGGGCACTTGATTTTTGACAAAGGAGCCAAAACCATCCAATGGAAAAAAGATAGCATTTTCAGCAAATGGTGCTGGTTCACCTGGAGGTCAACATGTAGAAGAATGCAGATAGATCCATGCTTATCACCCTGTACAAAGTTTAAGTCCAAGTGGATCAAAGACCTCCACATCAAACCAGATACACTCAAACTAATAGAAGAAAAACTAGAGAAGCATCTGGAACACATGGGCACTGGAAAAAATTTCATGAACAAAACACCAATGGCTTATACTCTAAGATCAAGAATCGACAAATGGGATCTCATAAAACTGCAAAGCTTCTGTAAGGCAAAGGACACTGTGGTTAGGACAAAACGGCAACCAACAGATTGGGAAAAGATCTTTACCAATCCTACAACAGATAGAGGCCTTATATCCAAAATATACAAAGAACTCAAGAAGTTAGACCGCAGGGAGACAAATAACCCTATTAAAAAATGGGGTTCAGAGCTAAACAAAGAATTCACAGCTGAGGAATGCCGAATGGCTGAGAAACACCTAAAGAAATGTTCAACATCTTTAGTCATAAGGGAAACGCAAATCAAAACAACCCTGAGATTTCACCTCACACCAGTGAGAATGGCTAAGATCAAAAACTCAGGTGACAGCAGATGCTGGCGAGGATGCGGAGAAAGAGGAACACTCCTCCATTGTTGGTGGGATTGCAGACTGGTTCAACCATTCTGGAAATCAGTCTGGAGGTTCCTCAGAAAATTGGACATTGAACTGCCTGAGGATCCAGCTATACCTCTCTTGGGCATATACCCAAAAGATGCCCCAACATATAAAAAAGACACGTGCTCCACTATGTTCATTGCAGCCTTATTTATAATAGCCAGAAGCTGGAAAGAACCCAGATGCCCTTCAACAGAAGAATGGATACAGAAAATGTGGTACATCTACACAATGGAATATTACTCAGCTATCAAAAACAATGACTTTATGAAATTCATAGGCAAATGGTTGGAACTGGAAAATATCCTGAGTGAGGTAACCCAATCACAGAAAAACACACATGGTATGCACTCATTGATAAGTGGCTATTAGCCCAAATGCTTGAATTACCCTAGATGCCTAGAACAAATGAAACTCAAGACGGATGATCAAAATGTGAATGCTTCACTCCTTCTCTAAAAGGGGAACAAGAATACCCTTGGCAGGGAATAGAGAGGCAAAGATTAAAACAGACACAGAAGGAGCACTCATTCAGAGCCTGCCCCACATGTGGCCCATACATATACAGCCATCCAATTAGACAATATGGATGAAGCAAAGAAGTGCAGGCCGACAGGAGCCGGATATAGATCGCTCCTGAGAGACACAGCCAGAATACAGCAAACACAGAGGCGAATGCCAGCAGCAAACCACTGAACTGAGAATAGGACCCCCGTTGAAGGAATCACAGAAAGAACTGGAAGAGCTTGAAGGGGCTCGAGACCCCATATGTACAACAATGCCAAGCAACCAGAGCTTCCAGGGACTAAGCCACTACCTAAAGACTATACATGGACTGACCCTGGACTCTGACCTCATTGGTAGCAATGAATATCCTAGTAAGAGCACCAGTGGAAGGGGAAGCCCTGGGTCCTGCTAAGACTGAACCCCCAGTGAACTAGAGTGGTGGGGGGAGGGCGACAATGGTGGGAGGATGAAGAGGGGAACACTCATAAAGAAGGGGAGGGTGGAGGGGGATGTTTGCCTGGAAACCGGGAAAGGGAATAACACTCAAAATGTATATAAGAAATACTCATGTTGATAAAAAAAAAAAAGAAATTAAAAGGTAAAAAAAAAAAGTTAGATTACTAGCTGATGTGTTCTTTTTAAAATGGAGTCTTATCTTACCATTTCCTAAGACAAAATAACTTAAAAACTTTGGGGGTCACAAATCACAGCAATAAACTCATTTCATATTACAATCTAGTAAATAAATATCTACATAAGAATATATAAAATTTACATCAAATTCATAAATGTGTATTTAATAAAAATAATATTTTACTGGGTGAGGATGATTTATCTGTGCTATTTTATTCTGGTACATATTTTTTTAACTTTTCAGGGACACACTAAATTAATTTCAGGAGCTGCTAATTAGTGGAATGCTGAAGCTTCAAATCCATAGCCTTAGCTTACTGTGGTGCTTCACACATGTAATCCAAGCTCTTCAGAGCCTGGGTCAGGGAGATCACTGCAAATTCAAGGCTAGATGGAGTAAGACTTTATCTCAAAACAACAATAAAATCTGGGCATGGTGTCCCAAGTTTGTGTTCCTCACCATTTAAGGCATGGTGTGTCAGAGGCCAGCCTCTCTGATATGAGACCCTGTCTTAAAAATCAGTAAGGAAAACATCCTTAGATATTTTGCTGTAATACAGAACATAAAAATCTGGCTAACTAAAAACTACATAAAAGAAGTAGCTTTGGTTATTTGCTGTTTTGTACTAATGAGGGCCAAATTAGTTTGCCTTCAGCCAGAAGAAATTGCAGTTTCTTACAATGCCTAAGAGATGAATTCCTTACATCAGCCTATTTTGTTTCCCAGCTCCACCAGAAACTTCTGAGAATAAAAGGAAAAAAATCCCTGTGATTTATGTGCTAATTAAAATATGAGAAAGAGAGAGAGAGAGAGAGAGAGAGAGAGAGAGAGAGAGAGAGAGAGAGAGAGAGAGAGAGCCCTGCAAATGTGAAGTTGGAGAAGCTAGTTTTAGTTCAACGATTGTGTAAGTTGGGACCCTCTGGCTTCCTCATCAGGAAATTCAGGGAAAACAAAAGAACTGTTACAGACTTTTCCTCTTCTTCTGCAATGTGTAAGGTTTGGATGTTGCCATTTCTGTCCTTTTAACAAGCAAAATGTACACAGAAAATTAATGACTTCTTATACATAACAAAGACTTGTGAACAGGGCAAAGCGTCACACCAAAATCTGGAGAAACAAATAAATAAAGAAAAGTCACAGTCCCGATTTGCTCACCTGAAGCAAAACTCACTAGAACTAAAGGTGCTTTTAGTAATTTAAGTGAGAAAATGCCGGGGCAGGAGTATGGGGGGACCTGAACATGTGTGTGGGTTTCTGTCCCTGGAATCCCAAAGTTTGGGGGAACCTTTATTCGAGTCCAGGTTTAGCTTCTGGGATATCCCACTGAGTTCTTCCAGTGATGTGCCAGGAAAGAGCTAAAAACACTTGGGAACATCTGGGACACATTACAGACTACAGTTTGGCCACATGATTATACAGTGCACCTGACACTTTACCTCCACAAGACTCCAGCATAACAGCATAGCTTGCAGTAGAAAGAGCAGCAAGGGTCAGAGTCTCGGGGAATACTGGGAAAAGGATGGGATATCAGTGTAGGTGGGGGAATCTCTAGGGTGGGGGAGGCTTTCGGGAGTCTATGAGGGTGAGCCTAGCTGAGACCTCTACCAGCGGGGGAAACGGAGCCTGAAGAGGCCACTTTCTGTACCAGCTGAAACTTCAGGTGGAGGGAGGTGGACACCAGCCCAACCACAAAACCTTTGACTCCAATTTGTTCTGCCTACAAAAATTGCAGGGATAAAGATAGAGCAGAGACTGACCAATGACCGGCCCAACTTGAAACCTACCCTGTGGGAGAAAGCCAACCCCTGACACTATCTTTAATAGTATCACTAATACTCTGCTTTGCTTCCAGACAGGAGCCAAGCATAACTGTCTTCTGAGAGATTTCATCCAGCAGCTGATGGAAACAGATGCGGAGACCTTCATATAAACAGCAAGCAGGGTTCAGGGAGTCATGTAGAAGAGTTGGGGGAAGGATTAAGGGAGCCAGAGGGGTCAAGGACACCACAAGACTAGGGGGTCAACTAACCTGGGCCCATGGGAGCTCCCAGACTGAACCACCAACCAAAGAACATGCATGGGCCGGAAATTGGCCCCCTACACATATGTAGCAGATTTACAGCTTGGTCTTCATGTGGGTCCCCTAACAATTGGAGCAGGGGCTGTCTCTGACTCTGTTGCCTGCCTTTGGATCCCTTTCCCCTCACTGGACTGTCTTGTCTGGCCTCAGTAGGAGAGGATACACTTAGTCCTGCTGCAGCTCTGTAGCAGTGTTGGTATCCATGGCTTGGTATTCATGCAGGGACCTCCCCTTCTCTGAGGAAACAAGAATGGGGAGAGTAGAGGAGGGTTGGGAAGGTGGGACTAGGAGAAGAGGAGGGAGGGGAGCTGAGATCAGGCCTTAAAGTGAATAAATGAATAAATTAATGAGAAAAAAGAAATTATTAAGAAAGTTTAAAGAAAAGGGAAAAGAAAAATCAAGGGCATTGAAGTAACATGTTGTTGCACTTTCTCCCTAGATTAACATTGACTTACAATTAAGGCCTTTTAGGGGTTGGGGATTTAGCTCAGTGGTAGAGCGCTTGCCTAGGAAGCGCAAGGCCCTGGGTTCCGTCCCCAGCTCCGAAAAAAAAGAACCAAAAAAAAAAAAAAAAAAAAAAAAAAAACAATTAAGGCCTATTTTTTTACTTTCCTACTTATAATCTTATGCATCATGTCTGACTTTTTAAAAATAACAATCACAGCAGGGTTATGTAGTATGGCCTGCCTTGTAAGCAAGAGATCCTTGCCAGAGTTCTATCCAAGGAATCCATGTGAAACTGCCAGATTTAGTGGCACAGGCAGTAGCCCCAGGGCTGGGGATGATGACACCAAAGGACCCCTGGGGCTCGGTGGCCAGCTAGTCTGGCCTAACTGGTGAGCTCTAGGCCAAGAAGGGATCCTACCCTAAGGAGGAGGACATTTCTTAAGATGACCCCATCAAGTTTGTTCTCCATCCTCCATATGTGTGTGTGTGTGTGTGTGTGTGTGTGTGTGTGTGTGTATACACAGACAATTTAAAAGTAATAATTACACAATAAATAATGCTAAAAATTCAAAGTGTACAGTTTGATAAGACAACACATCAGAAATAAAGTCAGAAAATGAAAACTGTTTTGGAATAACTTCTCAGATAGAAAATTTAAAACAAGTATAATTAATATGTGAATGCAATAGAAGAAAAAGTAGATAGCAGGAAAGAACAGAAAGAGAATATAAGCAAGGGACCTGGGAAGGCTATAGAAGAATCAGTAAAAAGTGCTGCATATGAAAATTATGGTATCAAACCTTGGCAGCCTCTGGAACACTAAACACCAGCAAACACAGAACCCACAGTTCAAAAGCAAATGAACAGAAATTTGTCAAACCGACAAGCAACAAAATAAAAGAAACGATAATCCAACCACGGGGCGGTGGCTGGAGAAGATGAACTCTCAGCACATGAAATACGTAGAGGGAAGAAGGAAAAACCAGAGGTATCTGGGTAAGAGTGGCTGAGAAGTTCCCCAAATGAATGGCATGTGTCCAGTGCCCTGGGCTACTGAAGAAAAACAAGCAAAGGAGCAAACACAAAGTGAGGAGAACAGAATATGGGAGGGGGACATGTTGGAGAAATCCCTAAAGGGAGAGAGAAGGGGAGTTAGGGATTGATATAATCAAGATACAGTATGTGTGTGTGTGTATGTATTGTACAGACACACACACACACACACACACACACACACACACACACACACACACACACTGAATATGGGAGGATGCAAGTCACTATAGCATGTAAATGGAAGCCAAATAATACAAGAGAGATTCTGTTTATATCTAATAAAGTAGATCTCAAGCCAAAATTAGCCAGACCAGATGAAGATGGTCACCAAATGACAAAGGGGGATACCACAGAGAAAATATAATCATTATAAATACATATTCACCAAGCATTGGTGCACCCTATTTTATAAAATAAACACTGGGCAAAAGGGACAAACAGGCCCAAATATGGTGATATTACTTGACTTCAATATCACTTACATCAGTGGATAAATCACTCACACAATAAAATCAAGAAAGAAATTCAAAGTTAAGTTATGCCATAAGTCAAACAGATTTAACAGACATCCACAGAATATTCCATCCAACACACATGTGGGACAGAGAACTGATCCTCACAGCTTGCAGGACAGACAACCCATTCTACCCCGAGGAGGTCTTCTTCTGACCTAAAGGAAGGGCAGACTCCAGCAACACCCTGTGCACCCTGGCTTTGGGATGTGTGCTGCTTAGGACTGCATTGCTTCATCTCCTGTGCAGCGTAACCTGAGAGGAGCTGGACATGTGATGCTTTAGATTCCGGCCTCTTTTCTTCCTATGCTGGGGATGGAACCCAGGGTTTGTGCGTGCTAGGCGTTCTACCGCTAAGTGATAGCTCCCGTCCTGTGTGTTTCCATAGTTGACTTGGTAGAAGGTTCTTCTGCCCTCACCCTGCCTCCATCTTATCAAAAGCAAGTAAAAGGCCTCCTGTGTAGCTGTGTGGCCATTTGTCACCATGTCTCTGCCTACGTGCACTGGAGCAGGGTAAACGAGACCTGGCTTCTTATAGTGATCTGGAAAGCGCTCCTGGAAATTGTCACAAGTCTGATTCTGTGATCTTTCTGCCAATGGGAGTCAACAGTTACAGCTCTTGCTGTAGCTGTGAGCTCAGCTCAAGGCAACCAGTCCTGGAGCCCAGGTAGGAGACCTGAGAGAAGGGATGATGCCATTGTCTACTGTGGCCTCCAATTTTATTGTTAGCACCAGTGAAAACTGGCCATGGAGCCTGCTCACTCTCTGGTTGCCTGAGTACCTGATCTGATGGGCCCTCTGATAAAAGGCTATGTTGTGTGTCTCAAGAATCTAATAAAAAAAACAGCATTTTTAACCAATATATTGAAGCTGTGTTTCCAGGTCAGTCTTCACAGGTACAGAATGGTGATTAGAAAGCAGTCAAACATGATTGGAATCAAACTCTCCACAGCAGTCTTGGTGAGGTCTCTTGTCTCCAAACTCTATGCCTAGACCTGTAACCAGATTTAACACTACTGCTCATGGCACTGGCCTCTGGGAGAAAGAAATGACAGACTGCTTAGCACAGAATCAGTATTTGATAAAAAGATAGGTAGGTGTATTGTTGGGCAGTCCTGTTTCGTCTCCCCTGCCCACAAGCCACGCTCAAGCACTCTTTCCTAGTTCCATTGGCTTCCTATGGTAGCTGGACTGACTTCAGCCCTATTCAAGTACAAGGATTCTAGGAAATGCCCCCATCCCCATTTTCCAGAAGTTAACATTCAGAGGGCGTCCAGCTGGCAGAAACCATGCTCTTTTCCTAGGCATGGCCCTTCATGGAATGAGGGTAACATTTGATTACTTATCTCACTGCAAATATGTCATCAGCTATTAGGATCAAGGCTGTGGAAATGGTTCAATGGGTAGAATGTTTGCTATGCAAGTGTAAGGACTAGAGCTCAGATCTCTAGTATCACTCGTACAAGCTGGGTACCATGGCCTGCCTGTAATCTTACCTTGTGAGGCGGGAATCCCAAGAAGGTTGGCAAACCAGTGTATTTAATACAGCAAGCTTCAAGTTCAGCAAGATGGGGGATGGTGGAAGGTGACCAGTGTTAACGAGGGGCCTCCCCACACACAATTACACAAGTGTGCTTCCACATACAGATGAACAAACATACGTGCATACATAAATACTTCACATTCACATACACAAGAAGAAAATTTAAAACGTTTTTTAATGCTAAAATCATCTTAAGTTGCTTCTCTGCTATGTTCCCACTGTTCCCAAGGGTAAAGTGTGTCTTATTAGAGCCCATACATTCATCCCAAGATGTTCTTGCCACTTAAAGATACATTTTCTCCTATGTGAAACACCCTGCAGCCTGCCGAACTACCCAATCCAAACCATAAAGCTTATGAGGGGTGACCCACACAGCTGGCACCTCCTAAACACAATAAGAACTTGCACCCCGTGGGATGAACTATTCTGTGTTTAGTCATGGTCTAAGCCCCACCCACATCCATGTGACTGCGATATCAATGTTTCCATAACGAATAATTATCTTCTTCTTGCATATGTAAAGACGTGATAGAGCAGGGGCTGCAGTCCCACAAAATACAGCCAGACAAGATAAACATGTTGCTTAAATGACAGGCACAATGGTTCAGAGCAGCCAGCCCCCTGCATGTTCATGTCTCAGATGGGTCCACATCACAGCCCAGGGCTTGTTTCATTATGGAGTAAAACATGTAGCTATGAATACTTGACAACAAGCTATGACATCCTATGCCCTGTGGGAGTGTGTATTCAAATAGAGAGAGAGATGACTGTTAAGACATGGGAATGCTGGGGTTGGGGATTTAGCTCAGTGGTAGAGCACTTGCCTAGCAAGCACAAGGCCCTGGGTTCAGTCCCCAGCTCCGAAAAAAAAAATATAATAAAATAAAGATAAAAAAGACATGGGAATGCTGTCCAGCATCTGGAACGTGTGTTCAACCTCAATATTTCAAAGTCATCATTTGGGCCTCAGTTCTGTATAGAACTTAAAATAGACTCTGGAGTCTTCTCTCTGTTGTACGCAGCCATCAGTTAACATCCAGGTCTGGTTTTGTGTAAGGGAATATTAACATGTTGGATACAAACTCCATACAACCAGGAGGAACCCCATGCTATGTGACAAATGCCTTGATTTCAGGGAAGCAGCAGAAGACTTTACAGGCTGAAGTAGGGAACTCTATTTCCTAAGAGCAAGTTGCTACCTAAGGGTCTGGAAGAAACATTACTGGATTTGAACACACTCAAGGGCACTTTGTTTCTGGAAATACTAAAAGGACATGTCACCACAGTACTCATCTGACTTGCAGCAGACAGTGTTGGAAATGCAATCTCGGCCTCCACCTTTTGACCTTTGGAGTCACTGTCTGAATTTTAACAAGGTTGTTACATCATTCACATGCACACTAGAGTCTGAGATGTGCTGGTTTGTCTACAATGCCATAGTGTGGAGTAGATAGTGGAAAGCAATGTTCAGGAAGGAAAGGGAGAAAGGAAGATGATGAAAGGAGGATAAGAAAAAGAGCAAAAGAAGAATGGGAGGAGGAGGGAGAGGACGGAAAGAAATAGTAATGAAGAGAAGAAGGAAGGGGACAGGAAGAAGAGAGCAGGAAGGGAGAAGACAACACACAACGATGACTGACATTTGCTGAGTGCTCACTGTGGCAGGTGCCTCCTGACACTTTCCTCGTAGACAGAGCCTATGAGGAACGAGCTACCCTTTCACTAGCCAGCAGCATGGAGCCACATAGATATCCATTCAAGCTGCTTGCTTGTCTGCTGTGTTAGGAACTGCTGACATCCCGTGGAGATCACTATTTCGTTAATGGTTGTAGGAATCGGAACTATCTGTCAGGGATCTCTGTACATGGGGAATATTGGAGAAACCTTCAACTCTGGGAAACCTTTGTCCTTCATCATTTGAAGGAAATGTAGAGGCGGTGCGCCTCGTTGCGGAGCTGGTGGAAAACATTATCTCCAGTTGCTGGCGATCATCATAAAGGTTCCTGGATGTTGTCAAGGCAGCAGCTTGAGCACAAATTTGTTGAGTGATGAATCGTTCTTCTGTGTGTGCTACAGAGAAAAAAAGAGGCCAGAGTTCCATGTAGTAGAGAAAGTGAGTGTGTGTGTGTGGGGTGGGGGGGGTAGGGGTAGGCACAGAAGAGTCTGTGTAGGAGGGAGCATGTGATGGTTTGTATATGCTCAGCATAGGAAGTAGCAAATTTAGGAGGTGTGGCCCTGTTGGAGTATGTGTGTCACTGTGGGTGTGAGTCTTTTTTTTTTAATTGGATTATTTTTATTTACACTTAAAATGTTAATCTCCCAGTTTCCCAGACATAAGCCCCGTATCCCATCCCCCTCCCCTTCTTATATAAGGGTGTTCCTTTCCCCATACACACCCCCTTCCCACCCACCCCCGACATTCGCTTACACTGGGGAGTCCAACCTTGGCAGGACCAAAGTCTTCTTCTTCCATTGGTGCACAACAAGGCCATCCTCTGCTACATATGCAGTTGGACCCATGGGTCAGTCCATTTATAGTCTTTGGGTAGTTGTTTAGACCCTGGGAGCTCTGGTTGGTTGGCATTGTTGTTCTTATGGGGTAGCAAGCCACTTCAACTCTTTCAATCCTTTCTCTAATTCCTCCAACGGGAGTCCTGTTCTCAGTTCAATGGTTTGTTGCTAGCATTCGCCTCTGTATTTAACATGTTCTGGCTGTGTCTCTCGGGATACAACTATATCCGGTTCCTGTCAGCATGCATTTCTTAGCTTCATCAATCTTATCTAATCTTGGTGATTGTATATCACCTTCAGTCTCTGCTCCAAACTTTGCCTCCACATCTCCTCCTATGATTATTTTTGTTCCCCCTTTTAAGAAGGAGTGAAGCATCCACACTTTGGTCATCTTTCTTCTTGACCTTCATGTGGTCTATGGATTGCATCTTGGTTGATTCAAGCTTTTGGGTTAGTATCCACTTATCCGTGAGTGCATACCATGTGTGTTTTTCTGTGATTGGGTTACTCACTCAGGATGATATTTTCCAGTTCAATTCATTTGCCTATGAATTTCGTGGAGTCATAGTTTTTGATAGCTGAGTAGTACTCCATTGTGTAGATGTACCACATTTTCTGTATCCATTCCTCTGTTGAAGGGCATCTGGGTTCTTTCCAGCTTCTGGCTATTATAAATAAGGCTGCTATGAACATAGTGGAGCATGTGTCTTTGTTGTATGTTGGAGCATCTTTTGGGTATATGCCCAGGAGAAGTGTACCTGGGTCATCAGGTAGTGCAGTGTCCAATTTTCTGAGGAACCTCCAGACTGATTTCCAGAATGGTTGTACCAGTCTGCAATCCCACCAACAATGCAGGAGTGTTCCTCTTTCCCCACATCCTCGGCAGCATCTTTTGTCACCTGAATTTTTGATCTTAACCATTCTGACTGGTGTGAGGTTGAATCTCAGGGTTGTTTTGATTTGCATTTCCCTTATGACTAAAGATGTTGAACATTTCTTTAGGTGTTTCTCAGCCATTTGGCATTCCTTAGCTGTGAATTCTTTGTTTAGGTACTTCTCAGCCATTCGATATTCCTCAATTTAGAATTCTTCGTTTAGCTTTGCACCCCATTTTTTTCCAACAAAAAGATTTACACGTTAAATATTCAATCCATAATACATTCATAGAATAAAATCACTGCCAATTAATAAAGATAGAAACCGCCCACCTAGACAAGATAAAATTGATCTAGACCGCCTGGGTTGGAATCATCTTCCTCTGTTGTCTCCATCTTTTTTTTTTTTTTTTTTATTAACTTGAGTATTTCTTATATACATTTCTTTTTTTTTTTTTTTTTTTTTTTTTTTTTTTTTTTTTGGTTCTTTTTTTCGGAGCTGGGGACCGAACCCAGGGCCTTGCGCTTCCTAGGTAAGCGCTCTACCACTGAGCTAAATCCCCAGCCCCTCTTATATACATTTCGAGTGTTATTCCCTTTCCCGGTTTCCGGGCAAACATCCCCCTCCCCCCTCCCCTTCCTTATGGGTGTTCCCCTCCCAACCCTCCCCCCATTGCCGCCCTCCCCCCATAGACTAGTTCACTGGGGGTTCAGTCTTAGCAGGACCCAGGGCTTCCCCTTCCACTGGTGCTCTTACTAGGATATTCATTGCTACCTATGGGGTCAGAGTCCAGGGTCAGTCCATGTATAGTCTTTAGGTAGTGGCTTAGTCCCTGGAAGCTCTGCACCCCATTTTTAATAGGGTTATTTGGCTCTCTGGAGTCTTGAGTTCTTTGTATATTTTGGATATTAGCCCTCTATCAGATGTAGGATTGGTAAAGACCTTTTCCCAATCTGTTGGTTGCCGTTTTATCTTAATGACAGTGTCTTTTACCTTACAGAAGTTTTGCAGTTTTACAAGGTCCCATTTGAGATTCTCGATCTTAGAGCATAAACCATTGGTGTTTTTTTTTTTGTTCAGGAAATTTTTTCCAGTGCCCATGTGTTCCAGATGCTTCCCCACTTTTTCTTCTATTAGTTTGAGTGTGTCTGGTTTGATGTGGAGGTCCTTGATCCACTTGGATTTAAGCTTTGTACAGGGTGATAAGAATGGATCGACCTGCATTCTTTTCAATGCTGACCTCCAATTGCACAAGTACCATTTGCTGAAAATGCTATCTTTTTTACATTGGATGGTTTTAGCTCCTTTGTCAAAGATCAAGTGCCCATATGTGTGTGGGTTCATTTCTGGGTCTTCAATTCTGTTCCATTGGTCTATCTGCCTGTCTCTGTACCAATACCATGCAGTTTTTATCACTATTGCTCTGTAATACTGCTTGAGTTCAGGGATAGTGATTCCCCCTGAAGTCCTTTTATTGTTGAGGATAGTTTTCGATATACTGGGTATTTGTTATTTCAAAAGAATTTGCAAATTGCTCTTTCTAACTCTATGAAGAATTAAGATGGAATTTTGATGGGGATTGCATTGAATCTGTAGATGGCATTTGGCAAAATGGCCAATTTTAATATATTAATCCTGCCAATCATTAGCATGGAAGATCTTTCTATCTTCTGAGGTCTTCAATTTCTGTTTTTAGAGACTTGAAGTTCTTTTTTTTTTAAGATTTATTCATTTATTATATATAAGTACACTGTAGCTGTCTTCAGACACACCAGAAGAGGGCATCAGATCCCATTACAGATGGTTGTGAGCCACTATGTGGTCGCTGGGAATTGAACTCAGGACCTGTGGAAGAGCAGTCGGGGCTCTTAACCACTGAGCCATCTCTCCAGCCCGAGACTTGAAGTTCTTGTCATCCAGGTCTTTCACTTGCTTGGTTAAAGTCACACCGAGGTACTTTATATTATTTGGGACTATTGTGAAGGGTGTCATTTCCCTAATTTCTTTCTCAGCCTGTTTTTCCTTTGAGTAGAGGAAGGCTACTGGTTTGTTTGAGTTCATTTTATATCTAGCCAGTTTGCTGAAGTTGTTTATCAGACTTAGTAGTTCTCTGGTGGAACTTTTGGGGTCACTTATGTATCCTACCATATCACCTGCAAATAGTGATATTTTGACTTCTTCCTTTCCAATTTGTATCCCTTTGACCTCCTTCTATTGTCTGATTGCTCTGGCTAGGACTTCAAGAACTATATTGAATAAGTAGGGAGAGAGTGGGCAGCCTTGTCTAGTCCCTGATTTTAGTGGAATTGCTTCAAGTTTCTCTCCATTTACTTTGACGTTAGATACTGATTTGCTGTGTATTGCTTTTACTATGTTTAGTTATGGGCCTTGAATTCCTGATCTTTCCAGGACTTTTACCGTGAAGGGGTGTGGAATTTGGACAAATGCTTTCTCAGCATCTAATGAAATGATCATGTGGGTTTTTTTTCTTTGAGTTTATTTATATGGTGGATCACATTGATGGATTTCCATATACTGAGCCATCCCTGCTCCCTGGGTTGAAGCCTACTTCATCAAGATGGCTGATTGTTTTGATGTGTTCTTGATTTTGTTTGCAAGAAATTTATTGAGTAATTTTGTGTCAATATCCATAAGCGAAATTGGTCTGAAGTTCTCTTTCTTTGTTGGGTGTTTGTGTGGTTTAGGTACAAGCATAATTGTGTCTTCATAGAAGGAATTCGGTAGCGCTCCATCTGTTTTTATTTTGTGGAATAGTTTGAACAGCATTGGTATGAGGTCTTCTACGAAGGTCTGATAGAATTCTGCACTAAACTCATCTGGTTCTGGCCTTTTTTTGGTTCGGAGACTTTTAATAACTGCTTCAATTTCTTTAGGAGTTATGTGGTTGTTTAGATTGTCTATCTGATCCTGTTTTAACTTTGGTGCCTTGTATTTCTCTAGAAAATTATCCATTTCCTCCAGATTTTCCAGTTTTTTTTTTTAAATAAAGGCTTTTGTAGTAGGGTCTGATGATTTTTTGAATTTCCTCTGATTCTGTTGTTATGTCTTCCTTTTGATTTCTGATTTTGTTAATTTGGATACTGTCTCTGTGCCCTCTGGTTAGTCTGGCTAAGGGTTTATCTATCTTGTTGATTTTCTCAAAGAACCAGCTCCTGATTTTGTTGATTCTTTGTATAGTCCTTTTTATTTCTACTTTGTTGATTTCAGCCCTGAGTTTGATTATTTTCTGCTGTCTACTCCTCTTGGGTGTATTTGCTTCTTTTTGTTCTAGAGCTTTTAGGTGCCCTGTCAAGCTGCTAATGTATGCTCTCTCCTGTTTCTTTTTGGAGGCACTCAGAGCTATGAGTTTTCCTCTTGGCACTGCTTTCATTGTGTCCCATAATTTTGGATATGTTGTACCTTCATTTTCATTAAATTCTAAGAAGTCTTTAATTTCTTTCTTTATTTCTTCCTTGACCAAGTTATCATTGAGTATTGTTCAACTTCCATGTATCCATGGGCTTTCTGTCGTTTTGCTGCTATTGAAGACCAGCCTTAGTGTGTGGTGATCTGATAGGATGCATGGAATTAGCACTTCTTGTATCTGTTAAGGTCTCTTTTGTGACAGATTATATAGCCAATTTTGGAGAAATTGCTGAGAAGAAGGTATATTCTTTTAGGATGAAATGTTCTATAAATATCTGTTAAGTCCATTTGGTTCATAACTTATTAGTTTCTCTATGTCTCTGTTTAATTCCATGATCTGTCCATTGATGAGAGTGGGGTGTTGAAATCTCCACCTATTATTGTGTGTGGTACAATGTGTGCTTTGAGCTTAGTAAGATTTCTTTTATGAATGCAGGTGTCCTTGTATTTGGAACATAGATATTTAGGATTGAGAGTTCATCTTGGTGGATTTTCCTTTGATGAATATGAAGTGTCCTTCCTTATCTTTTTTGATAACTCTTGGTTGAAAGTCGATTTTCTTCGATAGTAGAATGGCTACTCCAGCTTGTTTTTTGGACCATTTGCTTGGAAAGTTGTCTTTCAGCCTTTTACTCTCAGGCAGTTTCTGTCCTTTTCTCTGAGATATGTTTCCTATATGTACCAAAATGCTGGATCCTATTTACATATCCAGTCTGTTAGTCTATGTCTTTTTATTGGGGATTTGAGTCCATTGATGTTTAGAGATATTAAGGAATAGTGCTTGTTGCTTCCTGTTATTTTTGTTGTTAGAGGTGGAATTGTGTTTGTGTGTCTCACTTCTTTTGGTGTCGTTGGAAGGAGATTACTTTCTTGCTTTTTCTAGGGTGTAGTTTCCCTCCTTGTGTTGGGCTTTTCCATCTATTTATAGGGCTGGATTTGTAGAAAGATATTGTGTAAATTTGGTTTTGTCATGGAATATCTTGGTTTCTCCGTCTATGTTAATTGAGAGTTTTGCAGGATACAGTAACCTGGGCTGGCATGTATGTTCTCTTAGAGTTTGTATGACATCTGTCCAGGATCTTCTGACTTTCACAGTCTCTGGTGAGAAGTCTGGTGTCATTCTGATAGGTCTGCCTTTATATGTTACCTGACCTTTTTCACCTACTGCTTTTAAAATTCGTTGTTTTGTGTATTTGGCGTTTTGACTATTAGATGACAGGAGAAATTTCTTTTCTGGTCCAATCTATTTGGAGTTCTGTAGGTTTCTTGTATGTTTATGAGCATCTCTTTCTTTAGATTAGGAAAGTGTTCCTCTATAATTTTGTTGAAGATATTTACTGGCCCTTAAATTGGGAGTCTTCACTTTCTTCTATACCTATTATCCTTAGGTTTGATCTTCTCATTGTGTCCTGGATTTCCTGGATGTTTTGGGTTAGGAGCTTTTTGCATTTTACATTATTTTTGATGGTTGTGTCAATGTTTTCTATGGTATCTTCTGCCCCTGAAATTCTCTCTTTTATCTCTTATATTCTGTTTGTGATGCTTGCATCTATGACTTCTGATCTCTTCCCTAGGTTTTCTATCTCCAGCGTTGTCTCACTTTGTACTTTCTTTATTGTTTCTATTTCCATTTTTAAATCTTGGATGCTTTTGTCCATTTCCTTCACCTGTTTGGTTGTATTTTCCTGTAATTCTTTAAGGCATCTTTGTGTTTCCCTTTTAAGGGCTTCTATTTGTTTTCTTGCGTGGTCCTCTATTTCTTTAAGGGAGTATTTATGTCCTTCTTAAAGTCCTCCATCATCATCATAAAATGTGATTTTAAATCCAAATCTTGCTTTTCCAGTGTGTTTGGATGTCCAGTATTTGCTTTGATGGGAGAACTGGGCTCTGATGATGCCAAATAATCTTGGTTTCTGTTGCTTAGGTTCCTGTGCTTACCTCTCTACATCAGGTTGTCTCTGGTGTTGGCTTGACTCTGAAAGTGGCTTGACTCTGAAAGGCCTCCTGTAGGCCTGTGTGTCAGCACTCCTGTAGAGCTGTTTTCTTTCTGCCAGGTCTGGGAACAGAGAGCTCTGCTCTTGGGTGTGTAGGTGCTTTTGGCAACTGGCTTTCAGCTCTCAGCGCAGGCAGAAACCTGAAGGGTCCCGCCCATGACTGCTCCTAGATCCCTTTGCCCCAGGGGTACAGATGGCACTATGCAATTTCCTCTTGGGTCAGGAATATGGGCAGAAAGTTTTTGTCAATTCTGTGTTTTCAGGAGTGTCGGCACTTCTGAGGATCCAGCTCTCTCCCCCCATGGGATTTGAGTGCAGGGAGCTGTGACTGGTTCAGTTTGGTTCCAGGCACAACCAGAAACCAGCCAGTTCCTGCAGCTGACTACTTCTATCTTCCTGTATCCAGAAATACTTTGCAGTTTCTTCTTGGGCCAGGATTGTGGGAAGACATGGGCAGAAGTAGGCAGAAGTGGGCAGAAGTAGGCAGAGGTGGGCAGAAGTAGTGGTCCGTCCTGAGGTCTCAGGATTGCCGCACTTCTGGGAGTTCATCTCTCTCCCCCTTGGGATTTGGCTACAGAGAGCTGTGGTGCCACACCCACTCCAGTAGAGTCTGTGACATGAAGCTCTTATGCTTCGTTTCTATCCAGAACAGAGGCCTGTGCCTGGAATGGCTGGCCTCCTGGAGGTCCCTGGCAGTCTCCCTACAAACAGATGATGACCAGGGTCTATGCTTTCGGTGGAGGTACCTTCTGTGTTCTAGCCTTGGTGATCTTGATAACTAAGCCTGTCAACAATATCTGATTTAAAGAATATAGCAGTGTGGAAGATGGTCATGTACCTTTAGATGTCTCAGGAACTGAAAGTTCAGAGACGGAAACGTCTCACACCATCATGATAAACTCAACGGCTGCGATGAATTCAACTGCTGTATCCATTAGCTCCCAGTAAATAGGAGAGAAATTAATTACAGTTACTAACAACATGACTGTTCCAGAAAAGCCTTTCCCCCCCTTTTGGATAAGTTTTGTTTAGCATGATTCAAAACAGTAACAATTCTTTTAAAAAGATCATAGACAAGTTCCAACAAATTGAACAAACTTATCAAGAGTTAACTATGGTTACAAAAGTTTCCTTACTATTCTGAGGGGCCATAAATATAGAATTTAAACTTTATTAAAACAAAGGTAAATGATGAATGCATACCTGGTGCCCACAAGTCTGGCAGTATAACTGCAGTTTTCTAAACTATTGTTTGAGACTGAGAATTGTTTCCTGGACTGTACATTCTGCTTTTCTCTTGGCAAGGGACATTGGTGGGGTGATGAATAAGAGCTGGATGATCGCCAATTATGGTGTACCTGTTCTAACTGCTTAAATCTATGCCAAGAAGTAAAGCTTTTTGCAGCAGCACACATCTCGAGTTTGTGTCTGTCTGTCATGCCGAATCCATTCTCTACCTGAAATCCAAGCCTTGGTCCCTCTGCTGACACTCCCCTGGGTGGTCTGTGGCACTGTGGGATCAGTTCAGGTCAGTTCGGGGCACAGCTAGAAACCAGAAGTGTCCTGTTCCAAAGGACTTCTGCCTTTGTGTGTCCTGATGCCATCAGGCAAGTCAATTGGCACAGAAAAGTTGGTCTTACCTCTGCTCTCAGGTGTGTAGGCACTCCCGGCAACTTGGGTGTGAGCTTTAAGACCTCATCCTAGCTGCCTGGAAGCCAGTATTTTTCTAGCAGCCTTCAGATGGTAGAACCCTCACCTCCTCCTGCACCCTGCCTGCCTGGATGCTGCCATGTTCCCACCTTAATGATAATTGACTGAACCTCTGAACCTGTAAGCCAGCCCCAATTAAATATTGCCATTTATAAGACTTGCCTTGGTCATGGTGCCTGTTCACAGCAATAAAACCCTAACTAAAACAGAGCATTACCCAAGCCTCTTGCTTCCTGGTCCCACCTCTACCTAATAAGCCCTTATGCCTTGATGCACTCACAGATAGCACTCAAGGGCACTCAGGAGCCTGCATGCACATCCAAGCATCACGACATGGGAAGACGTATTTCTGCTCTGTCTAAGAGCCCAGGAACAAATTTCAGAGACTCCATAAGTATCTGGACCTATTGCCTATTCAGAAACAATAAAGAGCTTCAGCATGGAGCTGACCATGAAGCTCTTCCACGTGTCCTAACTCGGGTCTTATGGCCATGGAGTCAGCTCCACATTCTGAACCACACATTCCACTTTGTTCCTAAAGAATTTGTTGGGGTTGGGGATTTAGCTCAGTGGTAGAGCGCTTGCCTAGCAAGCGCAAGGCCCTGGGTTCGGTCCCCAGCTCCGGAAAAAAAAAAAAAGAATTTGTAAACTGGAGGCTTTGAACCCATGTAGTCATAGAATCTTAATGAAGCAGAACCTAGGGAAATGTGTAAGTGCACTGGAGCTTGGCCCTCAGGGGACATGGGTGCTCATGTTGTACAGTGAATGGGTTGTTGTGATAGAGAGTTTGGCTCTTGAATCCCTCTGCTTCCTGCTTCAGGCTTTCAATTCTCCATACAGTGGGCTAAGTAAACTTCTTGATACAGTGGCTAGCTTCAGGTAGCATAAAATGAACTAACACATTGTGCTGGCTAGTTTTAGGTCAGCTGGACAGAGTCATTTGATAGAAGGGAACCTCAATCGAGAAAATGACTTTGTAAGATAGGGCTTGTGGGCCGTTTTCTCATCAATGCGAGGGGGCCTAGACCATTGTAGATGGTGCAAGCCCTGGGCTGGTGGTCCTGGGTCCAAGAAGAAAGTGGGTTGAGTAAAGATGATGAGCAAGCCAGTAAGCAGCTCCCTCCATTGCTTATTAGTTTCTACATCTAGGTTCCTGTCCTATTTGAGTTCCTGTTCTGACTTCCTTTGATGATGAGCTATGAGGAAGAATTATAAGCTAAAGGGACTCTTTCCTTCCCAAGTTGCTTTGGTCATGGTGTTTCATCATAACAATCGTAACTCTAACTAGGACATGCATGCTCCTTGGGCTAAGTGAAGTTTTGGGGGACCCTGATCCTCATTATATCTATCTTAGGCACTCCCATTGGGTTCAGACAGGCCTTGATAACTCTTTTTCCACATTGAATGCAGATTTAGTACTCAATATTGGCCCTTCATTTTTGCCTTTCCATATCTGCTGACCCTTTCTCCCCTCTTCAGATGTGGGAGAACTCAGAACCATCCCAGCACACCACACCCCCTGGCCCTGGCTGCTTCATCCCGTCAGGGCACGTCCCTTCATCTCTACCCTTGGACTTTTGGCTCCATGGTAAGTTCCCTGCCCATCCCAAAACAGGGCCTTCAGAAGACTCTGTGTCTCTTGAGATGGATGGCAGATGTCCACATCAGAAGAGATTTCTTCTCTGTTGGATTCACTGAGGTTTTGATGAGGACAGGATATCATGCCTTCTGCATCTTCAAACCCTCTATGATCATTGGATTCCACAGAAGATGGGGGTAAGGAAAGAATCCCAGTGAAATATTGGCAATGTGGATGGAAAGTAAGTCATGTAGGAGACCCTGGCACTCTGCAGTGATGACCTTATCATGCAATGCATGGCTGCCCTGTGTCCTGGGATGAGATGAGAAGATTAGATCTAGCATGCAGCACAGTCTTCTGTTAATTCCCTTTTCTCTCTTCCCTTCCTCTCGGCTTCAAACCTAGAAGAAACTCCAATCCAAAGCAAACACAGGTCGTATGGTCTTAAAGAACTATGTCACATGTTCCTTTAAAAGAAAATGAGAACTGGAGAGTAACATAGCCCGACTCCGCGTATGAAACAAGCTCACAGCCACTTCCAGCGGCAATGTTTGGGAAGTAGTTATGGTAGGATTAAGTAACTCCCAGTTCTTTCTTCCTTTTGGAATTGTTTCAGTGAATGCACTACAAAGGATACTACAGGAAGGTGAGCCCTACACATAACTCGAGCCACAAGCAATCTGTACTTTTATGCTGCTGTGGATTTGGGCAAGGTGAAGGGACAACTGAAGACTTCTGGCCAGAGCTACTCTCTGGGGTTAACTGAAGGTCCCTCTAGCCCCTGTCTAAATCCTGACAGCCTACAATGGGTGTTGGCAAAGATTCTCTAACTTCTCCTTAAAACAAATACAAAAATCCTGGTAACTCAGCAGCCACTTAAAAGCCACAGGGTGGTTGCCAGTTCTTACTTAAATATGCTAGAAGACTTAGCGTTTTGGACCTCTTGGAATCCTCCAAAGCCTATAGGCCAAGGGAACATTTCTGTTGGACAAGACATTTCTCCTCTTTTCTGTCATGGACAACTGGTGATCACATAACCCCCACCCCCACCCCAGGCCAGGGAGATATGTACCCAACTAAAATCCCATGAAATAAAAATTACCAAAAAACAAGCCTCCTTGTCTTGGGAAGAAGTCCTTCAGACAGCTCCATGCACGGCCAATCATCATAATTACAGCCCTGACTCATGGACCCAAGAAGCTTCTCTCACCTGAAGCAGGGATACCCAAGAAGGAAAAAACCCTTCCCATGATTTTTTTTACTGATCTTAGCTGCAATGCATAGGGACCTCTAACATAGGACAGGCTGATAGACAGGCTAAGAACAACACAGCCCCTGAGTCCCCTCAGTCAGATGAGCCCAAAGATCAAGGTACTAAAGACCACCCTATTTCAGATCTCACAGCCCTTACCCAACTAATAAGGGAACTAAAGTCTATCTACCCACCCCTGCCTCCTTTTCCCTCAGAGGAAACACTAAATAAACCATCTACCATGCAATAACTTTGTAGTTTTTGTGATTCCCTTGCAAAACAAGCCCCACCTCCTATGCTACTCAGGACTCCAATACGGAACAAGAATCCCAAAACACTTGAGCATTCTCTGTTAATATCAACCCCAATTGAACTAAACCACTCAACTGGTACCCATTCCAAGCCTCAGACGTAAAATAGCTGAGGCAGGCAGTGAAGGAAGATGGCACCCATGCACCCTGGAGAAAATCTCCCCTACAGAGCCGTATTGCCAACCTAAACATGCCCCAAGACTGGAGAAATATTTGCAGTTCCTCCCTGCCCAATGTTTTTGGAATGGGAAATCCTATTTCAAGATGAATGTTGCCAACAAGTCAGACAAAATTGGGACCAAGACCCCACGGGGTTTTGATGAACTCTGGCTAGGAAGACGCCTTGGTAGCCTGGTCTCTTCCCCTCATTGGCTCCACACGAGCCACGCTACCCTTGCTTCTCTTGGCACCCTGCCTCATCCAATTTCTAAAGCAGCAGATGAGTATCATTGCAAAGATCACTACTAATCAGATCTTGGTTCAGACACCCCTCCCTTATAACAAGAAAAGGAGTTCTGAGGCAATGGACTATGCCAGGAAATCTGGTAAGGTTAAGCTTGGTTGAAGCCCCAGAACCCAAAAAGGAATGATAGGAGGCCCCCTGTCATGTGACCACAGCACCCCAAGGAGAGAATTGTGACTACCAGTCACATAGGGGCAGTGCCCCCAAGCTCCTCCACATGCAAATGAGGCATCCCTAGCATCTTAAACCCAGCCAATAGGAACCATCTGCTGTCAAACCCAAACCACTCCAAAAAATGGATATAAGACTCCATCCAGAAGGAATAAAGGTGTGTGAGAATTACTCCATCGTCTGAGAGCATCTGTTTTATAAGAACTGTAACACTCCCTGGGAAGAGAACCTCTGTCAAAACTTTCCCCACAGAAAGCTCCTCTGTGTTCTTCCTGCTCCGCCCTGTGTAGCCCAGCATCTCAGGGCAGCAGCAGCAACGGGCAGCTCTCTGCACTCACACCCTTTCCCCTTCGCTTGGTCACTCCTGCTATGCCAGAGATCTCCACGGATAGTGCCCAGTACACAGACTGATACCTGAACCTACAATGTGGGGTACAGCCAGCTGAAAGTTACCCCAACTAGCGACTGACTCCAACCCACACCAGAACTCCAGATCCATCAGAGGCCCATCAAAGGCCCATCAGGGGCCCATCAAAGGCCTGCCCACTTTGAAAACAGGTGCTCTCCCATCTTCCCTTTTGTTTTCGGGCGGAGCTTAAGACACTAACCGCCCTACCCAAATCCAGAAAGCCCAACAGACCATTAACAAAACCTCTGATTCCCCTCTCTATCCACCTGTTCGTGGCCGGCCTCCCCCGACCCCTTCTCCCCTTCTCACTCCCCCTTCTCCCTCAGGCCCACATTCCCTCTCAGACCAGGCTAGACAAAACAAGATGGGGGTTGGAACCTGCCTGCCAGAGCACACAGCCGCAGTGTGACAGAGCAGTCCTCTCCAACCTCCACCTAGGCAACAAGAGCCCACGGAGAAACAACGACAGATAAGATCCTGCTGCTGAGAATTCGAAAAAACATACCTGAAACCCTTAACACCAAAATGTTCATGCTTCTTTATTTAAATGTTTAATTTTCTCCTCGAATTCATGCCTTCTAACCTAAAATTGCCCTAAAATTTTCAGTTTGTTTAAAATTTCTCTTAAGGTTCAAAAGTCATATTTAATCTACTCCAACAGGTCAAACCAACTACACTGACAAACCAGTTTCCTTTTACAGACAAGCTGTTACTACCTATCCCAGACATAATGAACAAGGTATTTTCTTCCTTGGCCATCCAAAGCAGATAAATCCTCAACTCTTTCCTCTGCTTTCCTTAATACAACACACTTAAAGGAGCCTTCCAGGACTAAATCCCTCAAACACCCTTGCTCCCAAGCAAACTGTCACAGGCTTAATGTACACCCTCCTCCTCCCCAAGCCCCCACCCCCACCCCTACCCATTCCACTCCCCACCTCCCCCACTGCCCAACCCCACCCCCCACCCCATGCAGACATCGCCCTGTTGGGGGTCTGCTCTGACGCTGTGAATACTCTACAGGTTTATCTCTGCAAAAGGGTCAAAGAATTGATGCCGCAGGCCAGACAGAGACTGACCTGCCATCTCCTTGAATCTGCCTGGGTCAATGAAGCTGCCGTTGTGCATCAGACTTCTGAGACACCTGAGATGGTAGGCTAGAATCCTGGCCTGGAACATGTGCCGAATTTTCTACATAAGGAACCATGACCTGTGGTCACGTAGCTCAAAACAGAGTTCTCCACGATAATGAGGTATCTAGAGGCACTGAGGGTTTAGCCAATAAGCTTCCCTTCCCAGACATTCCTCCCTGCAAAAGGTATTTAATCTTTGGTCCACCCTGAGGAATTGGTACGCATCCATTTTCCATGATGAACAGTCAATAAATGGTATTAATAAACATGGACTGTCTCTTTCATCAAGAACCACCATGGGGAACATGAAGAAGGCCTTCCCCTACAGAGTTGTAGCCCAAGTCTCCTCTAAGGCTTCTCTGCGCTTCCAGATAACCACCACTAAGTTAAGGACTTTTACAGAAGAGCGAAGCGTGAGTTCCCCATTTCCCCGGCCCTGAGCTCATCATCATTCTCAGCCTACGGGGCCCCAGTTCCACTCCCAACTCTTCATGACCCAGGGCACCTAGATGTCCTGGAGTTTGGAAGCACCTGGTCCCAGCCCCAGCATAGGCCTGTGGACCCCCAATCCTTCATACCCAACTCTTCTGTGCGGGTTTCCAACAGTGACTGGATGCCCAGGAGTCAGGGAAACCCAGCTTTGGTCTCCCACATCCTAGGCTGTGTCCCCCCCCAAGTGGTGTCTTGGCGCTTCCCTAAAGCCCTGCACCCAACAGCAGCAGCAGTAGCAGCAGCAACACTGAGTAAATGCTGTTAGACACGCTCCCCCTGTTTCACCTCTCCAGCAGTGTGTCTCACACCCTGACAGCAGGGTAAAATGCAGACCCACAGATATGTATTTTGAAGAAGAAAGAAAGAGAGAAAGAAAGAAAGAAAGAAAGAAAGAAAGAAAGAAAGAAAGAAAGAAAGAAAGAAAGAAAGAAAGGGAGGGAGGGAGGGAGGGAGGGAGGGAGGGAGGGAGGGAGAGAGAGAGAGAGAGAGAGAGAGAGAGAGAAAGAAAGAAAGAAAGAAAGAAAGAAAGAAAGAAAGAAAGAAAGAGAGAGAAAGAAAGAAAGAAAGATTCTTGAAAGTGTTGTAAAACACAATCATCCAGGACCAGTGTGGGCATCTTGGAAGCTGTCCACAAGTGGGTACGATATACTAACTTGGTCTGTAACAGGTCACAGGGTCAAGTTATGCAAAACACAGGCTTTACAAATACCTTCCCCTGACAAACACAGATCTGCTGCTTTAAGAATTGTATGACAAAGGTATATGGGAGGGTTTGGATAGAGGAAAAAGAAGGGAGAAATGATGTAATTATGTTGTACTTATGTCAAAAATTTTAAAATGATTTTTAAAAAGAATCCTGTGACAGCATCAAGGAAAACCAAAAATCCCTATTTCTTATGCCTCGACAACCCCATCTCCATCGCTCCTATTGGTCCTGAGAGCAACTCTTTGCATAGGTGTCTGACAGATGCTACCTACAGGGACTGAAGCAATGGCAACCTCTACGGGGAAAGAGAATGGAAATATGGTATATTCATGGGATGGGCTAATCACCGCAAACTGAACTATGTGTACACACACTTATCACCACGGCAAACCTTACCATTTAATACAGAGTAAGCAGTATTCAAGTCCACGAGTTCCTTACATATAAACATGAGCATTAGTATGTGTGCATGTATAGGCAAGGAACACCAAGAGGACCCAATGGGTGCACTCTATACCCACATCCCATTTCCCCAGGGTACAAGGGTAGAGTCACTTCTGTGATGTGGAATGTGGGGACCAAGCAGGCAAAAGCTATCTTAGAAAACATCAGGCGTCGGGAACTTCCCGCCTGGGAGCTGCACAAGAATTTGCTGGGTAAACACCCCATTCTAGAAGTGTCACAACTTCAATAGGGGCAGGATTCCCCACTAGCTCCTCTACAGGGCCAAAGATATCTCCCTGTCGGAGCTTGAATGTTTGCCATACTTACTAGCCAATAGATTTAAAGGTCAATATGCTTAGCCAATAAGTTTAAACTGTAACCTTGCTGATGTAATTTGTACCCCTAAAATGGTATAAAAAGTATGTGCCTTTTATTCTTGAAGGTCACCTCTGCCCCGATTGCAGAACAACCCTAGTGCACTGGACTAGAAAACCCTCTTGTTTATTACCTCGATCTCTATCTCTGTGTCTCTGTGAGGGGGATATTCCGGACACATGACTCAGTGGGCTTTTCTCGAGTCTTACAGTGACACTAACAGTACTGGACAAGTTGGTGGCAAATGGGGAGTACTCGGACAGAGACCATAACATCTCATTTAATTTCTAAAAGGGATGCCCCGAAAGCTGGGTGAGGTAGCTCATACTGTAACCCCAGCACTGAAGAGGCAAGCCCAGAACTACAGCAAGTTCAAGGCTGACCAGGTCTACACAGTGAGTTCCAGCCCACACTGTCTCAAAACAAAACAAGACACATAAGAAAAGCAGAGGTGCTCCTCAATGAGCAGTCTGTGACAGCATCTTGACTATTGTCTGGAGGTGGGGCTGCGATGTTTATGTTTGGGGGCGGTCTTGTTTTGCGTTTGTTGTTAGAAGGAAAAGGAGGAAGAAGCAGAATAGTTGTGTCAAACAATACACACATGCCCATACGGCATCATAGATCCACATACCTCTTGGCTGCAGAAGAAAAATCTCGCCTGTACTGAAACAGTTGTGAGGCATCTGTAAATTACCTGAGCAAGAGAAGGAAACCTAGGACAAGTGTGTCTGTTTGTCAAAATGGCTTAGACTTTGTTGCAACAACAATCACCACCTCAACCTTAGTGTTTTAACAACAACGAATGTTGTTGTTAAGAAAAAAATGCTTATTTTTCATTCATACAAAGTCCTTTCCAGCAACTGTCCTCCACACCATGCTCATCCAGTGACTCCCTGTCCTCACCAGGAGGCTTCTGCTTGAGCTGCAGCACAAGAGGAAAGCTGGGTCTCACTTCCTTGGCTCATTAAGAGCGTACACCACCTACTAACAGTCTACTGGACAGAGTGTTCTCACACCTGTGTCTACCTAAGACAATGACGGAAAGCAAAAGGAGCAGGGACTCTAGCTGCCTGAGTGTGACAAACACAGCTCTGGCAAGCCTGGCTGTCCTCCCATTGCCTCTCCCTTGCTAAAAACCATTAGGGCACAATCCTAAAGCTAGTCACCAAGGGCTATGGTCCAGCCCTCAAAGTATTTAAGTTCTGCAGTCAAACGTTCCCTTTTGGCTCACCTAATTAACATGCCTGATCGAAATTAAGCACCTCATCCTAACAGGAGGTTTCTCTTTTTTTCTTTATAAACTGCCATTTGCCTATGGGCCACATGTGTCTCCTCTATATCCACAGGAGGTCCTTTGTCCTGTGGAGCAAATGTCCCTCCCCTTCTCCCTTGTTGTTTTTTTTTTGTTTTGTTTTGTTTTTTTGTTTTTTTGTTTTTTTGTTTTTTTGTTTTTGTTTTTGTTTTTTTCCTTCTCCCTTGTCCTCTGTCTCCTGTCTTTGTCTCTTATTCTGTGATCTTTGACCTTCTGAGGCAAATAAATCTTTTTGCTGAGAAACTTGGTCCTGGTGTATCCTCTGCCGGTTCTGGTCTTTAAGTCCTGGGCCTATTCTGTACAACACAAACATTCCTCGGTGTCAGCGACCTGTCATCACAGGCACACTGCAGCGGCTACATGGCCTACCCAGAGAGGCCACCACGGAAATGGCCAACAAAGTTCTCTTGTCCTCTGTGGTAGACAACTCTCTAACATTCTGAACGTCTGGGTATCAACTTGGGAAGACGGAGGCTGGCTTCACCTCACGGTGGGCATGAAGCAAAGGAACCCAAAGGCAGCGCATGGCAGAACAGAAATGCGTCTCTCGCCTCAAAAGAAGGGGCTAGGATTGAACTGTGCCCTACAAAGCCTCTTCCCCCCAAATCCCCCACTAAGTCTGCCTCCCTGGGGACCAAAGTTCCAACACTTGGGCCTTTGGGAAGTACTTAACATCCGGACTCTAGTACTGTAAGTGAATCTACTGGTGTGTACTGATGTTTAACAGCTCTGAGCAATCTTCAAGCACAGTGTTAAATGTTAAGGCTAATTAACCAGTAATGCTATCACTTTTCATGTTGTGTGCTAATGGGGGCACATACAGGAACTACAAGTAATGGCTGCCATTAGAAGAAAGAGGAAATTAGCATTTATGAATTCTAATTAAGTTTTGGCTCCCAGACACAATGTATTTTGCTTTTCACTAAAAACAGTGAGCCTTTAAATTAGAAAAGGAAGCAAAAAAAAAAAAAAAGCCCAAACATTATAAGAAATTTGTGACAACAGTGACACCATTTATGTTTTCTGATTTATGATTTTTTCCACAGGCTATCCAGAGGTCCACGATCAATAGGAAATCCAGATTTACCATCAAGAGAGAATAAGACAAAAACAATAATAATAAATGTAAATATACTGTAGAAACATTAAATATTTATTCTAAATATCACCCCCTTATGATTACTATTGTTGTTGCCATGATAACACTAACCCACAGAACTAGAGAGGGTCTATATAAAAAGCCCAGAATACTTAAAGCATAAGATTATTAACTTTTGCCACTTTCATTCTATCATGAATGTCATGACTATTGGAAGTTCTCCAATGCCTTTAAGAGTAAAAATTAAAAAAAAAAATTCATGTGGAAAAAAAGTTAAACCAATAAAGGGAGCGTTGGGGTATACCTCAGTGGTATAGCATTCACCTAGCATGTATGTGGGCTCTAGACTCAGTCCCAAGCATCATGAAACAAGCATTTAAGTTAAATAAATATACAATAAAAAGCACTGGAAGCAGTAGGATTCCATGTGAAGCATATAAATAGTGCTGGCACGAAATGAGGCTTTATTTTTCTCCAAAACAATCTGGGGAATGCCTACAGTGCCTTAGTTATGGCTAAGGGACAATGTCTCCGTCTATTTTGGTGGCCCTGCAGCTTTCTCTCCTTAATTAGAGTCTCCATATTGCCTGGCCATCTGTTTCTGGGTCCTTCCCAAGCTTTGGTGATGGAAGGGATATTTTGTGATCTCATCCCTTTAGTAGGAGGATACATTCTACATTTATCTGAGCAGGACTAAATACTTTTGGAGAAGACTTGAGGACCCTCATGATGCTTGCTATGTAACCACTGAACATTCTCTTCAGTGCAGGGGATCCCAATGCTCCTGATTGACCATCCACAGCTGTCTAGAATAAAGATGCTATTTGCGGAACATATTCTCCCTACTTCTCAACACTGACCTTAGATTGTCCTCCACTGCTTGATTTGTTATTTGAAAGAAATGTTTGAGCGTTCTCATATACATTGCTTTTCCCTACACAGAATCCTTCGGCTGTTAGAGGCAATTTTGTTTGGGTAGCCGCTAGTCTAGACCAATTCTTTAATACCAACTTCTCAGTTCTTCACCTTTGCTCAAACACTCTGGTACACATCTGCAACAATGGCTTTCTATAGTTCTTCTCAGCTCCATGCATGCATGTTCCTTCTCTTAGCAAGAAACAAAACGTTCACTTGACCGTAATAGACTCTGGGGTAGCCTCATGCCTTGCTTTGACCCAGAAAGAAGGAAGGGAGCATTGTCTGAGCCTAAACCTGAGATCTAAGGAAGTCTGCTGCTGTTCTTTTGGAACTCAGCTGCCCTGGAAAGGAGTATAGGCTACATCAAACAAGGTCATAAAGACAGGTTTTGGGGGGGAGAAACTGAGAAAGAAAGGCCACATGAATGAAAATCAAGGATTCTGGCCTATGCATGAACCTCACCATTACCACAAGAATCCAAAAAGTTGATAGTCCTTTGAATTGTCTTTTTTAATGTGCCAGAGATGGCCATATGACTGAGATCATCTTATATCCCACAGTACTAGATGGCTGTAAGCCTGGCGCCCCAGTCTGCACCAGGTAGAGTGGAAAAGAGTCATTTACATGCTTAAGTCCCCGACCTACAGATATATGAGTAAAAAGGATATTATATAGCAATAATAGATGGCAGAAAGGAAATTAGGATGCTCTCTGGCCAATAGCCAACTTCAACTAACAGACACTTGAATGAGGCCATCTTGAAGTTCTTCCAGCAAATTCCTCAAAATACACAAATCAGCGCAGACAAGTTCACCAACCCTGCTGTCTCTGAGAAACAATTATGGTTTTAAGCCTCTAAGCATAGAGACAGTGTCTGTGTACAGATTATAATGGATAAAATAATGCTCGCCTACCTGGCGGTAACCACTCCCAACCCATAAGTCCAAAAATGTTGTACAATTTAGACAGTCATCACTGTTGGAAGTCTAGCACAGTGGTAAGACCCACAGCTCCAGTGTTATACTCCTTGGGTTTACTAGGGCTCTACCAATAACAAAGGAAGTGATTGACCTAATACGAGTTCCTTTGTTTGCAAAATAGGGATCAGAACAGTAAGTACATCAATAGGGTCTCAACAGACAATTAGTGAAACATCTGCATAATACATACTCAGTAAATGTTAGGCAGCCTAAATTTTCAAAGGCATGAGATAGGTTTTTATGGAAAGTCTTTACAAATTTTCAAGTGAAGTCACATCCTTTTAAGATCTTTTTATAAAATGAATCTGAGAATGAAAAGCCCACATTCCATAGCCCTCCAAACCTTCCTCAGGGGTTGTCATGGTAGTTCTGAAAGGATTATAGAGGAAATGGTATAGGGCATTTTTATGGGATGGATCTGTGGGAGGGAATATTTCTACATGATAATTTAAAACGGTTTTGAGCTTTAAGGCCTGATTTTTTGTTTTAATTGCTACTTCCTATTACTTCTTAAACTGGGATTCTGAAAACTTCCGATTTCCCGTCACTGAGGAGATAAACATCTAAACACTCGTTCATGTTGATGTTATAAGACAGAAACATCCACGAGCACTTGTGCTTCATAGAACAGTGAGACTATCCATTCTGTGACGGCAAAGCAATGCAGAGCAGGGGGCTGGCAACATGGCACAGCAGGCAAGGGTGCTTTCTGCCAAAACTGAGACACAAGTTCAAGCCCTGGGATTCACATAATAGAAGGAAAGGACTGACTCCCTCAACTTGCTCTTGGGCCAACACGTGCTCACTTTAGCCCAAAGCACACACATGTACACATAGCAAATATATTCAAAAATGTAATTTTAATTTTAAACAATAAAATAAACAAATTCAGTTCTTAATCACTGGAAGCAAAATTAAATAGTTGAAAATTGAAAACTTAATTAAATGGTAGTATATCAACATATCGTGACCTTATACACTGGAAATAAGGAACCAGTAAACTGTCAATTCTATTTTTTTACAAATGCAAATTGATGGTTTGTTTTAATTAGATCGACTAAAAGAACTTCCTCATGACTAAGACATCAAAATTGTCAAGACAGTAGAATGAGAATGAACTATGTTCTTAAATTGATAAATGAGATGAGAATTCTCTGTAACTAGAGACAATACTATAATTAGGGTTCATTTTAAATAGCTGGCATAAAAATGCTACCAAAATTAATGTATTTTTATACCCTTTAGAATTTTACTTAATTAAGGTCACTACAGTAAAATACTCTATCCTAGTAATTGCAAGAAACAGAAATATATTTCTCACAGTTTTCCTGAAGGCTGAGTCTATGGTCAACATGCCAAAAGTTTCTGAGGACCCACTCCCTGGTGAGTAGATGAACACCTCCTTGCTGTGTTCTTACATGGAAGAGAGACAGAGACCAAAAATGGAAACAAGAAACAGAAATCAACAGGCAACATGAGCAAGTCCTCTGATGTCTCTTCTCATGCCTAACTTCAATACCTAATTGCCATTCAAAGGTTCATCTCCACATGCCATCCATCATTCTGAGAACCAGTGTTCCACGGGCAAACTGGGAGGACAAAGGCAGTCCATAATGGTAGTGAAAGGGTTACTGTGGCATGCCTATCTGACAGTAGCAATTACATTTCTTGGCATACATGTGTTCTTAGCTGGTTTCTGTAATAGGTTTTCTCCACCAATGATAAGCCAATTCAAGCCAAGTTGAAAGTATAAAAACAGGTTTATTGGGGGGTAGCTTTCAGGTGGGTTCACTGGTCTCAGAGAATGAGGTCAGGGAAATCAGCATAGAGACAGGGAGACAGAGAAAGAGAGGGCATTCATGCAGAGAAGAGAAATGCATGGGGGAGAGGGGACAGGGGAAGAGAGGGAGGAACAGAGGGAAGGAGGTGGAGGAAGAGCTTGGGTGGCTGGAGAGTTCTTTTATCTGCAGCACACACCCCTGGCACACCTGACAATGACAGATGATAATGTAAGCAACCGCCACGCCCCTGTCTCGCAGGCCTGCAGAATTGCCTGTACAGTAACAGGGTTAGGGCTAAGGGCACCACGTTTGAAATCTAACATCCTGTATCTTGTGTTTCCTTAAATCTGGGAAGACATAGTACATGTACCACAAACAACATCGATGGTTTACACTCAAGAATGGCTGTTCCCTTGGGAACATTTGGCAGTATCTAGAAACAAAGAGTTGTAACTAGTGAAGCCTGTGTTACTACTGCTAAATACCCCATAACCTATAGTCTCAGCCATGATGAGGCTGAACAAGCTTGTCAGAGATAATCTAAGTCAGTGGTTCTCAACCTACCCCTTTCGGAGTGTAATGATTCCTTTATAGGGATCACATATCAGATATTTACATTACAATTCATAACAAGTAGCAACAAAAATGATTTTATAGTTGGGATCACCATAGCATGAGGAACTATATTAAAGGGTCACAGCATTAAGAAGGTTGAGAACCGGGGCTGGGGATTTAGCTCATTGGTAGAGCGCTTACCTAGGAAGCGCAAGGCCCTGAGTTCGGTCCCCAGCTCCGAAAAAAAGAACCAAAAAAAAAAAAAAAAAAAAAAAAAAAAAGAAGGTTGAGAACCACTGGCCCAAGCAGCCTCTCTGGGCTAGGCTGTAGAGGGTACTAAACCTTCCTCTTAGTGTGTCCTTTTAGAGTTTTTTTTTGCTTTTGGGACCCAGTCAGTATGCAAAGAAAAACCCAGGCACACAAAGAATCAAAGACCTGAATCATACCTCTTGCAGAAGCCCAAACCACCAACCAGTAACAATTTACCCCGACATGTGAGTATATCACCTTGGAATCAGACCTCCCAACTCTCAGTTAAGTCACGTCCCCTTATACATGCAGCAGAGATTAGCCACCTCCTCAGAGGCTGGGCAATGCAGATTCGTAAGACAAATGAATGGGCTTTCTCTATGTCACAAAGTTTGTAAATGGTCTGTTCCACAAACAATGGAAAACTGCCATCTATCACCTATCCAGCTAGTTATCCACCTATCTATCCTTTCTCATTAATTACAGTGAGAATTAAAATTACCTGTTTAAATGGTGTTGCAATGTTGATAAAACATTCAAGTACTACATAATATTTCCTACATTGACTGTGTCCTAAAGAGAACAGGTTAGGAGCAGCAATCAACCCTTCCTGGATACTTGTGAGTCACAGGTATCAGTGGTTACCTACAGAGTCAACTGCGACTCTGTCCTGGAGAGCACCTGCAGTTCTTAAGTCGATAAAAATCACACTCTAAAAATACTGGCATTTTAAATCACACAGCAAGACCATCAAAGAGAGTAATTATCTGAAAGACCCCAGCTTAGCAGCAGTAACGCCATTTTGCAAGGCTGTACTTAAGATGACTGGTTCAGGGAAAGGTTAGAACACTGAGTACACAGCGGCTGCCAAGCAGGATGTGTTTGGTTGAAGGCCTGGCAACAGGACGACTTCGGTTGAGCACCTGACAATGAAAAAAAAGCCCCGAGAGAGGTCCCACACCCTGGTGGGGGGCCGAGTCAGTCGTTATGTTCCAAGAAGGTAGCTAAGAAACTTGCCCCCGGGCTGAACCCTTGGGGGGCCGAGTCAGCCGTTATGTTTCAGGAAGGTAGCTAGGAAACTTGCCCCCGGGCTAAACCCTTGCCATATTAGAATCCACCAATTATATCCCTGTAACCATGCATCTGCTTCTGTATGCTTGCTTCTGCTCCCCAAAATCCTATAAAAGCCCATCCTTGGTTCCGTGGGGTGCGCCAGTCCCCCGAGTGACTGAAGCGCCCGCAGGTGCCTGTGCCTGTGTATCCCGACAATAAACCAAATCCTCTTGCTGATTGCATCCTGTGGTGTCTCGGTCTGGTCTTTGGAGTTGGAGGGTCTCCATCCCGAGGGAAAGTTCTCCCTGAGAGCTTTTCATTTGGTGCGTTGGCCGGGAAAGGAGATCCTCCACCCAGGGACCACCGACCACCCACTGGGAGGTAAGCCGGCCGGCGTCTGTCTGTCTGTCTGATTTTGTCTCGTTCTGCCTTATTCTGTCTGTTCTGTGAGCGCTCAGCCAGGTCTGTTCTGTGAGCGCTCAGCCAGGTCTGTTCTGTGAGCGCTCAGCCAGGTCTGTTCTGTGAGCGCTCAGCCAGGTTGTTTGGAATTTGGGCGGGACGAAGAAGGAGCTTCTCGCCCCGCAGCCCTGGAAGACGTTCCAAGGGTGTTGGGGCCCGACTTTTCGGGGCCCAATCTGGGAGAGGAGAAAGATCCGGACTAACGGCACTCTGTCTGTATTTTTGGCTTTCAGAGGGCCCCGGACCTTTGCCACCTCCATCTGACTTTTTGCTTTCAGTTTGGTACCAAAGCCGTGCAGCACGCCTGTCTGTTGTTCGTTTGACTGTTGGTGTTGTTTGTTTTCTCTGTGTTCTAATCTTCCTTAGAACTAACATGGGACAGTCCCTAACAACGCCCCTAAGTCTCACTCTTGATCATTAGAAAGACGTCCACGACCGGGCACACAACCAGTCCGTCGAGGTTAAAAAAAAAAAGGAAAAGGGCAGACTCTCTACACATCCGAGTGGCCCACTTTCGGAGCGGGATGGCCAGTGAATGGCACATTTAATAAGATCATTATTTTACAGGTTAAAGATCGGGTCGTCCACGGACATCCTGACCAGGTTTCTTATATTATCACTTGAGAGAGTCTCGCCTTAACCCCCCCCCCGGGCGGAACCCTTCGTGGACCCAAATTGGCCTCCCCTCAACCCCCAGTCTGTCCCCTCTGCCCCGCCCGGTCCGCCGGCCACGTCTTCCTCTCTCTACCTTTGTGAAATCAGAGCCTTCTAAGAAACCTGTCCTCCCGGCAGACCCAAACTCCCCTCTCATAGATCTTCTCTCTGACAGGCCCGGCTAAAACAGAGGAGGCAGAGCCGCCGGCCAGATCAGTTGCCGGGCCACAGTCTGATAAGGGTTTCTCCCCTGTCGCAGGGAGATTGCGCAATAAGCGCGAGGTGATGCCAGATTCAACCTCCCAGGCTTTCCCACTTAGACAGGGAACCGGTGGCCAGACCCAATACTGGCCGTTTTCAGCAGCTGACATTTACAATTGGAAACAACACAACCCTTCTTTCTCCAAAGATCCGGTGGCACTCACCGACCTAATAGAATCTGTTTTACTTACCCACCAGCCTACTTGGGATGACTGCCAACAGCTCTTACAGTCCCTCTTAACCTCAAAAAAAAAAAAAAAAAAAAAAAACAAAGAGTGTTCCTAGAGGCCAGAAAGCATGTTCTGGGAGATGATGGGCGTCCCACCCAGCTGCCTGAGGACCAAACTGGGATTTTAATACAGCTGAAGGTAAGGGACACCTACGCCTTTATCGCCAGTTGCTTCTAGCGGGTCTCCGAGGGGCTATACGACGCCCTACTAATTTGGCTCAGGTAAAACAGGTATTACAGGAAGCAGGGGAAAACTCCCTCCACCTTTCTAGAGAGACTTAAGGAGGCCTACCGTATGTACACTCCCTATGACCCAGATGACCCAGGACAAATGACGAGTGTCTCTATGTCCTTCATCTGGCAGGCTGCTCCAGATATCAGGACTAAGTTACAGAGGTTAGAAAATTTGCAGGGCTATACATTACAGGATTTACTTAAAGAAGCTAAAAAGATTTTTAATAAGAGAGAGATAAAAAAAGAAACAAAGAATTGAGTCAAATCTTGGCCGCCGTAGTTCAGGGCCAAAAAAGGAAGGGAGATAGGGGGGAGCTCGAAAGGGGCTGAAGCTGGATAAAGATCAATGTGGCTATTACAAAGAGAAAGGGCACTGGGCCAGAGAGTGCCCCAAGAAGCCTGGCGGACCCCGAAAGCCTCGACCACGAACCTCCCTCTTGGCCCAAATAAAGATTAGGGAGGTCAGGGCCAGGAGCCCCCCCCCCCCTGAGCCCAGGGTAACGCTTAAGTTGGGGGGCAGCCGGTTACTTTCCTGGTAGACACAGGAGCCCAGCATTCAGTCCTCACTCAAGCTTCAGGACAACTCAGCGACCGGACGGCCTGGGTACAAAGAGCTACTGGTGAGAAACAATACCGATGGACTACGGACCGCCGGGTTCAGCTGGCTACTGGTAAGGTGACCCATTCCTTCTTACATGTTCCGGACTGCCCGTACCCTCTGCTGGGCCGTGACCTGCTCACCAAACTAAATTCATTTTGAGGAAGGAGGGGCCCAAATAACTGGCCCCCACGGAACTCCCCTTCAAGTTCTAACCCTACAACTAGAGGATGAATATAGACTATATGAACCGGGACAGGACAAGCCACAATCCCTAGAAATAGACACTTGGGTCACGAATTTTCCACTGGCTTGGGCAGAGACTGGTGGGATGGGGTTGGCGCTCCAACAGCCCCCCTTAATTATACAGTTAAAGGCCACTACAACTCCAGTCTCCATAAAACAATACCCCCTGTCACATGAAGCTTATCAAGGTATAAGGCCTCACATTACGAGGCTTCTAGATCAAGGCATCCTAATCCCCTGCCGGTCGCCTTGGAATACGCCTCTTCTGCCTGTAAGAAACCTGGCACTGGAGATTATAGGCCAGTACAAGACTTGAGAAAGGTCAACAAGAGGATAGAAGATATTCATCTGACTGTTCCAAACCCTTACAATTTGCTCCTGACTTTAGGGTTCAACATCCCACCCTCATACTCCTGCAAACCTTTTGAACTGTTCATCGATGAGAAACAGGGGTATGCTAAAGGGGTCCTAACACAAAGGTTGGGACCCTGGAAACGCCCTGTGGCCTACCTGTCTAAGAAATTGGACCCTGTGGCCTCCGGCTGGCCACCGTGCCTAAGGATGGTGGCTGCTATTGCTGTCCTGATCAAGGACACTGGAAAATTGACTTTGGGACAGCCACTCACCATCCTAACACCCCACGCAGTGGAGGCCTTGGTAAAGCAGCCCCCAGACCGCTGGCTCTCTAATTCTCGCACCAAGCCTTGTTACTGGATGCAGAACGGGTTCAGTTTGGGCCCGTAGTCGCCCTCAATCCTGCCACCTTGCTTCCTCTACCAGAGGAGGCAAAACAGCATGACTGCCTACAAATCCTCGCAGAAGTACATGGAACCAGGCCGGACCTATCGGACCAGCCTCTTCAGAATGCTGACCACACATGGTACACGGATGACAACAGCTTCTTGGCAGAGGGAGAGTGAAAGGCTGGAGCTGCGGTCACTACGGAGGACAAAGTGATTTGGGCGAAAGCCCTGCCTGCTGGTACCTCCGCACAACGGGCTGAACTCATCGCCTTGACTCAGGCGCTCAAGATGACAAAAGGTAAGAGGCTAAATATATATACAGACAGCCGTTATGCCTTTGCCACGGTACACATCCACGAGGAGATCTACCGGAGGCGGGAGCTGCTCACATCTAAGGGTAAAGATATTAAAAATAAGGCTAAAATTCTGGCCCTCTTAGAAGCCCTATTCTTGCCCAAAAGACTGAATATTATGTATTGTCCAGGACACCAGAAAGGGCACAACCCAGAGGCACAAAGAAACCGGCTGGCTGATGCCACGGCATGAAAGCGGCCATGAGCAAACAAATCTTGCCCTTAAATAGCCCAGACCAACCCACGCCCCCACCAGTGGGACAAACCAGTTGGGTTTATGCCCATGAGGACATAGAGCTCCTAGAAAAAATGGGGGCCATCTACCACCCTCAACTAAAACAGTGGGTCTAATTGATCTCCTTTTTACATAAATTAACCCATTTGGGGTTTAAGAAGATAAAAACCTTACTAGATCGGGAAGAGATAAATCTGTGTTTTTTTTTTTTAAATCGGGACAAAGCGATACAAAAGGTGACTGAGAGTTACAAAGCGTGCGCTCAGGTTAACCCGGAAAGGACCATGATTAGACAAGGAGTTCGTCCTAGGGGACACCGTCCCGACATCCATTGAGAAATTGATTTTACTGAAATTAAACCAGGTATATATGGATACAAGTATCTCCTAGTGTTTGTAGACACCTTCTCAGGATGGGTCAAAGCCTTCCCCACGAAACACGAGACTACAAAAATGGTCACCAAGAAGCTCCTCGAGAAAATCTTTCCCAGGTATGACATGCCTCAAGCGTTGGGGTCGGACAACGGGCCCGCTTTCGTCTCCCAAGTAAGTCAGTTGGTGGCCAAATTGCTGGGGATTGATTAAAAATTACATTGTGCCTATAGACCCCAGAGTTCAGGTCAGGTAGAACACATAAATAGAACAATTAAGGAGACTTTATCCAAACTAACGCTTGCAACTGGCTCAAAGGATTGGGTGGCCCTCCTTCCCCTAGTTCTATATCGGGCCCGGAATACCCCGGGCCCCCATGGTCTAACTCCTTTTGAAATAATATATGGAACACCACCCCCATTTGTCCATTTCTTTGATTCAAACATTGCTGATTTTGCTGACAGCCCTTCTCTGAGGGCCCATTTACAGGCCCTACAGATTGTGCAGAGAGACGTCTGGAGACCTTTGGCCACTGCTTACCAGGACAAGCTTGAGCATCCGGTGGTGCCACACCCGTTCCAGATTGGAGACACCGTGTGGGTGCACAGACACCAGACCAAGAATCTCGAGCCACGGTGAAAAGGACCCTACACCGTCCTCCTGACTACCCCGACCGCCCTAAAGGTAGACGGAGTCTCGGCTTAGATCCACACACCACACGTCAAGGCAGTCCGGTCTGAGGAATTGACTAATCACAACACTACACCCCAGACATGGAGAGTTCAGCGCATTCCAAACCCCTTAAAGTTAAAACTCCTACGTGGCTCCTCCTAGCCCTTTTGTGGCCTAGAGTCAGTGGGGGAATAAGCCCCCACCAGACAGAAATTTCTTGACCAAGTCGAGTGAAAGATTTCACTCAAAGTTAACAAAAAAAAATGGGGGAATGAAAGACCCCAGCTTAGCAGCAGTAACGCCATTTTGCAAGGCTGTACTTAAGATGACTGGTTCAGGGAAAGGTTAGAACACTGAGTACACAGCGGCTGCCAAGCAGGATGTGTTTGGTTGAAGGCCTGGCAACAGGACGACTTCGGTTGAGCACCTGACAATGAAAAAAAAGCCCCGAGAGAGGTCCCACACCCTGGTGGGGGGCCGAGTCAGTCGTTATGTTCCAAGAAGGTAGCTAAGAAACTTGCCCCCGGGCTGAACCCTTGGGGGGCCGAGTCAGCCGTTATGTTTCAGGAAGGTAGCTAGGAAACTTGCCCCCGGGCTAAACCCTTGCCATATTAGAATCCACCAATTATATCCCTGTAACCATGCATCTGCTTCTGTATGCTTGCTTCTGCTCCCCAAAATCCTATGAAAGCCCATCCTTGGTTCCGTGGGGTGCGCCAGTCCCCCGAGTGACTGAAGCGCCCGCAGGTGCCTGTGCCTGTGTATCCCGACAATAAACCAAATCCTCTTGCTGATTGCATCCTGTGGTGTCTCGGTCTGGTCTTTGGAGTTGGAGGGTCTCCATCCCGAGGGAAAGTTCTCCCTGAGAGCTTTTCATATCAACCCTTCATCAACCTTCTGGAATAAAGCTCAAACACATACAGCAGGATAAGAATATTGTTTTAAAGAATGACTAGAGAGTAAGAGGAAATGAGGAGAGAACAGCTCCACTATCTTCTTCCAAAGATGCCCTCCAACTGCCTAAAGATCTCCCACTGAGTACTCTCCTGAAGGCTCCTCCGGGAATGTCACACGGGGACTAAGTCTTTGCCATATGGACTCTGGGGAAATACTTAAGACACCAAATACAAGCCAGGCGTGGTGGCTTATGTCTATAACCCCGCAATTAGGAGACAGAGGCAGGAGGATCACTGTAACTTTAAAGTCAGTCTTGTCCATATATTGAGTTCCAGGCCAGCCAGAGATACATATCAAGTCACAGGACTAGAGATACAGGTTGAGGGGGAAATGTCTGTTTTGCATGTTTGAGACCAAGGTTTGCTTGGAGGTGGGAGATCAAAGACAAAGACAGAGAGGTAAGAGGAAGAAAGGCAAGCAGGAAAAGGGGTGGGGGGGAAGGAAGGTAAAGGAGGGTAGGGTGGTCAAGATTATAGATAAGCAGATGGGTAGTTAGATAATAGAGACAGACAGACAGACAGACAGAAAAGACAGACATTTATTTTCTTTATGTTTCTTGAGACAGGATTTGTCTGTGTAGCCCGGGTTGTCCTAGACCTGACTCTGTAGACCGAACTGGCCTCTAACTCGTAGGTTCACGTGCCTCTGCCTCCTGAGTCCTGGGATTAAGGGTTTGGACCACAGTATTTATTGCACTCTTCTTTGACACTGCCCCTTTTATTGTTTATAATCTTATGGCTTTATGCACCCTCTTGCCTTACTGATTGACCAATGACAAACTTTCTTAACTCCATGAACACACATTTGTGGCTCCTCATTTTGCCTTTGACATCCTTGCTCTCCCACTACAGAGCTCAATAACTGTCTGCTCATTACCACACACAAGACCTTAAACTCATTACCACACACAAGACCTTAAACTCTGTAGTGACCTCAAGGAGAAATCTGCAACTGGGAAAACATAGAAAAATCTTTGAAAAGAGATCTCAGAAACAGTACAGCACTGACTAATTTTTAAATTGGCTTAATTGGCATATTTAAGTCATTTTATAATGGTGCTCAGTCTGTGGTGAAGGGCCAGTTTCTTATTTTATCTCCAGTTTCGGCAGCTCATGACTAATTTGCAGGTCTGGCCATATGCTCATATGAGATTCACTACTTAGAATTCAATAATACCTGAACTTGTCTAGACCTTTATTTAACTAGACAAATCAACCAGTCTACAATTAGATATCTCAGCAATAATTCATTGCTGTAGTCTCTTAAGCTGAGCACGGTGGCACGCATGTGTATCCTACCACTCAGGGGCTGGGGGCAGAAGACTCAATTCAAATCCAGTCTCCTCTGCACAGTAAATTACAGGCCAGTTGGGCTCTATGAGTCCCTGTCTTACAAAAGTTCCTAGATATTTCATATTTGCTTTGTTCTTTAGTAACCGAAAGCAGTAGTTCACGGCACCAACTGCAGGCTGTACTCTATGTAGCCCTGCACTAGCAATTCCAACTAGCTAGTCTAGGAGTGTCGGGGACCGGACTGCCAGACTAGTCAGATTCCTGAGAAGGGCTTGACCTTTTCAAAGAAAGAACATGTCCCCGGAAGACTGTTGCCTCCTTGTCTAAGGAGGATGTCTTGCAGTTTAGAGATTCACCTTATGTCTTTGGGCACTTCCCAGTACTCCCCAGCCCTAAGCTTCAGTTCCTGCTTCAGAGCTTTAAATGCTGTACATTCCTCTCAATAAATAGACCTTGACAAGGACACTGCTTGGTCTCTCTCCTCTTTCTCACCCGTTCTCCCGCAGGTATGGGTCCCCCTCGACCTCCACAAATAACTGGGTCCCCGCTGGCGGGGGCATAGGAGTATAGTTTAGGTGACACAGTACTCACTTAGCCTGCCAAGATAAATGCCCAGTGCCACACAAAACCAAAAATGATGGTTCATGCCTGTAATCCTAGCATTCAGGGGTGGGGTAGGATAATCAAAAGTTGAAGGTCTTCCTCCACTACATAGCAAGTTCATAGTAAGTCCAAACAACATGAGATACTGTCTCGAAAAAATAAAACCAACTGGAGCTGAAAAGATGTTCAGTGGTTTGAGCACACTGGCTTCTCTTGCACAGGACCCTGGTTCAACTCCCAACACCCACGTCACCCCATCACCATCTGTGACTCCAATTCCAGGGAATCTAGCATCATCTTCTGGGTGATCTGTAACATTCCCTACCCCCACCCCACCCACCCACACATACTCGAAAATACTAAAATAAATTTTTTTTTTAAAAAATCAATTTTCCTGAATGATTCTTTCCAGAGAGTATCAGTTAACAATATACTAAATGTAGAAAATTTAGAGTCCCCTCTCTGGAAATTTTTATTTGTATAAACTTCACATTCCAAGCTGTCATTTCTTTTTGCTAACATTTATAATTTTTGCTTTATTATCCATGTGTATATACACACACGAATGCATGTGCCAAATGAGTGTAGATATCCTTAAAAGTTAGAAGAGGACACTGAATCCACTGGAGTCACAGGCTACAGTGAACATTATGTGTTCTCCTAGAAGAACGGCAACTACTCTTGACAACTGAGCCATCTCTCCAGACCCCCAAGTGCCACCTGAAAAGTAATGAGAATAAGGGTCTGATACCAGTGCACCCAAGCTCTGCTCGTGGCTGCACATTTAGTGAGGGTATGGTTTTAGGCGAGTTCCTTAACTTCTTACCCTCAGTTTCCTCATTTGGAATGTGTGGGTAACATGTTACAAGGATTGTATGGGGTTTGGATAGATGATGATGTGAGGCCTTTACCAAACCCCCTGCAGTTCAGCTGTGGATGAGAATCACTGCTTCTGTTATTTGCATTTTGTATTTGTTGGTCAGTGAGGGCTGATTTTGAACTCAGGACCTTATACATTCTAAGAACATACATATTGTACCACATAGCTTGTTCCCCAGAGCCTATGTTTAAATTGGGAAAATTGCCTTGCTATTGATATTTAATTTGAAATCCATAATTTCATTTTACTCAAGTACAACCTTCTTTTTCAAAAAAATGCTTCTCATAAGTTGGGCAAGACAGTTCCCATGTATAATGCTCCTGCTCTGGCAGAAGCTGGAAGGAAGACAGACAGTGGTGGGTGAGAGCAGACACCTGTTCTGAAAGCAGATGGGCTGGAGGCCATTAACTTAGCATAGCTTGCAGATTTGATACTGAGTCCAAGATGGGGGAATTCTACTTCAGGAATGCAGAAAATATATTAAACAAACAAACATGCACTAGGTAACCATTGAGAGTAGAAGAGTGGTATAAGAAAACCGACAGTTCTTTTCTTCTAAGGTCTAACTCAGAGCTGAAGCATTTATTCCTCTTTATATGGAGGATAACTATTCTCACTTCCGTTGCTATATAGAATACTTGTTGTAATAAAATATGAACACTGGGTAGCTTATAAAGATTTTCGCTTAGGGACACTTCGGAATGAACCTATGTTTCTTAGAATACTAGAAAAGCACTTAACTATACACACGCACATACACACACACACACACACACACACACACACACACACACACACACACCAAAACCCAACCCTTTTTTTTTTCCAAATATAGTTTTAGGCAACTCACTATGTACCTGATGATAGTTTTGAACTTCTGATCCTCCTGCTTCTGCCTTCCAAGTGCTAGGATTACATTTGTATCCGTGATGGCCAGTTTATATAGTTGTAGGGTTAGAACCTTAGGGTTTCATGCTAGGGAAGTACTTTACTAACTGATCTGCATCCCTAATACTCCTACACCACAGACTATCACCACCACTGCCACTGACATCACACGTGATTGCAAGCGTGCGTGTGTGTGTTTGTGTGTGTGTGTGTGTGTGTGTGAGAGAGAGAGAGAGAGAGAGAGAGAGAGAGGGAGGGAGGGAGGGAGGGAGGGAGGGAGAGAGAGAGATTTTACAGCAAGCCTTAAATTTGTCATCTTCCTACCTCTACCTCCAGTGTAGCTAGGATTAAAGGACTGCATAACCTGATTTTATGGGTTTTGTTCTGCTGTGTGTGTGGCCAGGAGTGGGGAGATGAAGGGGAGGGTTGTTTTATAACTCAGAGCTCTAGAACTGGAAAGGCCAAAAGCACTGTACTGGTATCTTGTCAGCATCTAAACCTTCCCATCGCATGCCCATAGCATGGCAGAGGAAAACACAGTGAGAGAACAAGATGTGAGATTGGTTTCTCTTCCTCTTTGTAACACCACAGGATGCAACACTAAATTCCTTACGTATGTAAATGCCATCACTTTAGAGGTTGAGCTTCTAGCAAGTGAGTTTTGCAGAGGACACATCAAACCCCAGACCAAGTTAATGAGATGACTGGGCAGCTACATCGCTACACAACTGGCAAATGGTAAGGAAGCTGTCCTCTGCCAGTATAAGAAGTCAATGTTCTGACTGAAAACAAAACAACCTACACTCTTTCCCCTAGTTCTAGTCTCAGACTAGGAGCACTCCAGCTGACATCAAAGGATTCCTTTCTGGAGAAACCACCCAACCCAAGGGAGAAGATCTGTAGGCACTACAAATGGCTAGTCATTAAGAAGATTTAAGGGGGCTGGAGAGATGGCTCAGGCGTTAAGAACACTGACTGCTCTTCGAGAGGTCCTGAGTTCAATTCCCAGCAACCACATGGTGGCTCAGAACCATTTGTAAAGAGATCCGATGCCCTCTTCTGGTGTATCTGAAGACAGCTACAGTGTACTTATATATAATAAATGAATAAATCTTTAAAAAAAAAAAAAAGAAGAAGAAGATTTAATGGGGAAAAAAATCCAGGAGTCCCCTATCACTCTGCACTATAACTGATTTGTAATACCTTGACACGACACCAAGAGCCAGGGGTAGGCCTTCGAGGTTTAAGAAAAAAGACATACAGGGTTGGGGATTTAGCTCAGTGGTAGGGCGCTTACCTAGCAAGCGCAAGGCCCTGGGTTCGGTCCCCAGCTCCGGAAAAAAAGAAAGAAAAAAAAAAGATATACTCAGGTCATACGTGTTACATGAATGCCAAATCTTTTACTTGATTCACCGAATATATATCCCAAGTTCTCTGGGTGGAGAAATCCAGGAAGCACAGTGGAAAAACCGGCTTTCGCCCTCAGGAACAAAGAAAGAGGAACAAAAGACAGGAACCGATTATCACCCAGGTGTCCCGCCCCCTCAGGGCCAGGGCGATCCTTTGTTAGGAACAAAAGGCTTCCACTTGCATCAGCATCAGCAAGGCTCAGAAGGGGTCAAACCCTGATGGGACCCAGGAGGGCCCGACACTGATTTATCCGGTAGACGAGTTAGACACAAACTCTAAAACCAAGAGCCAAGAGCGAAAGGGCTGGGGCCCCAGTAGGCAGGGGAGAATCTCAGGTTACCGTCCACAATCATCTTTGCCTAATTGATGTCTAGAATAGGCTCTGCAGAATCCAGACTTGAAACTGATCTCCAAAGGCACAAAACCTGACCCTGCCTTCCTACTTCTATGAAGGAGTGGACCTAAAGCCAGAGAGCTGTAAAGGCAGGCAACTTCTACCGACCATCCCCATAGAAACCCTGAGAGTGTTTTTCTGTTTTGCAAATGGGGGATCTGAGAGATCAAAATATCTCTACCCCCATTTTCCTCCATCCTCAAGTCAGACTTGAATAAAGAAACTGTCTTCTGCACTAGTCTGTCCCCTGGTTTTCCAGAAAGTGTACAGTAGCAGGACTTCCAAATCGCAGCAACAAATCTAGCAAAAGCAGACTTGTATCAGACAATGGATTTGGGAAATTTCAAGTGAAAACAGCCATGCCGAATGCATAGCTGCTGACTACCTCAGTGTTCTCCTCTCAAATATGGGCGAAGGTTAAAAGGCAATTGAGGAAAACATTTAATATTTAAAAGAAAGGAAAGAAAGAAGCTGGGACAAATGGGCAAAAGCTGAAATATGAAATATATCCTGAGAAAGATATACAGCTCATGGGCGTTACACAGACCAGGCATGGGTAAAATGCTCAGTGGAAAGCACTTGCTGTTCTTACAGGGGACCTGCAGGGCACTCACAACCATCTCTACCTCTAGTTCCAGAGGTTCTTACACCCTCTGGCCTCAGAGGGTGCCTCCATACACCATGCCATGGTACACATAAACTCAGGCAGGCATACATGCAGACATATAAGTAAAAATTACATCTTCTTAAAAAGCAAGGTTTAAGTTAGAATAACTAAGCATTCTTGTCAAAATACTCAGTTCCATTTCCAAGAAATAGAAAACCACAAGAGAAAAACGATTTTTTTTCTAACAAACAATTAACCAGAGAACTTTTTATTGACCATTAGAAGCTTCAGAAACAGAGAAGATGGGGGTTGGGGGTTGGAATTACTAGAAATAATGCAATTCATTAGACTCATGAGACATGACTAAAGAACACGACTTTCTAAATTAAAGATAATCACCAAGAAAAACCATGTTAAACAACATCATGAAATTTCAGAAAATGGCATCGAGAAGAAATTGTTAAAAGCGTCCAGACAGGAGGAAAATAAAGGCTTCCAAAAGAAGAATTTAAGACTGTAATCGCATTAGATCTCACTGTATTTTACTGGAACCAAAAGGACAATGAGGTAAGATCTCTCAGCCATTTCCAGATGTCCATCTAGTACTCAAACAAGCATTTTGATAAGGAAAGTTACTGAATTTTTAGGCAGGAAGTGTTACCTCTCATATAAAATCGCCCCATAGGCATGGGATGAGGGCTGGGCCCCTGTTAGGCTGCCTTCTTCACCCTCAGTTCTCTTGCAGAGAAACCAAGTCCCTGCCTTCCCCTTGATACTTACACCAATGTGGCTCAGTAACATGTGGTGCAGGACTCCGAAGACCTTTAGTGTTTTGTTTTGTTGACTAGTTGTTTTTGTTTTGTTTTTTGAAACAAGGTCACACTATTCAAACCAAGCTATCCTGGAACTGAATTTGTAGAGCAAGCCAAGCCTCAAACTCAGAAATCTAACTGCCTCTGCCTCCTAAGTGTGGGCACTAAAGGCATGTGCCACCATGCCAGGCCTGTGGCTCAGTTTCGAATGGATTTACATTTAACTAACAATGTTAAAAGTAGGGTTGAGCCTTGTTTTTGTTAAATGTGTGGCTCACTGATACAGCACTTACTTTGGAAGCCTCAGAAGGGGGAAAAATAAGAAGGAAGGTATGTGTCTGAAGTGGGATTCCCAGATGGGAATTTATGTACTAATGAATTGAGACTCCACCAGGAGCCCCTCAGACTCTGATACTACCTACACTGGGCAGTTCCTCCCACCTCAATTAACATAATCAAGATAATCCCTCGAAACCAAAGTGATCTAGACAACTCCTAATTAAGACTCTCTTCTCCACTGATTCTAGATTGTGTGGAATTGGCAGTTAAAATTAACAATCACAGCTGTAAACAAGAAAGCGAACAACCTGGAGATCATTGCATTAAGCAATGAAAGCCAACTTGTAAAGACAAATTTTACATTTCTTTCATGTGGAATGTATGTTTAAAAGTGCCTGCTATGCGGGGCTGGGGATTTAGCTCAGTGGTAGAGCGCTTACCTAGGAAGCACAAGGCCCTGGGTTCGGTCCCCAGCTCCGAAAAAAAGAACCAAAAAAAAAAAAGTGCCTGCTATGCAAGCATGGTGATCTGAGTTGAGATATCCAGCATATGTGTGGCCTCTGTAACCCCAGTACTGGCAGGTGGGGGACAAGAAGCGCACTCTCCAGAGCTCAGTGGCCAGCCAACCCGGATAACATGGTTAGGGCTCTACTGCTGTGAGGAAAACGACCAAGGCAACTCTTATACACAAAACATTTAATTGGGGCTGGCTTACAGCTTCGAGGGTCAGGTCGTTATTACCATGGTGGGAAGCATGGCAGTGTGAAGGCAGACGACTTGATGCTGGAGGGTCCAAGAACTCCGCATCTTGATCAAGAGGCAGTCAGGACACTGTCTTCTGGGCAGGCAGTCAAAAGGAGATCATCTTGAGTACCGGACAGAGCATGAGCATAGAAGTCCTCAAAGCCCACCCACACAATGACACACTTTCTCCAACAAGGGCACACAGCCTCCAATAAGGGCACACCTCCTAATAGTGCCACTCCCTATGGCCAAGTATTGAAATACATGAATCTATAGCGGCCAAACCTATTCAAACCACAGCACTAGAAAATTGGTGAACTCCAGATTCAGTCCCTGTCTCAAAATAAATAAATAAAGAGGGGAATAGAGAAAGACATTCAATCATTTCCATACCACAAACTCAGGTGAACACATCACACACACACACACACACACACACACACACACACACACACACACACACACACGAGAGAGAGAGAGAGAGAGAGAGAGAGAGAGAGCGCTATGACTATAAGCCAGGCATGGTAGTGTGCACCCGCCATCCTAGTACTCAGGAAGTAGAGGGATCAGCGTCTTCTGAAGACTGAGGAAAGCAAAATCAGGGCCAGTCAAGACTGTATGGTGAGATAGCTGTGTAGCTGCCAGGGTGGGTGTGGCTGGCCGGCAAGATGCCTCAGCAGATAAAGGCATTTGTTGCCAAGCCTGACCATCTATCCTGATCCCCCAAAACGCTATGGCGGAAGAAGAAAAGCCATTCCCAAGAATTCCCCTGATCTCTACATGCGTACCCTGGCATTTACGTACCCATACACACACACACACACAAATAAATGCATGTTATTTTTAAAATTTTAACAAAAACTGGAAAGAAGGGAGAAAGGAAAGAAAGAAGGGAAAGAGCAAGGGAGAAGTCAGTCTTTAATACAATAGGAAGAATTCTAAATGGAGGGAAAGGGGGAGTTTGAAAAATATACACATATACATTATATACTATAATGTGTGTCATAGAAGCAGGAAGGGAGGCAGGAAGGAGGAGAAAAAAGGGAGAGAGACTCAGGGGAGAGCCTGGTGTAAGAGCAGAGGATGTATGTATCTGGCAATTTCATAGCAATTTCATTTCTTCATATGCTAACAAAAATTAAGTTAAAACAAAAAATGAGCATTGGATAGCCATTAGCCTCACTCTTCCATGACCTCTGCAACGCCTCCTGCCTCCAGGTTCCTGCCCTATTTGAATTCCTATCCTGACTTCCTGTAGTGGTTTGGAAGAAAGTGGCCCCCATAGGCACATAAGGAGTGCACTATTAGGATGTGTGGCCTTATTGGAGGAAGTGTGTCACCGGGCTTTGAGGTTTCAGAAGCTCAACACCTAGGTCGGGTGGCTCAGTCTTCCTTCCTGCTACCTGAGGATCAAGATACAGAGCTCTTAGCTCTCTAGCACCATGTCTGCCCGCACTCTTCCCACCACTATGCTAATGTACTAAACCTCTGAATTATAAGCCAGACAAATTAAATGCTTTCCTTTATATAACTTGCCGTGGTCATCGTGTCTCTTTACAGCAATAGAGACCCTAACTGAGACACTTGCTTTAATGATAAACCATAACATAACACGGAAGTCAAGTAGACCCTTTCTTTCCCAAGTTGCTTTGGTCATGGTGTTTCATGGGTCTTTGATGATGTAGTCCAACTTACAAATGCCCCTCCATACTGACTCACACCCACATTCTTGTTATAAGGTATATGTCATTACCCTGTGATTTGTGCTATTTAAAATGGATTCTTCCTGGTCCTGGCTTGTGAAATATCCAAGGAGAGAGGCAAACGGTCTATGACAGGAAAAAGACTTTTGGGGGAGGAGAAAGGCAGCCTTAATGCACGCAAGCATTCCGAAGATATGTCTAACGTTGCAGTCCAAACGTGGAGGGTGTGGGCCATGCTCCCAGGCGCCACCTCTCCTCTGATTAAGTGCATCCCTGCTCCTCAATCGCTGACTCTCATGATGTCACCCCAACAGGTGTCACACTAAGCTCTAAAACCCCAAGAGCCACGATATATTCACAAAGTCACTTCTATTCGCATAGTCACTTGCAAACCAGCTTTTTGGACCTTAACACTTCACATTTACCCTGCTTAGTTCTTTCTATCTTGGGCTTATAGAAGAACTTGCAAGAAGGCATTTCACAGATTGGGAAGAAAAAAACTGAAAAAAAAATCTTCACGTGGAGGAAATTATACCACGTAGTAACTTAACCAAATATATCACTGTATGGCGACCTCTACTGGCTGAATAAATGAACCACTAAAACTGAAAAAAAAAAACAAAAAAAAAAACAAAAAAAACAAAAACCGACAGATTCGGGTTTTGTCAGTCAAGAACTTGAAAATACAATTTGAGAGACATACTATTTAGAATTGTTAAGTTCCATGGCACTCTGAGTACTTTTAGTTTTAAAAAGATTCTATATATTTCAAACTTATGAAGTAGAGAAAATAATATATATACATATAAATATATATGTATATAAATACACAATATATACAATATAAATACACACACACACACACACACATCTGTTACCTTATACTTTAACATTTAATGTTATACCTCAACATTTTGGCAGATCTACCAGTCTATGTGTATATGTATGTATGAGAGTATATATGTGTGTATTTATATGTATACGTATGTGTGTATGTATGTATGTATGTATGTATGTATGTATCTTTGGATGTGTTGGAGGGTAGAGAGCAGTAAAGACAGAGCTTCCTTCTACAGTCCAGACTGGCCTGGAACTCCCAGCAGTCATCCTGCCTTAGCCTAAACTTGTGGGATTCAAGGCTTGACCTAAAGGCTTGTTTTGCTTTAGGTTAGAAGCAGTTGTCTAAAGACTTAACCAGAACACCAACTCTGGGTCTCCCAACACGAGGCTTGTCCAAACCCTCCAGAGGAAAGAAGCAGAAGTGATGGGGTAACATCAAGGGAAGGTTTGTAATTAGCATACCTGTGCAGGAACACTGGAAGCAAGGATTCCCACCCTTCTTGTAAGTGCTGACAGAGGTTTAGACTTAAGTACAGGAAAGTATGGGGCGGGAGCAAGGGATACACACAGCTAAGTCATTGCTGCTTGCCCCCGCCAGCGGGGACCCAGTTATTCGTGGGGGTCGAGGGGGACCCATACCTGTGGGAGAACGGGTGAGAAAGAAGAGCGAGACCAAGCAGTGTCCTTGTCAAGGTCTGTTTATTGAGAGGAATGTACAGCATTTAAAGCTCTGAAGCAGGAACTGAAGCTTAGGGCTGGGGAGTACTGGGAAGTGCCCAAGGACATAAGGTGAATCTCTAAACCGCAAGATATTCTCCTTAGACTAGGAGGCAACAGTCTTCCCGGGACATGTTCTTTCTTTGAAAAGGTCAAGCCCTTCTCAGGAATCTGCTCAGGGCAGGGCACTAGCTTTGCCTAGTCAGGCAGTCCGGTTCCCGACAGCTGCTCTAAAACCCAGCAGTCTGGTGGATCATTATCAAATCTGCTGAGGATGGCTTAAAGAAGCTCTTACTGTTTGAGGGGATGTGGAAGAGAACAGTCACACAGGTTGTCCTTAAACAAACACACAGAATCATAACCACCACACTCCTGCAACTCCATCTACATAGTAACCCTTCCCAGAGACTTTGAAAAGAAGAACAGAGACACTACCTCATGGTTACAGTCTCTACCAAAATAGTTCTTCCAGACCTTGCTACATCCCCTCAATGGCTCTCTGCCTCTCCACATCTGGAACATCTTCAGACTCCCACCTCAGATTTTAAAATAACCAATAAAATTATAAATTACCATAAACAAAAACGTTGTTATGTTTTGTAAAGCTTAATACTGGCTCCCAAGGTCTGGGTGCCGCCAGGGACTAGGATCCCTAACATTCACCAAGTGACACTATATAACCTTGCCCCCTAGGTTATCCCCAATTGGTCAATAACAATGCCTACACCTTGTAGCTTGGCAGAAGAGAGGCAGGAGGAACTTCAGTTTCTAGTTTGGGGTTTGAGGAGTAAGTCAGAGTAAGAGTGGCCTAGATTGAACATGGCAAGTTATATCTTTGGGTTATTAACAGAAAAGTAGATAAATTAGCTTAGAAGGTTGATATCTGCCCAGCTCTAGTGCTATTAAGGTTTGTTATAAATACAAAGGTTTGTGTCTTTTATCTGGGAACTAAATGATCAAAGATGAAGTAGAAACTCTCAAATTAATTGTTACTGCAACACAGAAAAGCAAAAAGCAAATGAAAGGCCCATTTCACAGAACTTGAGGTTAGATTCCCACTATAGGGACAACTTGTTCCCATCCCAGAGTCCCTCCCGCTTTGGAGCTGGTCGTATCAAACCCCGGGACCTGTCTATGAGTCTCTGTTGTCTCTGGAGTCCACGAGGATTCAGATTTACAACAGACTGGAGGCTTCCGTGTAACTTTTTGTAGGTCTTCAAAAACGTGATAAAGTTGGCAACCAGGCTAGAGCTCAATTGGTAGGATGTTTATTTCCCTCAACTCCTGAAACCGACCAGGAAGGCACATGCAATAATACTTGGAGAGCAGAGGTAAGATATCGTCCTTAACTACATAGAAAGCTTGAGACCAGCCTAGGTTACATACAGTGCTGTGCTAACAAAACAGAAACATTGACAGTAAGTCCCTCAGTTATTCTTACTTTGGGGCTTCAGCCTCATCCTAGCTAAGACTCCCAACAATGGGGACTATGGAGCCTGAACTGGCCATCTCTGGAAGGATTGGGATACCAACCATAAAACCTTCAACCTATGCTTTGTCCTTTTTTGAAGAAAAAGGGGGGGGTAGAGGAAAGGGGGAGAGGAAACTGAGGTCAGGATGTAAAGTAAATAAATTTGCACTGAAGGCCCTATTTTTCTGTGGGTAAACACAGCAAAGCCTTATACTATTTAACTTGATTTGTTGTGGTCCTGGTTCTTGAACTTGTCATGTACTGGCTAGCACTCTAACTGAGCTATAGTCAAATCCCCCATTGGTCATTTGGTCAGTTGGTTTGTTCTTGAGCTGGAATCCAGCCTCAGCCACCACACAGCTGGGATTACAGGCATGCAGAGCCATATCTGACCTATTTAATTTTTAAAGGTGACACTTTCAAATTCTGTGAGGGTTTTAACTAATAGGGATGACTTGGGGCTGGGGAGGTGGCTCACCCGGTAAAATGCTTGCACAAAAGCACAGGACCTGAGCGAAATTCCTAACCCCTATGTAGGAAAACGAAGTATGGTAGGGTCTTGTGGTCCCAGTGCTGGGGAGTCAGAGCTAGGCAGATCCTTGCGGCTCCCTGCCCAGCCATCATAGGCGAATTAATGAGGCAAAAACAAACATCAAAATCAATGAGGTAAAAGCAAAAAACAAGGTAGTGGGAAACTAAAGAAGACGAGGTTGACCTTCCACCAAGACAGCAATCTCAGAACTTTTGAAACAGAAACAGGAGGACTGCTGCCCGAACACAGTCTAAGAATGGAGTCATGTAAGTAGCAACCTGTGAGAAAACCCCAAGAAAGCATGATAAGAGTCTTGTGACCTCAGTTCTTCAAAAACATAAAAGTGTTCTTGAACTGTGTTTTTATGCCCTCGCCAGGTACAGCAGGTAGAAGTGTATTTACCACAGATTATTCATCACAACTGGCCATTGTCATTTGTTTCCAAGTCTGTATGAGAAAGCATGGTTTTCCCAAAAGCAGCTTGTCTTTGTGATTGTCCACTTTACTCAAGTGACTCTTCTCAAGCCTCAGAGTACAAAATGTCTGATGCCCTGAATAAAGCTGTCTATTGGTCTGCCTCATTTATTAACTCCGTCTCGGGGTCCCACCGTCACTCTAGAGTGGAAGAGAGGTGGAGACAGGAATTCTGGAGTCTGGATAAGAGAGGTAAGAGAGAGGAGCCTCCCAAGGGTCAGTCAGAAGAATGGGGCAAAAATCAGGGAAGGCCTGCTTTATGCCAAGCTTGTGTGTAATTTTTTTTTTAAAGAAAGAAGAGTCACAAGTGTTATCACAACTATTATATTATTTGCAAATCGTTTATGATTATAATCCTTAGTTTCCAGAAGAAGGAACTTTAAGGAAAGGAAATACGGGAAATAATTCAAAAGAATATTGAAAAGACATGTAAACCAGGATCCTGTTTGTAGAGAAATGGCATGAGGAGATTGCTCCCAGCTTGCAGCGTCAAGCTCACCTGGGGTCATTGTCATTCCCAGCAGACTGAGACCAAGGAGAATCCCGGTGCTCTGCCAAGGAAGCTGCAAACCTGAGGAAGGGACTCAGTGTTCCCTCTCTCATGAGAAAGTAATCTTGTTTGTGATTATAAAAAAGCAACACATCTAAGAGTTGGACTGTTGACAGATTTCTCAGTCTGCATGGAGGTTTGGGTCACTTTGAAACAAGATAAGCTATTGCTAGGTAAACAGGACCTGGTGTAAACTGGAAACTGAGGGAAAATCTTTATTCTGCCTTCTGTATAAAAGACGCTGAAACTTTGAATAAACTGTGCATTGGCTGACTGTGGCTATGTACCCCCTGTGTCCTGTTAACGTGGCTCTACCCTTGGGACCACAGTGAGCTAGACATTGACACCTGTTCAATGTCTGGTTATTTGGGCGTTAGCTTAAACTGTAAATAAAATTACTTAAGAAGACAAGGAGGATATTAATCATGACAAGAAGATGGCTAATTCCTTAAAATGAATATGAACTAGATAATCAAACCTTAAAATTGATAAGAGAGGCAAAAAAGAAAGAAAGAAAGAAAGAAAGAAAGAAAGAAAGAAGAAAAGAAAGAAAGAGAAATCTTACCCATTCAGGCAAAAGTAAAAAAAAAGTAAAAATAGCAACACCAGTAACTCTGCCAGTGTGGACTCCCTCAGCTCCCTGACTGGAGCCTCCTTTAACACATCCTCCACTGCCTATTAATGACCCTGAAGCATGGGATGAGCAATTTGATAATCAATTAATCTTGAATTCTCTCCATATTTTGAGGAGGATTTAAGTCACCCTATGAAAATCTTAACTTTATAACCTAGGCTAGCTAGGGCATGTCAGGGAATGGAAATGCTTACCAAATCCTGCCAGGCCTCGGGGGCTGCATTTGGCATTTCTAGTGCAGTCTCAACAAAATCAGAATGTTTCCCTAATGATGTACTAACTGATCTGTTTAAAATTCTAGAAGGAAAGACAATGTTAGACAATCCTCCCATATTATCTTGAGAGGCAAGAAAAACTGAAACTTTTGAAATCCAGGTTAAATGAGGCATTTGTGTATTGTGTGGATCTTTCTCTGCCTTTAAACTTACTGATTTTCCCCACTAAATTGTATCCTACAGGTATTTTAGCACAAGAGAATAAACCTTTGAAATAGATCTATTTACAGCATAAGGGCCAGAACATACTAACTGCTTACCTTATTATTCCTGCTCAATTAGTATTTCAGGAGAAGGCCCCATGTCAACAATCATATGGATTTGATCTTTGCTGTATTACCCTTGACTAATAATCAGTTTTTAATAGCGTTACAGGCTATATATATTTTCAAATTTCATTTTTAAATTAAATCATTATCCAGCTGGTAAGCTATGGGATTTTCTCAAACTGAATTTGTGATTACAAAAATTGACCAACCTTCTCCCAGTCCACAGGCAGATATTTATTTTATTGATGGTTTATCAAATGATCTAGGAGAGATTCATGGTCGAGACATTCATCAATCTATTAATACTTCCTTTTCCTGAGCCCAACATGTAGAACTTTTTTGATTCATCTATTGTGGTTAACTCACAAACCATTAAATACTGTTTTAGTTTCTGCTCATGTTGTAGGATTGTTTCTATCAACAGACTCATACTTGTGTATACCCTAACCTCCCTGGTTTTTTTGCAGAAGGAAATAAGCTAATGCATTCAGCTGACCTATTTTCACTTTTCCAGAAGAAAATTGGGAAGGGGTATGCACCTGTCATTGCAGATTGGTCATTGTGGATTGCTTTCCAAGGGCTTCTACCGCCCCAGGCCCCCAAGGATGTCAGACAGCACCAGGCAAGGAGACAGTAGAAATAACCAGAAAGACGGCAAACCTCCAGCTAAAAGGCAAAAGGAGACAGTGACCGTATCATCAGACATCAAGTCTGCTCCCTATGGTTAAGGTAAGGCCTCATGCACCAAGGGAGAAGATATTCTACAAAACATGTAACGCTCTACGTCACTTGAACATATCCTTCTGACGGTTTGACCCAGGCATCTGCAGTGAGTGCTTCTGAACATGTGCTTTGGTCTTATGTTCCTTCTCCCCCTTTGCTTCTACTCGTAGTTTGAATGAACCCAACTCCTGTTATCTTTACTAAAGATTCTATATTTATGCCTGGACCTTGGTATCAAATAGAATCATTTATTCATCTGGAGAAGGGCCTGTATTCAATTTTTCCTTGGGATTTAAATCATTTCCCACTTGCATAACACATCATAACATTTATATTGCTATTAAAGACAAATATGGGCCTACATTCTACCAGATACCTGAATTTAATCATATGGGTCTAATTTCAAGCTATTCCCTCATTTTTCTGATCAATATATTAATGAAACCAATGGCAATAGTTTGGATCACTGTTCTAGGTGGCAGGGTATTGCAAACAATGCTTTCATAGATTTAATACTCATTATGTTTATAATTTGCTTGCTTATAGACTGTGCATGCATCAGATGACAATTGGATTTACCTAATCTAAACCATCCTGGATATCGTATTAAAAAAATACTCAGATGTTAGAACACAGTCCAAGAATGAAGTCGTGTAAGAAGGATTATGAGTGCTTGCGAAAACTACATCAACAACAAAAACAATAATAATACATAATAGGAGGAGGAGGGAGAGGAAGAGGAAGAGGGGGAAGAGGAGGAGGAGGGAGAGGAGGAAGAAGAGTCTAAAGACAAATTTCGATCTTTGTGTGCACTGGGCTTGGGCAACCCAGGCTTCTGTGAAACATGGTGGTTGGCTGGAACTGTACCACTGGCATGACTATATAAAGGAAAAGGAAGGTTTTCTGAAGATGAGGCAACTAAATCAGAGAAAAACCTTAAGTTTGGTGAAAGAGTTAGATGCCTTTCCTAAGGTTCCTAACAGCTATGTGGAGACATCAGCCAGTGGGGGAACAGTTTCTCTACGTTGGAGCAGATGTACTGGGTTTAGCAGAGACCATGGTTGCTTCTGCAGATGGTCTGGCTTATGAACCAGCACTGTTTGACCTTTCACCACAGCAGAGAGAGTGGCAGAGGGTGCTGCAGTAGATTCAGAGTAGGCTGCAAGAAGAGCATTCCCTTCAAGACGCGATCTTCAGATGTGCATTTAAAAGTTCATCAACTGCACTGCCACCAAGGGAAGATCACTGACTCCAGATGGGTGCAGAATCATGGTCATCTTTATGTCAATAAAGTAGCAGGGGATTTTCACGTATCTGTGGGCAAGGCAGCCCCACATCCTCGAGGGCATGCACATTTGGCAGCACTTGTCAACCATGATTCTTACAACTTTTCTCACAGAAGAGATCATTTGTCTTTTGTTGAACTTATTCCAGGAATTATTAATCCTTTGGAAGGAACTGAAAAGATCGCTGTAGATCACAACCAGATGCTCCAATATTTCATTACAGTTGTGCCAACAAAGCTACATACATACAAGACTTCAGCAGATACCCACCAGTTCTCTGTGACAGAAAGGGAGGCATCATCAACCATGCTGCAGGCAGCCACAGCATCTCTGGAATATTTATGAAATACGATCTCAGTCCTGTCATGGTGACAGTCCCTGAGGAACACATGCTCTCTGGCAGTTTCTTGTAAGACTCTGTGGTATTATTGGAGGAATCTTTTCAACAACAGGTATGTAAGATGGGATTGGAAAATCCATAGTGGAAATCATTTGCTGTCCTTTCAGACTTGAATCCTACAAGCCCTTCCATTCTGTCCCCTTCACCGATGGCCACAAAGACAACCACCTAACTCTTTTAGAGAGTAACACACATTAGCACCTCATGGGTGGAGAAAAACTTTTTGCCTGAGACATAAAGCCTTTTCTAGTAATAAAATGTTGTGCAATATATTCAAAGAAAAAGAAAATATGAGAACCCAGAAACATACTTATTTAATAAAAGAGAAGAAACAGCCAAGGAAAATAAACAAACTGAAGTCGTCTTGTATATGTTGTGTCTGTTACAAATGTCCTAGAAGAAATTATGCAGCTAACTGGGGAGTCAGCCCAGCCAACAGTGCCAGGTGAGGACAGTGCCTCCGAAGAAGCTCTCCCAGCAAACAGACAATATGGAGGCAGGGCCTCGAGGATGGACGTGAACCCATACTTAAAGAAAAGGGCGTTGATAAATGCAAATGTGTCTGCGTCCTTTTTTTTTTAACATGTCAGAATAAAATGTGTAAAACATATGAAAAACTAGTCTAGACTTTAAAAAACTGTAATCAGCTCACGTGGTTAATGAAGGAAGCAGGGACCGGCCCTGTGTTGCAGCCATATTAATGTTAAGCCGTGTTGACAAGATGATGTTATCCAGTTTGGGGTTCTGGTGATGGTCACTGCTTTCCTGTCTATGCCCGCACTAACACGGCACCAAGAACAGGGCGTAAGCCGGAGGGATTAAAAAATACACACATAAGCGGGTCATTCGTGTTAAGAGAGAGTGCCAATTCTGTAGCTTTATTCATTAAATATATACCTCAAGTTGACCGGGTGGAAAATTTCAGGAAGCACAGTGAGAAAACCCGGCTTAAGGCTTCAGTAACAAAAGACCGAATATGTGCCCCAAATTTACTGGGGAGAAATCCAGAAAGACCAGCCTAAGTCCCAGGAACAAAGACTGAGAACAAAAGACAGGAACTAACGGACCGCCAGTGTGCACCCAGGTGTGTGGCTACAGGGCGGGGGCGTTCCTTTGTTAGAAACAAAAGGCTTCCACATGCATCAGTCGGGCTCAGCAGGGGTCAAACACCCAGAAGGGTCTGACTAGGGGGTCAAACACTGCGGGGGACCCAGGAGGGTACAACACTTTCCTTTGAATTCCAGCTGCTGACTTTCCTGACTGTTGAAGGTTGAAGCTTAGAAGACTGGGGTGAAGTTTCCCAAGGCCAAGTATGCATGTGCTATGATGTGCAATGGGTGTCACCCACAGCTTGTACAAGGGACACCAGAGGGAGAAGAAAGCATAAATGTTTAAAAAGATTAGGGGTTGGGGATTTAGCTCAGTGGTAGAGCGCTTGCCTAGCAAGCACAAGGCCCTGGGTTCGGTCCTCAGCTCCGGAAAAAAAAAAAAAAACCAAAAAACAAAAACAAAATACAAAAAAAAAAAAAAATTAACGTTCACAATTTGTAAAGTGTGAAGGGAAACGCCGAGTGCTGTGTGCTTGCGAGGAGTGGAAAACTAGATAGCTACCTACAATGGGCAGGGCAGTGTCCTTACACAGCTAAGGCACAGCTGTAAAACTGGACAGGGCGCTGCCCTCAGGGCTCTGCACAGAAGTGATGAGGCTACAGTGACTTGAAGGAGCCCTGTCCGGTGCTGTTAGAAACTACCAGCCTCTTTTCTTTCCGTGATGCTGAAGGGCAGAAGTTAATCACTGGAGGGTAAGTCACTGAGCGAGAAGACAAGACGGTTTGAGTCCCTACAGGACTATATTGACAGTGGTGACTTAGCCTGTGGCCTGTCACAAGTTAGTGTTTCAAGTGAAATGTTTTTAATCCTTAAAAACAGCTTTCTTCAAAGAGAGTATCAATCAGGGAAGGAGACACCAACAAAGCATTTAGCAGTACATGCGAAAAATGGCATTTTGTAGAAAATAAGACATTCTGATTAAAGTATGAAGTATTAAGAGTCAAGAGTTAAATGACTAATACTACTACAATGTTTTAAAACTTTTTAAATGAATCCAGGAAATTTAAAATAATGAGTCTTCTCTAAAGTTTCTGTTGTATTTTGTTTTGTTTTTCCCATTAAATTTTATAGTTGGTCTAGATACAGAACATGTCCCCAGAAGAAGGACAAGAACTGTTAGCAAGAACTGGAATGTTGGTCACTTGAGACTGAATATTGCTCTTCATGTCTACTTGATAGGGAATTCAGTCAGCTTTCAGGAAAGAAAATACTGATTTAGAGTTATTTTCAGTATTACAATGCTTCTAAAAAAGATTTAAGATTATTTTAAATTATTTCAATGTTTTCTAAATGACACATTAAAAATTTTACTGAGATGTATCTTTTCCATTAAAATTGACTCTACAGGAAAAAAAAAAAGACTTAAATTTCTTCAAAAACATGAAATTGGTCTTCAATGTGTTTTGTGTCCTAGGTGTAGCAGGATGAATTTATGTTTGATTATTCCTCACAGCAGGCTGTTGTTATTTGTTTATATGCCTCTATGGTTTACCACATGCAGCTTGTCCTTGTGATTGCACACTTACTCGTATGATTCTTAACTCTCAGAGTATGAATTGTCTGATGCTCTGAATAAAGTTTGCTGTTGCATGAGAATTTGGTCTGCCTCATTTATCAGGCGATTCTCCCAGGTCCCACTACCTCTAGAGCAGTGACAGCCGATACAAGTCTGAGGAAATGCTGATCTACATAATGAATGAATGATCATTATCAGGTCACACTGATCTTCTTTCCTCAAAACAAGACATGTTTCCATTCTGTTTGTTTGTTTTTCAAAACAGGGTTTCTCTGTATAGCTCTGACTGACCTGGAATTCTCTTCGTAGACCAGACTGGCCTCAAACTCATAGAGATCCACCTGCCTTTGCCTCCCGAGTGCAGGAATGAAAGGTGTGTACCACCATGACCAGCTATTTTCTATTCTTTTGAGTATCAGTTTTTAACCTTGAAACTATAGAAACAAACCTATAGCAAATGTAACACATGTATTCAATATTTATTGAATGTGTACCATGAGACTCTTACTTTCCTAGGCATTAAGGACACAGTACAAACAAGACATGCTATATTAGGGAGGGTTCTCTAGAGTAACAGAATTTATAGATTATGTATGGGATTATACGTATAGGATTTATTAGAATGATTTACAGTCCAACTATTCCAACAGTGGGCAGCTGTGATGGAACGTTGAGGAATCCGGTAGCTGCTCAGACCCATAGTGTGCCAGTTGGCCTTCAGCTCTGGAACCTTGCAGTAGGCTCTAATGAAAGAATGGACTTGCTAGCCAAGTGGGGGCAGGCAGGCAGAGGGTAAGGCTTCCTTCCTTCTTCCATGAAGTCCAACACGATGTGTGGCCCAGATTAAGGTGTGTCTTCCCCCATCAAGATCAGGAATGAAGGCTTGTATATTCCAACCTTAAAGATCTAGATTAAAAATGGATCTACCTACTTCAATTTAAGCAGAAGTCTCTAACAAGTGTATCCTCCAGATGTGGTCAAGTCGACAACCAAAAATTGCCATTGTGCATGCATAGTGTGCCTTTTTTTTCATGAATTTTGCTTCTTAATGAAAGACTGGCAAAGAAACTAAGAAAATATTAATACTGTCAGTCTTGATCCCAGTACCTAAATAAACACATCTATGTTGTCCCTTAGTGATAAATACAGTATAACTAATTCAGATGGGTTCAAAATGGAGTATTCAAGGGAAGCATCTCTGAGTGAAGATGCCATCTGAATAAAATAAGTTTGGGTAGAAATCTACAATTGAAGAACCATCAAGTCAGAGCAAGTGACACACATAAAGATGCTGTCTTGAACCATGTGAGGAATAGCCAGAAGGCCAGGCAACTCCACTCCTGGACTATACAGGCTATACACACCTTTATTAACCAATTAGGGATGAGGGACAAGGAGTCTTAGTCAGGGTTTTACTGCTGTGAACAGACACCATGACCAAGGCCACTCTTATAAGGACAACATTTAATTGGGGCTGGCTTACAGGTTCAGAGGTTCAGTCCAGTATCATCATGGTGAGAGCATGGCAGCCCAGACAGGAATGGTGCAGAGGTTAGTAAGAGTTCTACATGTCCATCTGAAGGCCACTAGAATACTGGCTCCCACGTGGTTAGGAGGAGGGTCTCATTGCCTACCCCCATAGGGATAACACTTCCTCCAACAAGGCCACAGCTACTCTAACAAGGCCGTAGGTCCTAATAGTGCCACTCCCTGGGCCAAGCATAAACAGACCAGCACACAAGGTTTACACAGCAAAAGTTGGTCTACATGAGGATCTGTAACTGGGAAGAAGAGAGGTGGTCTTGGGCTTGAGGTCTCTAGAGAGACCATGCGGAGAGGAGGGAAAGAAGGAAGAAGTTGCTATGCAGTAAAGGGATCGTGAGTGCATGGACACGAGGGCCAGACAGATGAAGTAGGAACAGCCCAGGCAGGATGTGGAGTTATTGACTGGGAATTAGACAAAATCACATAGAGAATTGATATCTGAGCAGCTCTAGTGCTTAAAATTATAGATAGAATGGTTTTGTGTCTTTTACTTGAGAACTAAATGATCAAAGGTGAGGTAGAACCCCATATAATATTGACTGCAACACCCACCATTAGGTATAATCACCGCACACTGCATGAACTAATAATGATAATAACTAAGGTCATTCACTTAATTGAATTCAATAAGACACTCAGTGTGATTACACTGTAACAGGGTTAAATACAAATGTTTATAGTGACAAGTTTTAATTTCCTTTGTTGTTGTTGTTGCTGCTGCAGCGGCTGTGGTTGTTGCGGCTGCGGCTGCGGCTGCTGCAGATGTTGCTCAAATTGGGGCTCACTTTGTAGCTGAAGATGGCCCTAATTCCTAATCTTCCTGTCTCCACCTCCCGAGTGCTGCTAGGATTACAGACGTGCAGTGCCTTGCAGTCAAAATCTGCAGGCAAAAACCTCTCTGTTTTAACTACTCTGGTTGTTTCCAGTGCCGATAGCATTTTTAAAACATCCTAGCCTACCAGCCAGAAGCTACTCTATCCAAAAATCCCGCCCTCTGACTGACCGGGAACTTAGCAGGTCCCAGCCAATCGGAAGCCAAGCTCGAGCCACCAGCCCATTCTAGCGTTGCGATTGACTGACTTCCACGCCCATCGTGAGCCAAACTGCGCCAGCTGAGGAACAACGCGCGCTTTCGCACGCTTTCGGTTTAACATGGCGGGGACTGTCACCTCAGCAGCTCCGGGCGCGCGGAGCAATGCGGGCGGGACAAGCGCGGATTCTCCAGAGAAGGAGGCGGCGAGAGACGACGCAGAGTTGTTCGACTGCCGGGTGCAGCTGGGGCCCCCGAGAGAGGAGGAGAACGCGGAGCTTGTGGCCGAGGCGGAGGCCGTGGCTGCGGGCTGGATGCTCGACTTCCTCTGCCTGTCTCTGTGCCGAGCCTTTCGCGACGGCCGCTGCGAGGACTTTCGCCAGACTCGTGACAGCGCCGAGGGTGAGTGAGGGCCGCCGGGGCCGAGGGCTGCGTCGCGGGCCGGGACCTGCTTTCTCTCTTGTACCCGGGCCGGATCACTGGCCGAGGCCGCGCGAAGCCCGCCGCCTCCTGTTTCCTGGGAGTCCTCGTTCCCGCCCCCACTCCTAACATTTCCCTCGACCGCACACGGAAACGAGACCCGGCGGGCTTCACTGAAGGTCAAGATGGGTTAAAATGTTTAAAAAATAAAAATAAAAAAAAGCAGCCAGCCCAGGGGCTAACGCCTCCTAGATCCAAACTAGCAGATGAATATAGAAGACTTGAAGAAGGAGCGGGATGCGGGTGCCAAGGGAGGTAGCACAGCTTGTCAAATGCTTATCTTGCCAGCTAGGGAACCCGCATTTGGTCCCCAGAAGCTATACAAAAAGCTGAAGACACGCATACCCACAGTACTGGGAAGACAGGTGGATTGGGTTTGCTGACCCCTGGCCTAACCTAATTTGACAAGCTGTGGGCCAATGGAATCCCGAAAGCAAAGGCCTGACTGAGGAGGACGGGATGCAGGAGAGATGATGGCTCAGAAGTTAAGAGCGCTAACTGGTCTTCCAGAGAACCCGGGCTTGATTCTTAGCACTCACATGGCAAGGTCTTAAACTCCAGTTGCAGGGATCTAATATTCTCTTTTGGCCTCAGCAGGCACCATATCCATATTCATAAAATAAAAGTATATCAATCTTTTGTTTGAATGATTAAAAAGTTTGAAAAACAAAGTTTGACAGTGCCTGAAAAATGAGACTCAAGTTTGTCCTCTGGCCTGTGTGTGGATGAGATCCAGGAATATGGTTGGCTTACCAGTGTACATATTCACTGCCAAGTGCGTCTTTGTGTTTGTTCAGATATTGAAGAGATAAATGTTTTGATTATGAATTGAGCAAGTTCAATGGAAACCTTGACAATTTCCTAAAATAGTATTTCCTAAAAAAAGAATGTCATGGTATATATTTCAAAGTAGTGGTTTGATACATTTTTTTAAATTCTGATGTGAATCTTGGTACTACTTGTAAGAACAATTTTGACTATCCGTTGCACATTTGAGTTACATTTTGTAAGAGCAGTAATGTTACAAAACTTTTGTTCCTGATTTTTTTTTTTAAATTGACTAGAATCCACAGTTCTAAGTTTATGATCAGTTTTTGTTGTGTATTTTATTAGGGTTCTCTAGAGTAACAACTTTATAAGAATTCAATAATGTTCTATCAATGATGCTTGATGTCTTCAGTGTATACCAGAATCCCAAAGTAGATTCCACTGTCAGTGAAGGAATGGATTTGTTATGGAGAGTAGGAGTAAGCTTGTGAAGGAAGGCGTGGCCCAGGTAGGAGATGAGTCTTCCCTAATCCTAATCCAGTCAAAAGATCTGGATTAGAAGTTTGTCTCCCACTTCAGATTCCTACGTAGAGGCAGATCTTCCCAGTTCAGATGATCCAGGTAAGCAAAACTAACTCCCAGGTGCGCCCAGCCATGTTTAGGTCTTAGTTAATTCCAGATGTCAATTCCAAGTTGAGAACCAAGAACAGCCGCCACCAAGTGTTTATAATCCATTATTTAACACTGCACTGTATCTACATAGTAGGTGTGCTAGTTTGTGATAATATTTTAATAAAACTCTTTTTTAAAACTTTTTAGCTATTATTCATGGACTACCCAGTCTTACAGCTTACCAGTTGAAAACTGTATATATATGTCAGTTTTTGACAAGAGTTGCAGCAGGAAAGTCTCTTGGTAAGTATACATTTTTATTTTATATTTAGAAGTCTTTTAACTTATTTCTAAGTATAGCACATGGAAAACTGATAATCATATTTTTCTGATTTGGAGGTTGAGAGAGGAAGTTTGCCTACCTGCATCTGTCATACACATAAGCATACCTAAAACAAGCAAATATAATTTTATCTTTCTAGAGCAGTGACTCTCAACCTTTAGCCTGCTTCAGCTTATGTTTTAAAGTGCATCTTTAAACAGTAGAGTCATTCTGCCTCGCTCTGAGGTTAGCTCCCACATGGTTGAGATGTGGCAGTGCGAGGACTACGTTTATAGAATTTCAGTCGAAGTTTTCTCACGTTCTTTAGTGATCACAGCTATCATGTACACACTGTTTACTGGCCGCTATTTAAACTTGATGCTGGTTCTTAAGCAAAAACTATGGTTTGTAGCTGTAATCTGTGTCCCTCATTTCCACGGTTCATCTTAGGTTGTAATGAGCGACTTTGTTCATTTTACCAATCATGACTCATTTACAACCTGGTCATCTAATGGACGTTTTGTAAAAATAATTCCATTGGTTTTTATAATTTACAAGGTACTTTCCCAACAATACTTGTTGGTGAGCAGTATTGACATGAAACTGCTTACTTATAAAAATGTATTATTTAAACTCCCAGAATATTAAGTCCCATAGTAAACTATAGCCAGGCCATGCAGCCTGCTTTATTTGGAGACTGAAGTTAGGAGCTTGTCTGGCATTATTCCTGGAGAGATTAACAGTCTCCCCCACACTATGGAACCCATGACCAACCAAAGGAACACTGCCACCAAGCTCTGCCGTAGCGAGCCAACTGGCTTACTGCGGCTGTTGACAGGGCTGTGGGCAACCCCAAGGCAGCTGCACAGTACAGGCAGAGCTCACAGCAGCATGGACAGCAGGCAACTCAGCAGCACTGGAGCTGGGAGCTTCATGGAGAGCTTGAGCCTTCTGCGTTGTTTATCTCCCAAGTCTTTATACACCTCCCTCTAGGATAGAATGTTGGAACTGGTGAAAAACTAGTACACAACAAGGCTGGAGTAGATGCAGAAGAGAGGACTATGTAGGTTAGGGCCTGTGGCTGAGAAAGATAACAGGCCGATGTGTACACAACTGGAAAATTGAAGGCCCTACCTTACAGTGTTATAGTTAGCTGTGTGGTTTTGTAAATCAGAATATTCTAACTGCTAGCAATGCTTTGCATACATAGTTACTCCTTAAATCTTAGTTTCTTTCCAGGAAATCTTCCCTTCAAACCAAGGGATTAAAAACAGATTTTGAGTAACCCTATGGGTGATTTGTTTGTTCATTTGCATAGCTACAAGGATTGAAACCCAAGTCTTGTGTGAATTAGACACATACTATACCACTGAGCCACATATATATATCCTGATCTCATGGCTTAATCTTTAAATGTACTAAAATTCTGTTTTAAATATTTATCTTAGAAAAATCACTAGGATCAGCTAGTAAGAATCAATGTTTTATCCTAGTTGACTTGAAAGAGATAGTGGTTTAGGGGTTTTTGACGTCCTTGCTTGTTTGCTTGCTTGCTTTATAGTGTTATGTGTCTTGAGCCTTTGACTTGCCTGGGGAATGTGCATTCACCCAGCTATAGCCCCATATAATCTTTCTGTGATTGCTCTGTAGGAGTACTTCCCACTAGCAATGTGGTCTGTGTTTGAAATTTACAATGTTTTAGTTGTTAAATTAAGACAACTAAAAGGAAATATTAATTTTAATGATATCTTGTTTATTAACTCAGTAATCTAATATTTTTAAAATACGCCAAGTAATATACAAAAAGCTGAGCTATCCTATATTTGTAGTACGTTTACGATGTAGTATCTATGTAGTATCTTATGCGTAAAGCACGTCTGTTTGGATTCGTCGCGTTTTGACTATTGAGTGCTCATGAGTAACCAGTGGGTGCACACTGGCTTCAGTCTTTAGCCCCACAGAGCTACACAACACAGCAGCACCTCAGGGGAAAACGAGTATAGCAGATCTCTCATCTTAAAAGACTGACTTATGTGCCCCAGGCTGCCCAGGATCTCGTAGTTCTTCTGTCACAGATCCTGAGCGCAGGGACTTGGAGGTGTGTGCCACTATGCCTGGCTCTTAATTTCATAAGATCTGAGGCTAGGAACTTTCAGGCCTCCTACAGAACTTAGCTGATGCCCTGGTAAGGAAAGGTGAGTCATGTGTTTTCAGTTTGTTTAGTTTCCACTCCACTGACCTAATGACAAGGAAACAATCAGAAGCTTTTCTTATTTTTCCTTCCCCTGTAAAATACTGCCTGCTTTTGCCTGCCCTACCAGATCTTGAGACATCATCCAAAATAAGGCCAGGAAAGAAACCAGGAACAAATTAGCAGCTCACCTCCAAGGAGGCCCTTTTTTTTCAAAATGTTGTTTTGCCTCACTGTCGTTGCTCTGTGTCTGCTCCTTGTCCTATACAATGTGATTCTTTTTACATTTTCCACCTGTTTTCCTAGTTTAAGGGAAGGTATTTATGTGATCTTTACCATATCACTCCTTCTGCTTACTGTTGCTTTTGCTGTTCCACATAAATTATAGGGATTCCCCCCCAATTTTATGAAAAATGTAAATGGGATTTTGATAGATTGCATCAAATCTGTAGATCACTTTCATAAGAATAGCCATTTTTACAGCATTCTGTCAATCCATAAGTATAGGAGGTCTTTTCATCTTTTAATGTCTTCAACCTCTTCAGTATCCTAAATATTTTATTTTATAGATCATTTATCCTCTAAGTTAGGTTTATTCCTAGCTACTTTATTTTATTGTGAACAAGAGTTTTGTTCCTTGTGTCTTTCTCAACAAACTTATTACTGATAATAAGGAAAAGTTACTAAATTTTGCACTTTGATTTTTTTTTATCCTGCTATTTCACTAAAAGTATTTATCAAATCTAAATGTTTCATGGTGGAGTTATTAGGATCTTTGTGTACAGGCTCATGCCATCTGCTAAGGTGAACTTTTCTTTGAGACAATCAGGAAGTGATTTTTAAGGGTCCTGGTGGTTGGGGATTTAGCTCAGTGGTAGAGCGCTTGCCTAGGAAGCGCAAGGCCCTCGGTTCGGGTTCGGTCCCCAGCTCCGAAAAAAAAGAACCAAAAAAAAAAAAAAAAAGGGCTGGAGAGATGGCTCAGCGGTTAAGAGGACTGCTCTTCCAGAGGTCCTGAGTTCAATTCCCAGCAACCACATGGTGGCTCACAACCATCTGTAATGGGATCTGATGACCTCTTCTGGTGTATCTAAAGACAGCTACAGTGTACTTATATATAATAAATGAATAAATGAATCTTTAAAAAAAAAAAAAAGGGTCCTGGCATCTGTCTCTCCCACTTGTAACTGCCCTCTCCTAGGTTTCTGGGACTCCTTTAGTGAGCAAGGATGACAGAAATAATGACTTTTACTTATTAGTAAGAATTTCTTTTGTAAATTGTAGAGGAATTTTAATTCAGCAACATGACTGCTCTGGCAAAGAGATCACACCCAAAGACCTTTTAGGTCTATGGGATTGATCCAGCTGGAATAGAAAGACACTCTGGATTACAGTATGATCTGGCTGGAGTACAGACACATTCTTTGTACATACCTATAATCCCAAACAATGAAAGTGAGTTAGTTTGTAGAGGAAGCAGCCATGTTTGAAAGTGAAGTCTAATTGGTAGAGGGGGGCAAACAAAGGGATGAATCAGAGAAAGATTTGACAGAATGACTCAGAGATAGGATATGCCCAAGTCTCACAAGAACTGACAGGAAAGAGAGGCAACTTGAAAGGAAGGAAGAAAGAAAGGAAGGACGGACGGACAGACGGGAAGGAGAAGTGGGGAGAGAGAAAGAGAGGGACAGAAGCAGTTTTGCAGAGACACTGCAGAGAGAACAAGCCAGACACAGGTGAATAAGTCAGAATGAGAAGGAACCAAGAGAGTAGAGCATACTGCCAAAATTAGGAGGAGGCCAAGCAGAGAAATGCAGTCAGAAGCCAGACTGAAACCAGTCACTTGGAGAGTTTGAGCCAAAACAGCTGAGTTCAACAAGCCAAGAGTTCAGAAAGAACTAGAAAGGGTGAGAATAAGGGTAAGAGCAGTAAGCCTCAGATGGCATGTACGTCTGGCTAATAAAGATACTGTAACAGTATACCTCTGCCTTATCTTTCACCTCCGCTTTCCCACACATTATCTTCCCATCCTCTGTGGTTTTCTTGGTTATTTTCTCCCTATCCTTTTCTGTTATTTCCTTCTTAACAGCTCTTTGCTTCATGTATGCAGACTTAAGTGTTCTGCTTCTGAACTGCATCCCTAGACCACGTTCTAAGGCTTAAACAAAACCATTACCAGGTTTATGTAGCCGTCCATCTGTGAGTCTTTCTGGATAATGCTGAAGGAAAGTAAACAAAGAGAAGACTGGCATAATACCATAGTCCTAGGGAAGGGCCGGTCACACCGTCCTCATTGCATCATGTGTGGATAGTCCAGGTCCGCATGGACAGGAATTGGTTTATTCTGTTTGTTTATTTGAGACAAGGTCTCACCCAGGCTAGGCTTGAATCGTTGGCAATGCTCCTACCTCAGCCTCTGAAGTGCTGGGATTTCACACTTGAGTCTCCATGAAGGTGGTTTCTCCTTGTGTTTATAGCGTACGTACTTAGCACAGCTCAAATTATAAATGAGTAATTTTTTTTTAATTTGAAAGTTTGGAAATGCCCAAAGAGGCTAACAGAAAATAAAATTTTGCAATAGCTATATACATGTGCTATTTAATATATGAAATTATACCCAGCTTGAAATTTTTCCTGAATATATTTATTTACTCTGTAGTTGCATTGAAATGAACCAAAACATCTCCGAAACTAGAGCTTTAGAGGAATATAAGTAGTTAGTAGTTCCTGCCTCAAAATGTAAAATACAGTTGTGTGAACAAATAAGAGTATTTTTGCCTTCGGGATATGTTGGCGCCTGCACCGACAGGGTACCGCGAAAGCCTCTGGGATGAAAGAAACACACACATACACAGGTTATTCGTGTCAAGCCAGAAGAGGAAGAGAGCCTCTGGTTTCTTTATTGACCAAACTATATATCCAAAGAACACCACTTAGCAGGTATCTGCCAAGCACAGTGGGGAACCCTGGCTGAGACTTCGGTAACAAAGGACCTACTATGTGGCCTGAATAAATTAGGGAAATAACCTGGGAGGCCAGCTATGTGGCCTGAATAAATTAGGGAAATAACCTGGGAGGGCAGCCTAATTCTGACTCAGGTGAGAAGTACCTGGCAAGACAGCCTGTTGGGAACAAAAGCCTTCCACATGCAAGGGCAAGGCTCAGCAGGGGTCAAACCTTGTTGGAGACCCAGAAGGGTCTTGTTCCTGCTGAAAACATTCCATGAATGCAAACTTCTTGTGTGGTAAATTACAGGGAGAGGCTTTTGATCCTACAATCTAAGACTAAGGCCAAACAGTGATAAGGCAACCAGGCCCAAATCCAATTCGGCTCCCACAGGGATACTTAAAATGATGGCTAAACATGGTGGTACATACCTGTGTTTCCAGTACTCTGGAGGCCAAGACAAAAAAAAATGATCTTGAATCCAGCCAGGAGTACACAGCAAGACCTTTAATTAAAAATACATAAAAAAAATAAAATGTTTTTGGTTCCTTTTGTTTAATTGTTTTGTTTTTGTTGTTTTGCCAGGCAGTAGTGGCTCACACCTCTAATGCCAGTGCTCAGAGGGCTGAGGCAGGTGAATCTCTGCATTTAAGCCCAGCATAGACTATATAGAGTGAGTTCCAGGACAGCCAGGGTTATGAAGAGAAACCCTGTCTCAAGAAAAAGACGTTTCTGACTTTTCTAATTGCAGTGGTTTGGTTTGGTTTTGTCTATTTTAGTTAACAAATTAACTTAGGAAGCTCATTTCCCTAAACTGTTCTATCTGAAAACTGCCTGGAATGTATATGCTAGATAAAATTGAAATATAATGAACTTTTTTTTTTTAAGATTTTTTTTTATTTATTTTATGTATATAGGTACACTGTAGCTGTCCTCAGACACACCAGAAGAGGGCATCAGATCTCATTACAGGTGGTTGTGAGCCACCATGTGGTTGCTGGGATTTGAACTCAGGACCTCTGGAAGAACAGTCAGTGCTCTTAACCGCTGAGCCATCTCTTCAGCCCTAGAATGAACTTTTTAAGTTTCCACTTAACTTTCCGTTAACTTACTTACTTTTCTGTCTTAAAAGATGCACAGTTTGAAGTTGATGAGCGGATTACACCCTTGGAATCAGCCCTGATGATTTGGGACTCAATTGAAAAAGAACATGACAAACTTCATGAAGAAATACAGAATTTAATTAAAATTCAGGTATGAGTATTGTTTTGTGCTTATTGCTTTGCTAGAATATTATGTCAATTGCTTTTCTTATTGATGGGACAAAATACCTAACAAGAAGCAACTTAGGGGTCGTAGGGATGGCTTAGTGCTTAAGAGCATTTCTGCTCTTTCAGAGGACCTGAGTAAAGTTCCCAGCACCCACAGTATGAGTTCACAACCACCTGGAACCCCAGCTCCCTGTTCTGGTCTCTGCAGGCAGCTGCACACAGGTACACACACAGAGATTTATGCACAGAAAGAGCAAAACTCTGAAGAAAGAAATGAAAAAAGTAGTGAGAAGAAGATTGTGCTCTAGCCTGTACTTTGGGAAGATCATTTCCTACTTTCCCCAATGTGGTGATTATCAAGTGAAATTAGGACCTGGAGATTAGGCATATTGGATAGAAAAATGACTTGATTCTTGTAAAAATTCAACTTAGTACAATTTTTTTTTCACATTTCATAATCTCTAGGTCTCTAAGAAACACTGGCTTTGATTACCTCACTGCAGACAGTTGAGAAGGTGGCAGCAGCTCAGTGTACTTCTCTTCTGTCACAGTTGTATGAGCCTCACAGCAGTTCTATGGAGCAGGTGTGGCCTGTCTCTACAGTTAGAGACATATGGAGATGAACAGCAGGATCAGTAGTCTTTCCAGATAATAAACTGACTTATAATTTATTAATGCCTGCTTTGGGATGCTGAACATGTTGTAAATGTGCACAGAAATTTTTACATCTTTTTAAGACATAATTATTTCATCATTGAAAAACAATTATATCTTTATCAAATAAAATGCATGCAAATGTTTTAAATGAAGTCTTTCAGACTTAACTTTATGCACTTAGTCAAGTAATGGTTGAATATTTTAAAAGCAAACTAAAGTTTGTATATGTCATCTTTAAGGCTGTAGCTGTGTGTATGGAAATGGGCAGCTTTAAGGAAGCAGAAGAAGTGTTTGAAAGAATATTTGGTGACCCAGAATTTTACACGGTAATTATAGTAAAACAAGAGAATTAATTTTATAACTTTATATGGGGTGAGGAAAACAAAACTGGAGGGAAAGCTTGACCTAACTCAGTATATTAAAAAGATAATTTTAACATTAATGGATGCAAGAATTTAGTGTTTTAGCTACCCTTTTTAATGTCAAGTCTTTATATTTACAGTATGTCCAGCTTTATAGTTGACACATTTTGAGGGCTGGTGGCTGCCACATTAGACAGCATAAATATAGAGTGGCCTACCTTGTATATTTCTTATTTGTTTCTTTGTTTATATTGCTGTATTGTTGAGATTAAAAACTGGTTCAGTATCCAATGCTAACCTCAAAACTCAAGATCACTGCACCACTCTAGATGGTACTAGGATGTAGACATGAACTACTAGGGTTATCCCCATTTTCTGTACCTTCTTTTCCTCTTTCCTTTCCCTTCCGTTTTCTTTCTTTGAGATAGGATCTCAAGACTGCGTCACCACACCCAGCTGGAGTTTGTTATATGATCATTTGCAGTTTGAGTCTGTATGTTAATACAGTCAATAGGCCTCAACTTGTTAACATAGTTAAAACACTCTTAAAAATAGTGTTATTGGGATAAATTAAACCTCTTCAAAGAAAGAAAAAAATCTTAAATTTGTAGTTAATTTTTTACTGAGTATCTCTACCTCTAGAAGAAAATAACGTGTCTTAAATGTAAAGGTAGACAGGTTTGCACCAGGGAACACAGTAGTTGATGAGGATGAGCCCTACATCAGGAAACAACCGAGCTCAGAGTGTAGCTCTGTGTAGCACTGTAGGATTTGCCTAACACATACAAACCTGAGGTTTGGGTCTTGGCACCATCAAAAAGAAAGGTCAGCCAGGCATTGTACAGTACATGCCTATAATCCAGCACTCAAGCATGGGGGTCAGGGGGCTTTGGGGGTAATATCCTTCATTGGAGACTGGCTTGGCTGTAGTAAGGTCTTTTCTCAAAACCTAGAACTTCGTCAAATCTTACAATCATTTGAGAAAATGGTTGTCTTCTCCAGAGTAACTACCAACCAGCTTCTACCACTAAAGATTTGTTTTATAGTGGTATCATGCCAGGTGTACTTTGGAGTAGAATTCCCAGGTGATTGGATTGGCTAGCCGTACTCATTTGTGGTACTCATCTGCTGTTCACTTTTCAAGGAACACTCATTGAGTTGTAGTAAGCCCTGCCAGTGCTTTTCCAAAGGAGCTAACAGCACTTGCTCTGTAGACCTCACTTGTGGTTTTCAGTTCACCTTCCTGGCAAATCTGTAGTTCTATCATGTTCGGTTTAATTTGCCTGAAAACTATTGAAGGTGGAATGCCATTTGGTAGATTGGTGGATAGAGTTGAAGGGGTATTTGGCTTAATTAATAACTGACTTAGCCTAATTGAGTAAGTTATGGTTTAGGTAAGGCATTTTCTGGTTTGACCCTTCTGTAAGGGTATAACTCCCCCCGACATTTCAGCAGAGAGCCTAATGATTTTGTAGAGTTTCCTACCCATATATTTTCTTCTTAGTATTAGTAGATTAGTGAAAACTCAACTCCGCTTCTGTCTCATAAGAAGAAAACTTTCGACCAGTAAGCATTAAGCACTTAGGAAAAAAGTATTCAAACTTCCTAATACTGGCATAATCAGTGGGACTTTACCAACTCACTCACTGAACTGTTTGCCATACTCTCAGACCTGCAGCAATTCCCATTGATTTGGACATCAACAATCGGCTCAAAAGCTGGCAGAGTGCTTAGACGACTGCACAGCTTCCTCTCTGGAGGATAAATTGATAGGTTAAAGAGTCTTAGCAAAATGTACACGCACACATCCCAGTGAGTCTCGTTTCTAGGTAAATGTCTGAGAATAACTTATGGTTTGTTCTACATTTCCAAAAGCTTTACAGACAGACAAAAAAAAACCCAGATCTCATTGAGACAGTTAGTTTAAGATCACACTTACAGGTTCTTTTCAAGTTCTGTAATAGTTATTGCTTATCCAGCATTCGTACAACTACTATTGAAGAAACATTTACATTGAGCACAAAAATATTAAGAGAAAATGTTTGAACATTGCAATAATAGCAAATAACCTAAGTTCTTCAAGCAGCTAAATGAACACACGACCAATATACTAGACTGAAGTACAAACAACTTTTTTTGCATAAATAATATGCAGCTAAGGCAAATATAGCAAATCTCAGGGGGAAAAAAATCACTGTTACACGGATGATACCATTTGTACAAAATCAAAGTCACAAGACTTCAGGGACAGTGCAGCGAAGTAAAGTGCTAGCCGTGCAAAAACACGAGGACCCGAGTTCAGATTCCCAACATCCACATAAACATCCAGACCTGGAGGCAGAAACTGTAAGCCAGTGTTAGTGATACATGCAGCGATCAGCACACATGTACACCCAAATAGATAAACAAAGGTAGAACTACGGTAAACAGTGCTGTCTATTGCTCACAGACATACCAATGTACAAGTATAAAGAAATTTACTTTTGGGGAGGCAGCAGGACTGGAAATGGAGCCCAAGGCATTGTTTAGACTAGACAAGCACTGTCTCTGACAAGCTATATACATCCCTTCAGTAAAGATAGTAAATTTGAATTTCGAGTAGTAGTTATAGATGGGGACAAAGAGTGGGATCAGATTGCAGGCACAAACAAACTCTAGCCATATTGATAATGCTTTGTTTATAATCTGTTTCTTTCTTTGTGTCTGAAACAAAATGTAGGGGCATTAACAAAGAAGACAATAAGTTGGTCTTTTAAAGCAGAATTATAACTCTTAATTGTATCTCTATTAGTTTATTTTTATAAAATAATTGTTTTTTAATCAAATATATATTTATAAGAAATGAAATTTGTATTAACATATACATTTCTGTTGTTCTTTAGCCTTTAGAAAGAAAATTACTTAAGATAATCTCTCAAAAAGACGTCTTCCACGTCCTTTTTCAACGCTTCAGTTATAACCTCATGATGGAGAAAATTCAGAGTTATGTGGAGTGTGTGTTAAATGAGAAATCATCAACTTTCCTAATGAAGGTACACGTTTGCTCAAGGAGAGAGAAATTGTTATAACAAAGAGTACTTAAAAGAGAAAGTCTTAAATGTAATCCAGATTTTAAGTTAATGGGTTATTAAAGTGGCCTTCTTTATTAATTTGAGGTGGTTTTACCACAAAATATTTAGGTGTGTACATGAGTAAGTACACACGTGAGTGTGCACCAGCAGAGGCCAGAGGAGGGTGTCACATCCTTGCACCAGTTGTGAGCCACCTGAGGACAACAGAGGCCAACTCTGATCCTCAACAAGAAAAGCTCCACCACTAAGCCAGTCTCCAGCCACTAAAATTTTATTTAAAATTGCCTAGAGAACTTTGTATCTATCAAATGTATTTGCGTGAGGAAAAGGCTTCCATAATGCCTATAAGGCAAGCAGTAGCTATGGAGTCGCAAGTGTTGTCAAAATCATGAACCTCATTTGGTGCCTTGGACCTGTGAACAGATGATTCTGCTGCAGCTGTCAGAGACCGTGCTACTTGTTTAAAACGCCTAATACATCCTGTTTTTCCCTTCATAATCAACCTTTTTAAAGGCAGCAACAAAAGTAGTGGAAAATGAAAAAGCAAGGACAGTAGCTTCGGAGGATAAAGCAAAGGCCACCAACACTGGAACAGAAACGGAAGTTAACTCGAATAAAGGAGAAAGGTTTGTATGCTCTTGATTTTGATTGTTTTAGTAATGTACCTCTTTAACTAAATAAGTGATGCTAGTAAGCCATAATTGAGTAATTGATGGGATCTCTAATTGATAGTTTGAATATGTGGGATACTATAGAGTTATTCCATGACTTACACGAATTATATGTTTAGTAATGTAGGGAGTGAGAAAATGTCAGTTTAATGTGTATAAATTTATTTACTAATTTTAGTGAAGGTGTGCTTAGGAAATGTGGTTGAATTTGGAAACCTGGTTCATTTGCCTCTTATTTGAATTCAGATCTCACTAAGTTATTTTGGAATTTTAAGATATCATTCTCCCTATTTTCAAGAATATGATGCACTACTCAAAAAAACAAAAACCAGGGGTTGGGGATTTAGCTCAGTGGTAGAGCGCTTGCCTAGCAAGCGCAAGGCCCTGGGTTCGGTCCCCAGCTCTGAAAAAAAGAAAAGAAAAAAAAATACAAAAAACAGCAGCTGGCCCCAAGGCTGCAGGAAGTGCACTAGTTAGTCCGTCTATTGAAGACATACTTCAGTTCAGGTTGTCTGGAAATGCCACACATTTTCAAGGCTGGTTTTGCTTTTGGATTTTGTTTTATTTGTTTTGTTTTATTCTTTTGAACAGCTTTTTATGTAACTGCAGCTGGTCTTAATCAAACATTCACTGTCCCTGAGGAAGACTTTAAACAGATCTGATCCCCTGCCTCCACCGCCCTGGTGTCACGTTTATTATAAGTATAGGCCACCACACCCAGCCGGGGACTGGAAGGGAGGTTAGCATTTGGGAATAGGAGTGTCAGCCCGTGGGAGCTGGCTCTCTTTTCTCTCCGAGTTGGAATTTAGGTAGTCAAGCTTGGCAGCAAACATTAACCTTTTCCCACTCACTTAGCCGTTTCTCAGGACGCTAAGGGTAAATTTTTAACTTCTGTCGTAAAAGTTAACCCTATTGAAGAAGATAAACTTAGATGATGAGGATTCTCTATTGTTTACATGTGTTTCTTAATTATTGTGTGTGGAGTGCATGCTATGTGTACCGTAGTGCATGTGTAAAGGGTATAGGATGTTATGTAGTTGTTTGCTGCCTTTGAGGGTGGGTTCTGGGAACTGAAATGAAATCATCAGATTTCAGAGTAAGTGCTGTTCCCCACTGAGCCATCTTGTCAACCCAAGACCTCTGTTTTAACCCATGTTAGATTCTTTCTGTTGTTATACACTTAACCAAAGACTGGGTGGTTAGAACCTTGCGATCTCTGGATGGATGGATTTGGTAACCCACATGATACTTAAAGTTCCAAGGAAGCTATCTTAACTATATTTAAAGGTAGGAGTTGGACCCCAAGTTAGATAAACACACTTCATTGTAACCCTTAGGACTAGGGCTCAGTTATCTTAGTATCTTCCCTCCCTTTGTTCCTTTGTATCCCAGGACAACTTGTTCCTCATTCATCGCAAAGGGTATATTGAAGTCCTGTTTTGTCATTGATAAACAACCCGTTTTGAGAATTAAGTATCTCATTTTGGCTTCATTATTTTTTGTTTGAAGCCATCTTGCCCAATGTAATAGTGCTATATAATAGAATTAAGACCTAGATCATGATTCTTGGAGATAAAAAGTACATTTCCTGTGTTCTCTCCTTATATAAAGCACTACTCACGTGTTTCAGAGGCTCTCCTAGATATAGACACAGTACAGAGCGTAAAGTAGAACCCTCAAGTTCTCATCTGCTTCTTTATACTGTGACTCTCCTTGTCTTTATGCATCCAACTGTCTTTTCATCTCTGAAACACTAATGATGATTTACAACCAAGATTATAATGTGCTTTGTACCACACAAATACATCCTTAAAGTAAGTTCTAAGATTGGCTTTTGCAAAGGTAAATGTTTAGATTTCTTCCCAACTTAAAACTTTTAGTTTGGGGCTGGAGAGATGGCTCAGCAGTTAAGAGCACTGACTGCTCTTCCAGAGGTCCTGAGTTCAATTCCCAGCAACCACATGGTGGCTCACAACCATCTGTAATGGGATCCGATGCCCTCTTCTGGTGTGTCTGAAGACAGCTACAGTGTGCTCATATAAAACTTTTAGTTCATAGTACTAGAGATTGAACTCAGGAGAGGACATGAAACATACTTTTTATTTTTCTGTTATTGCAAATAAAGTTTTAAATATATATTCTGATTGTGGTTTCCCCTATCCCTGCTGCTCCTAGTTCTTCCCCACCTCCCTTCCCATCCGGATCCACATCTTTTCCATCTCACATTAGAAAACAAACTAGCATTTAAGGAATAATAATAAAATGAGGTGAATCAAAAACAAACAAATATGAAAAAAAACCAACAAGAAACAAACCAAAAAAGAAAAAGTACAGGAAACATATATAAGTGCAGAGATACATGTTCCCACATTAAAGAATCTAAAAACTACCCCCCAAACCAGAAGTCATGATACACACCCAAAGGACCTATAAGATAGAAAAGGAAAAAAGCCACCACATAATGTCAAATAAGACACTATGAGATAAAGAACCTCTAAAGATACCATCGAATTCATTTTATGTTGGGCTATCTACTACAGGCGTGGGGTCTATCCTCCCAAGTGGTTTCTTTCCCTAGTGAAAACCCTGGAAGAAAACTAATGTTTCATTTGCAAGTATCTATCAATTGGAGACAGTCTTAGTGATGGGCCGTGCTTCTACTTTCCTCCCAGTACCAGGACCCACACAGGCCCTGTGCATGCTGCAGTCTGAGTGTATGTGTGCACCAGTCTGATTTGTCTAGAAGGCCTTGATGCCTTCCTCTCTACGGGCTCTAACACTCTTTCATCCTCTTTTCTACATAGTTCTCCGAGCCCCAAGGAGAGGGATTTGGTGGAGACATCGTTTTTAAGGATGAGTGTTGAAGGTTTTCACTCAGTATAATGTCTGGCTGTGAATTTGTATTTGTTCCCATCCGCTACAGGAGAAAACTTCCCATGCTGGCTGAGAGAGACACAAATTTATGAGTATAGCAGAATGTTATTAGTCATTTTGTTGCTACATTTCTTCAGGGGAACAATTTGTTTTCCCCTAGGTCCCTGGATTGCCAAGGAGGACCAGTCTCAGCGTGAAGGGGATTCTGAGGAAGGGGTGTCTAGGAACAGCAAAAGAACTACTCATTTAAAGTCAAATCATGGGGAACATGCAGATGACCTGTGTTATGCTTAAGACTAACTTTCTCTGGAGATCTTCAGATAGCTCAGACCAAGGCCCAGTTTTTTTATTTACATATCAATTCAATAATTTACTCCAGATGCCTTTTTGATTATCCCACCAATCAGTATTTCATGACTCCAGCCCCCTGATTCTTAGGAAGAAAAGCAGCAAGCACTTTCTTTTTAAGATTGCAAATAAATTCAGAGATCTGCCTACCTTTATAAGCAACAACAATAAGCTAGCTGGGTAGGATCTTGCTCTGAGATAGCCATTCCTACTACGCCCAGGCTGATCTTGAACTCAGGAATCTGCCTGCCATTATATTTTTCTGACAAGCCGGATCACAGTGCAGCAAAGCCTCTGTTCTTTTAGGTCTCTGAAGCTCCTTATTTTTTTTTTTTAAAGATTTATTCATTTATTATATATAAGTACATTGCCACTGTCCTCAGACACACCAGAAGAGGGCATAGGATCTCATTACAGATGGTTGTAAGCCACCATGTGGTTGCTGGGAATTGAACTCAGGACCTCTGGAAGAGCAGTCAGTGCTCTTAACCACTGAGCCATCTCTCCAGCCCCTCTGAAGCTCCTTATACAGTTTATATTGCATCCTCATATTTTGCATAGTTGAGAAATTACATAGTCTTGAACTCATGTTTTCAAAGTTCTTTTCCACAGCCTTAAGGACTGTCCTGAAGGTCTCAGCATTTACCAGTTTGCTAAGACATTAGCCACACCTTTGCCTCCCAGACTCTGATTATCATGGAGTCATTAACCTTGACAGAAAGGACACTCCTAGAAGGAGGAACATGAAAATATGTATATTATTATACAAACAAGTCGTATGCTCACAGCAGCCATGGAGGCCCATGTCCTGCTGACTCTGTTCCATGGGCAGAAACCATGTCATGCTGTCCCTTGCCTGACCAAGCCAGACTCAGTACTGGACTATCTAATCTCAGGTTCTTTGTAACCTAAGCAGTACTGTGTCTGGGTTCCATCTCATGGAGTGGGCCTTAACTCAGAGCAATCGATTAGTTACTCCCACAGGTTTTAAGCCACTATTGCACCAGTGTATCTTGCCAGGTCACTCTTAAAGAGGGTTTGTACCTGGGTTGGTCTTTGCTTTACCTTTCTTCTTTGGTAGTGTGCAGAATACATTCCTATACCATGAATGCTAATCAATAGAGGTAAAGACTTCAGGAAGGCATCAGCATGATTTCTCCTTGTTCAATGAGTTGTGTAGTTGTTGTCTTAAGTAATATTAGGACCTTATTGTCAGTTTACTTTGGCAACAGCTCAATTACACATAAGCCATTCCTAATACTGGAAGTTTCGTTTGGTGACGAGATGTTCACTTGGGGCTCTGACTTCCCTTGTTTGACTATTTCATTTAGACGCCTTCATGGATGTTTGTATTAATAGAAAGCTAGTACTGTATGGCATATCGATATGACTCCTCAAAATGGCTCTTAGTTTTAGCTTTCCTTCTCCATATTTCCTCCCTGCCTTCTTCTCCCCCTCCCCATCCCATTCCAGTCCCCCTGCCATGTCCATCCATAACTGTCTATTGTATTCCATTTCCCAGGGAGAAGTCTTTTCCCACTACTCCCTACTATCTACCTAATCTCTGTGGTGATATGGACTGTAGCTTGCTTGTCAACAACTTCACAGCTGTCATCCACATATAAGTGAGAACATAGGATATTTGTCTTTTGGGGTCTAAATTACCTCTTAGGATGACTTTTTTTCTAGCTCTATTTACCTGAGAGTTTGAAGATTCTGTGTTTTTTGGTTTTGGTTTGTTTTTTGTTTGTTTGTTTGTTTGTTTTGTTTTGTTTTTTACAGATGAGTAATATAAATAATACTTTTGACCAGTCTCTCTGCTGTGTTTGCAACCTTCCCAACCCTTATTTCAGCTGACATTTGCGTTATTGCAGTGATTGGATCCCTGTAACTCTTATTTTACTTAATGACCACAAACAAAAGTGGTAATGTATCAGAGGGTGTCCTTGAAGTTCAGTCTACCTACTTTCCCCTCTCAAGTTCCAGCATCACAGGGGTATACTGCTTTACTCAGCTTGTCAGAACATAGTCTGTCTGTGAAGTTGTATGGAAAGAAAAAATTTCCAAGGTAAGCATGATGGCCCATACCTGTAATCCCAGCACTTGGGAGACTAGAGCAAGAGGACCTTGAGTTCAGAGCTAACCTAGTTACGTATAATACAAACCTCAGCACAAAACCCATAATTCATTGTTAAACTATAGATAAGATGTTGTCAACATCTAGTGTATTGGGGACCCTGGGTACACTCGCAAACCACCAGGACACAGGGGGTGCAGAGCAAAGGCAGAAGCAACTGCACGCAGTTGCAAGCCTTATTAATCCTTATATAGATATGAATATGCATTACTTCAATTTCCATTTTGGCAAGATACTATAACATCATTATTCCTACAATACCAGGAACAACTGAAGCAAGACTAAACAAAGAAATACAACTAAACAAAATATTCACATAACAAATCACCTCTCTTCTTATTATCAAAATATACTTGCCATTACCAAGAGAGCATGAGAACCACTTCCACAGAAACAGGATATAACAGAACATAGTTTAAGGCCAAATGAGAAAAACATTTTCTTCTCAGGGGCAGCATTCCAGCCCCTACTTGCACCTGTCACCAGTCCTTACTTGACCCTGCCTGGGAGCTGCATCTCTATGTCTTCACAGGATGTCAATATTGGAGTTAAGATAGGCAGAGGTTTTAGTGGTTTTGTTTTGTTTTGAGACAAGGTTTTACTAGGTAGCCTTGGTTGGCATGGAACTTGATATAAACCAGCCTAGTCTCAAACACAGACATCCTGAGTGCTAGGATTAAAGGATGTGTGTGCCCAGCTGGTTACAATCTTTATGTATGGGGTGTGGCTCAGTTGGTACTAGACTGTCTTGAATAATGCCTTGGATTGGATTCCCAGCATAGCGTGAAACCTGAAATGGTAAAGTACACATAAAATCCTAGCACTTGGGAGATGGAAACAAGTTTAAGGTCTGTTTTGACTGTATAACAGGCTTAAAGCCCGCATGGCTTCAGCCTTGGCCCTGTCTCAAGAATAAGACAGAAAAAATGAGAAAAAAAATATCAGATGCAAGAACAAATGTGATTTCAGAAAAGCGAAACAGATTTGTGGGAGGATGGAATTGAATGTGGTTGTGCTGCTTTTATGGATGGTACTTTAGTACCAGCCAAGGAGGGTTTTTTTTTTTTTTTTTTAAAGTTCAGGTGGGAATTTAGTGGTTTATAGCTTCTTTTTTTTTTTTTCCGGAGCTGGGGACCGAACCCAGGTCCTTGCGCTTTCTAGGCAAGCGCTCTACCACTGAGCTAAATCCCCAACCCCGGTTTATAGCTTTTATACTAGGACCTGGGAGATTAAAGCAAGAGGGCCATGAGTTTGATGTTTGCCTGGATTACACAAGACCTCATCTCACTTCCTACCCACCACCACAATCTCTCAAAAGTTCAATTTGAAACTGCTTAGAAAGAGAAAAAAAATAAAGTTGAACCCATTAAATTATATACATGAAGCACATGCGTTTTCATGTATCAGTTGTACTCCAGTCAAGCTGGCAGAAGACACATCATGGAGTAGGAGTTTTCTAAAGGAAAAAACATGATAAACACTTGATTGTAGCATTAACTGTGTTTGGGGAAGTCTGATTTGTACCTCATAAACACATCTGAGTAAACATTTGGCTACCTTTTAGTGGACTAGATAGCTCTTAATCCAATCAGGCTTCCTTTCCAGACTGGTTTCTGGTAGATTGAAAGATGTCTAGGCTATACTTCTCTTATATAAAGTTCCACTTGTATATGATCTTAGATTTTTTTTTCTTTTAAAGTGTTAATGGCCAACAGTCTGTAGAAACTGAATCCTTGGTGGATACAGGATCCTCAGTAAGGTAAAGTATGACATTTGTCTTTGTCCTTAAAATCACTGATAAAAGCAATTTATATATATTTAAATATAGTTGGCATGTCAGTACTATGATTTAGAGGTGAAGAGTTTGAGAATAGCATTCTAGACAATACAATTGAATATTTTAGAAGAGAGGAAAGGTAAGAAAGGATTTGCTTAGTTATAGAGTATTTTTTGTAGATAAAAGTATAGCTAAAATGTGTATATATTAGGTGGGGGTAGCAACCTAAGTTCAAGCACATTGATTTTTAGATTCTGTTTTGCTTGTATATAAGATTAGAGTGATGCAGGGCTGAAGAGCTATTGAGAGAGCACTGGCTACTTTTTCAGAGGACCTGGATTCAAGTCCCAGCAACCACATGGCAGCTCACATCTGTCTAACTCCAATTCCAGGGGATCTGACATCCTCACACAAACAGACAGTTCAGGCAAAACACAAATGAACATTAAATAAAAATAAATTATAAAGGAAAATTAGAATGTTAGCTTTGAAGTACTGTTTAAAACATGTCACATTCATTATTTCCAGCGTATAACTTTACCTTTACAAAAAAGTCTTCGACTCTATAAAGTGAGGGATCTAACAGTAGATAAAGAAATTTTTGAATTCTCCTGCAGAAAATGATTTAGAAGCCACAGGGAAGAAGAAAAATAAATGTATGTGGTTTGAGAGGTGTTTGGGAGTTCTTGTTTTGTTTAGTTTTGTTTCTCTCTCAATGTATTTGGAAAACTGATAAATCTTCATTTCTGAGTAGATGAGCTGTAGAAAGAAAGATAAAACAAATGGAAGTTCAACAATAAAATTATTAAAAAGTAACATGGACCACTCAGAGAGCAACAAGAGAGACAGGCCAGTGTGGAAGATTCTGTAGCAAAGATGAGACAGGTCTAGTCTCCGGAGTCAGTCACAAGCTCTCGTGTTTTATTTAGGTCTCACAAGAATGCCTTATCTCCGTTGAAAAGCAGACGTCTTCAGCCAGATTTCAATAGGAATGAAGCAAGAACAGGAACTCTTCAGTGTGAGTACGACTGCTATGGTTGAGAGGGATGGACGTTCTAGCTCCCACCTTAGCACTGCACACTGCAGCACGGCGGCTCAGCAGACCGGAAGCCTGCTTCAATAGTCTGGTCTGATTTGTTGGCGTGTGTTTGGCAGTTTTTCTGCTTAGCTGTATTCAGCAGCTTTAGACCTTGGAGTGATAAATACAATCAAAGTTCATTGTTCACGTTGACTGAGTGAACTCTTGAGTCACTACTTGCAGGGGAAATACAAAAGTTTAGGTTTGCTTAATTTTCAGTAACTTTTTTATCAAATAATCACAGTCTGGTTTTATGTTTGTTTGTTTAAAGACACTGTGGTGTTGGCTCCTTAGTATTGACTCATTGCCAGCAGCAGTATAATGTGTGTCTGAATAAAATAATATGTAACTCTTCAATGTTGCCTTGTGATTTCCACAGGTACACATGCATATGCCCACACATAAATAAATGAATATAATTTTTAAAATTCAAATAAAGACTATGAAGTGCTTTACTTGTGTTTGCAAATGTACATTTAAGCTTTAGAGTATTAGATGATTTAAGTAGAAATCTGTCCTCAAAACCAGTCTTCTGTTTTTCCTAGTCACCCGTGATTTGCTGGCTTACCAATGTAAATAAGAATAATTTTGTTCTGTTCAAAGCCTGGCAGTGAGGTTTAGTCTTATTTCAAACTTTTGATTGTCTTATTTAGCCTCCTGGGTTCTGGAGTTACTGTGTGTGTCTCCATGCCTAGTTCTTGTGTCTTATGTAATCAGGGCTTGTAGCATGGTTTTCATGATATGAAATTCTACTTTGTCGAGTTAAATTTATTCTCTATCAACCCTTCCATCAGACTTCTTGTTTCCTTGCGTCTTCATTTTCTTTCTATTTTGCCTGGATTTTAAGTCTATAATTTCAAATTTTCTTAAATGCGAAGAGTACCTACTGTCTTTTTCTGTAAAGCTTTTTGTCTAAGTCTATAATACTCTTTAGAAATAAATTTTGGTCATAGCTTTGCTAACAAGTTGATTTTCAGTTGCTACAGTGGAGAAATCTGACTTGTAATACAACTTTCCCCCTCTTTATTTATGAGTTCTCCCTTACATGACCAGGTTTTCCTAGCATATGCACTTAATGCTGGAGACCTCTCCTAAATTACTGCTTTCGTTTTGGATTTCCGTTTAGTTAAAGTGATTTTTCACTTCTCTTTAGATTTCCTGAACTTATGGACTATTTGTACTTGCTTATTTAATTTCCAGGTAATTGAAGCATATTCCAAATATCTGTTACTGATTTCCACCTTAATTCTGTTGTGGTCTGAGAACAGCTCATAGACAAAAGGAGACCTACAACCTAAGCTGGCCATAAACTTGCAACAATCTATTCTGCAGTGGCCTCCCAAGTGCCAGTTGCCAGAGGACAGCTTTCAAGAGTCTGTTCTCTCCTTCCACCAGCAATTGAACTTGGATAGCCAGGCTGCCCACTAAGAACATTTACTTGCTGAATCATCTTACCAACCCCTGAAAGGATTTTTTTTAGTGGTTTATCCTACTCTTGGTCTGTCATGGTGATTGTTGTTGATGCATACCTGAGTGGAACATGTATTCTTTTATTAAATGGAATTTTTTAAAGTTGTACAGGTCAAGTTGTCAATAGTGCCTTCCTGATGTTCTAGTTCTTATTTCCTACCTATATATTCTAAAAGTTGCTGAGGAAAAAACCAAGCTATCATTGCAAGTTTGCCTCTATGTTAGCTCCCCTCCCAATTCTAGCCCTATTTAAAGCCTTTTTTCTAGTACTGAGGTTTTTGTTTGTATGTGGTGTGTTTCCATTTTCCTGACTGGAAACAGTAGCGTTGTCAGACTCCCAGTATGTGTGGGTCCTACTGCATTCCTGAGGGGTTGCCGTTACACCTCAGCACTATATCTTTGTGTGGTCCAAGTGCAGTTGCATTGGTAAATCCCATGGCCAGTGCAGTGGACCCAGGTAAATGCGTTCAAGGGAGCAGCTTTAGCTCAGCTCTTGGCCTAAGTGTTTACTACTTTCTGGAAAAGCTATAAAACGTCATAGTAGCAAAGAAGTCAGTACACTCCCAGGAGCCGGTCAGTGGTGTCCTGCTTTGACTTCCTTCATCTGTTTAATTGCCTATCTATGAAGAGCTTTGGAATCTACAGCGTGAGGGGATGATTGAGCTTTGTAAGAATTAGAGGAGGGGCTGGGGATTTAGCTCAGTGGTAGAGCGCTTGCCTAGGAAGTGCAAGGCCCTGGGTTCGGTCCCCAGCTCCGAAAAAAAAGAACCAAAAAAAAAAAAAAGAATTAGAGGAACCATGTAGACAGCTGGAATGTTGTCAAGTTATAAAAAAAAAGTCTGATTGGAATTTTTAGTCTAAATTATAACCAACTATAGACCATGAAGATGAAAAGGTGCAATTATGTCTTCCTATGAATAAGAACAGTTATTTCTTTAGCATGTAACATTTGCTTATAGATGCATGCTTTTTATTTACATTTTATGATAACGAATTCAGTGTTAGAGTTATTCACTAGGCATGGTGGTGCTCACCATGAATACAGTACTTAGAAGGCAGAAACAGGGAGAGCTTTATGAGTTTGAGGTCAGCCTGTTCTACATAGTGAGTTCCAGGCCATCCTAAACTACATAGTGTGATACTGTCTCAAACAGAAACAAAGTAAAAGAATAAGGAAAGGGTTATTACTGGATCAAGTACTCCCAGCACTATCATAAACAAGATTTCAGTGACCATGTACCAAAAGTGCTTTTGCTTTTCTCTGCAGGTGGGATGATGCTTCTCTGGCAGTCAGATGAACTCCTGCAGTTATGTCACTTACAGATTTGAAGGGAAAAGAATAGAGACAAAGAGTTCATTTTCTTATAATATCTAAAATTAACAGAATTTTACAACTTTTGGAAAGTCCAACTTCCCCCTAATATGAAACAGTACTCAGTGTTAAGTGTTTTTTTCATAGGTGAAATAGCAACAAAACGAAACAGAAGAACCAGTGGAGGGAATAGATTACGTATTTCAAAGAATCAGCCGGACACTAATGAAAAACATGGGCGCAGGAAAAAACAGGTAATTTTCACTATATTTGAAAAACATTTATGAACATTAAAGCAAGCATTTATACTCAGATTTCCCTAGTAGGTTTAACTTAAATAGGATTTTTTTTTTATTCATTTATTATATATAAGTACACTGTGGCTGTCTTCAGATACACCAGAAGAGGGCATCAGATCCCATTACAGATGGTTGTGAGCCACCATGTGGTTGCTGGGAATTGAACTCAGGACCTCTGGAAGAGCAGTTGGGTGCTCTTAACCAGTCAGCCATCTCTCCAGCCCTTAAATAGGATTTTTAAGCACTTGAAAACCACATACAAAATAGAAAATAATTCCATGATCATTTTTGTTGTCTTTTGGGTTTTTGTTGTTGTTTTGCGACAGTGATTCTCTTTGTAGCCCTGGCTGTCCTGGAATTCACTATGTAGACCAGGCTGGCCTCAAACTCAGAGATCCACATGTTTCTTCCTAATGCTAGGACTAAAGCATGTGCCACCGCTGCCTGGCTTTGATTAGATTTTTTTTTTTTTTTTTTTAAATCTGGTCAGCTTCAGTGTTTACATGGTTTCTCTCACTTAAATGTAATCATAATGCTATCTTTCCAGTATTGAAAACTGATAAAGTACTTTATCTGATCTCCTAACTCTTGACAACAGATCAATAAATCTAGTCATTACTATTTATTTTTCTTACTCAATTTAAGATGTGTTGGGTTTTTCCCCCAACCTGTTTATGCTTGAGTCATTTCAAGTGTAAGAGCTTTGGGAGTTAGGCCAATAGGATTATTTTCTATGGCCCCAAGCTGTTTTGTATAGATGTCTGTCCTATCAGTATACTAGTCAAAGCAATCAACAGCGATTTAGATTTGCTTCCCGCACGTCAGTCTGGCAGGGGTGGGACCTGAACATACTACACAAGTGCTGCTGTACCAGTGAGCCGCTTCATTAGTCCACTGCGCCCTCGTGTTGTTGGGTTAGTTGCTTGGCTAGTTGGTTGGTTTGTTTGTTGTTCTTATGCTAGTTTTCATAGATATAAGACCACTTCCATGCAAGTCTTATCTTTAGGCCTCGTGGGCTTTTTAGTGGTCATTTGTCCTCGGTTGTGGCCATTGTAAATGCTTCTTTATCTGCTTAACACTGTGACTCCCTGGGTGAGACCTAGAACAGGGGCACAGATGGTCAGTTGTAAATTGTAATTGTAAAATTACATTATTTGAAAACAGGCATTGATTAGGTGAATGGAATGCTCTGGAAGTATTTTGAACTTGGGAGTATTCCGAAATACTATTCTTCCCTCCCCCTGACAGATGGATTTTGTATAATCTTTACCCTAAACATGGTATTAGACATCATGGAAGTCAGACTTCCATGTTTGTACCCCTAGAGTTTGTACCCCTAGGTTCATAAACATTGAGTGCATTACATTCTCCTTTCTTTGCATCTCCAGTGCTGGGATTGTCACCACAGACAGCTTTCAGTAGTTCCTTTGATTCTCCTCTGTTTGCCCATGACTTACTCTCTGCTAGATGTAAGAAGTCTAGTTCGCAGCTTGTTCCTTTTTCCCTGTGGGGGTGGGAGTGCTTTGCTTTTGAGACCAGAATCCAAAAGTCTCTGCTGCACACAATGCTTTCCCGGTAGGATTTGAGTACAGATCATAGGTGTCATTTGTAGATAACTATAAGAGAACAGTATTTTCTCTCGTAGGGAAGGTATCGACCATATAATCTATAGAATGTATGGGTATTAATGATACCATTGCTTCCTTACCAAAAGAGTTAATATGGACACTTTCAGCTTAGGTTTTATTGTTCAGCTGCCCACTATTGACTTTGGAAGAGAATTTGTTTCAGAAGCTGGCTGACACAATTTTATGTTGTATTGGGGCTTTCGGTTTAATTTATTTTTTTTTTTATTTAAATTACTCAGTGCCTACTTGGATAGATTTTTTCTTCTTTTTGTATATTAAACAAAAGTACTTGAGCCTACCTCAATTAAATTTGTAGAGCCTTTTATAAACTTATTCCATTGAAGGAAAAAGTAAATGCCTTTCAGAAGTAAACCCCTTACACCAAGATTACATAGTGTGAATTTTAACACTAGGATTTTCTGATGTGAATCTTACTTTTTCAATTGTATTAAAATCTACATGATGTGAATTCATCATCTTGAGATTTTTAAGACATTATTTTTATATCTATTTCTGGAGTATGTGAATAAGGTGTTCAAATGTTGGGTTTCTGGGAGCTGGAGTTAAAAGCAGTTGTGAGCCATCATCCATCACAATTCTCAGAACCAAACTCAGATCCTTTCCTTTGCAAGAACAGAATGTGCTCTTAACTGGTGAACTTTCTCTCCTCTGCACCTTAATCATTTTTAAGTGTATGGTATAGTAGCATTAAACGTATTCATATTTTCATGTTATCACCACAATATGGACAGTAATGTCTTTCAAAACAAACTCTAGACTCATTAAAACATTCTTCCTTCCTTCATTCTTGGTAACTGCCATTTTAACTGCCTGTCTCAGAATTTGACAGTTCTAGGAACCTCATATCAATGAAATTATACAGTACTTAAGTTATTTTGAAAATTTATTTATGTGAGTGTTTACTACAAGTGTAGCTGGTGCCAAAAAGGTCAAAAGAGGGCCTTGGATCCCCTAGAACCCGAGTTACAGTTAGTTGTAAACTACCATGAGGGTGCTGAGAACTGAACCCTTGTCTTTGGAAGGGCAACAAGTGCTTTTAACCACTGGGCCATCACCCTGGCCCCAGTACCTGTCCTTTCAAGTCTATGTTATTTCACTTAGCATAATTTTCTTAAGGCTTAAGTATGTTGTCAGAACTTCCCTTTTAAGGATAAATAATATTTCCTATATATTGTATGCTGCAAATTCATTCATTCATTGATGGACACCTGACTTGCTTTCTCATTTTAGTGTTGTGGATAACACAGCTGTGCTAGTGTACAAGTTTTGTGTTGCACTCAAATCCTTCTTTTATCATCCAAAAAAGGGATAATTAGTTGGTCACCCATATCAAATATTAAATGTTAGTACTTTCTGTGTGCAAAGTATTAGATTTCAATTAAGGTTTTTTTTTCAGCATTTTCTCCCAATTTAATTGTACATTTTAATAATAGTTGTGTTTTGGGGCGGGAGAGATGGCTCAGCGGTTAGGAGCACCCGACTGCTCTTCCAGAGGTCCTGAGTTCAGTTCCCAGCAACCACATGGTGGCTCACAACCATCTGTAGTGGATCTGATGCCCTCTTCTGGTGTGTCTGAAGACAGCGACAGTGTACTCACATATATAAAAATAAATAAATAAAGTCTTTAAAAAAAAATAATAGTTGTGTTTTGAAAGTCTGTCTTACAAAAGACTTGTACTCTGTGTGTGTGTGTGTGTGTGTGTGTGTGTGTGTGTGTGTGTGTGTGTGTGTGCGTGCGCGTGCGCCTCCCCCATCGCAGGTACACAGAATTTCACTGAGTTCATTAGTGAAAGACTATACAGTTATGAGTTCTATTTAGAAATGTAATCTATTAAGAGTTAGATGAAAGATTCTTAAGATAAGTCAGACTGTTATACATATCCCATTATAGATGGCTGAGATTCTGTAAAACTATCCTAAAATGTTTACGTGGAAATGGCAAGGAAGATCTTGCAAAACCACGTATGTATGTATCTGTGTTCATATATATAAAAATATATTTTAAAAAATCATTTAATTTTTAAGAGTCTAATTATTGCTCTGATGTCTAAAAGATGTACTTTCTTTAAAGAATATTTCTTTGAGTGACTTTTATGTTTTTTCAACAGACATGGCTTTGGGAAGAAGACAGAAGTTTGAAGTGTGGTGTAAGGAAATATGGAGAGGGAAATTGGGCTAAAATACTATCCCATTATAAGTTCAACAACCGAACAAGTGTCATGTTAAAGGATCGGTGGAGAACGATGAGGAGGCTAAGGCTCATTAGCTGAGACTCCGAAGGCTGCCTGGGTTGGTTTCAGCTCACTACATAGGACAGTTAAATACTGGATCACTGTGTTGTTTAAAACTTCTTGGTCAGTAAAGATGAAGCATTATTGTGTGTGTGTGTGAGAGAGAGAGTGTGTGAAAGAGAGAGGGAATGTGTGTTTTGTTACAAGAGATTTGTACTGTAAAAGTAAAATTATATGTTATCATTATTTTCTATAAGAATCTTTATTTTCATAAGACATAGAACCCTACCAAACTCAAGCCCCATCCCATGTTGTGTTACTACAGAAGCAAGAGCCTAACAAATAAAGAGTACATGACTGTCACTGCTTGTCTAGTCCATGACTGTAAACTGACCTTACTGAGTGCCACCTAGAGATGGACCAAGTTGGAAAAATCTTTCGATGTGAGTTTGCTGCTGGATTAATGACTAGTGTACCACTTACTAAAGAGTTACTACTAGAGGGGTATGCAAAACGACCCATGAGTTCTAACAAGCCTGGCTTGGCTTCTCAAAGTTTCATTTAAAGGAAGTTGCATTTTCACTAAATATTTATTCATTGCAATATTTAGTCAAAGACTAATAATTAGCATTTGAGTTTTATGTGCCATGCTTAACAAGTAAAAACAAGTCTCAACCTATTGAAATATTAACAGGAATATTACTCAGCGTTGTGTATTTCCTGCAAAGTGTCATCACTGCTTTCCTGTTCTCTTGAATTTGCTGTCTGATATATATTAAACAGAATCATTAATAATTGCTATATGCTTTCTGATCCAGTCTCTACCTCACATGCTGCAGTCACTGTGTTTACCCACGTTGCTGATGATTAGTTCCAAAGCTGGCATCTTGAGTCAGAATAGTCATATGTGTCAACCTCACCCTGTCTCCAACTTCCCACCTCCGTCTGTCCACAGTTGCTGTTTGGCCGACGTGGTATCAAACAGTGCAGTGCAGTGCAGTCTGCTGGGTGTTTCAGTGTGTTTGTTTCTTGAGTTTCAACTGAGACGTGTCTTTGTTTCACCTCATCTAAACCGGAATAACTTGAAATGGGCAGTTTTAGGTGTGTCCAAGGGGACAGACCTGGGGATCAAGTTAAGCAAGACTCTGACAAGTATCACTATGTAGGCAGAATCTAGATTAAGGTTTGCATATATCAATGTGTGTATGTATGCATAAGTATAGGGCAGAAAGGAATCCCGTGAGGGGACGGTTATTGGGACTTTTCATGAAACAAAGGTGTGAATTAGAGGATGGGGACCTTGCTGGGGGTTGAGAGAGGGATGGATTAGAACAAAGTTATAACATGTATAGAAATGCCATGTGAAGTTCAGTTTTACACTAACATGGAAATATAATTTTATTTTTATAAAGCACTTGATCAAGCAGCTAACAGCAAAAAGCTTGGGAAGGAAAGTTAGAAGCTGGAATGGAGCGAGGGTTGGGGCTCCCTTTACACCATGCTGGGTATTAGACATGCTTTCTGGATACTCAGGAAGGTCCAACCTGCACCTCTGACTGGTCCCCAGCTTCTGTGGAACTATTAGAGCTTAGACATAAAGGGCTGGGGCAGGTGTTGAAAGCCCCAGCCCTGATCCAACCTCAAAACATAAGAGAGTGTTTGGTTTTATTACCCTGGACTTGTGCTTATGATTAAAGAAATTAAATTAAATACTCCCAAGTATTTTTTTTTGCTTGTATCTTTGTCACTGCAGGATCCAAAGTATATCTATATCTAATTTGCTTTTTTTTTACATTATAATCTATTATATGCTTTTCACATTTATTATGTTCTTAACATACATTTGAGCTGTGGAAATAAAGACATCCAAAAATGAGAACAAATAGAATATTTGGAGCGTGCTGCAAGGCAGTCAGGTTTGATCAATGATAGGCAGGATTGGGTCAGCTTTCAATTAAAAGAGAAAGAAGAAAAACAAAAACTCATAAGAAACTGGGAGGTGGCCAGGCAGCATTTGGGTATAACTGGCTTTTTTTGTTTAGATACAAGAAAGAAGTAGAAGCGAGGCGTTAGGACATCAGCAGGCTCTGGCCTTTCTACGCAGATGGTTACAGAGGTTTGGCTTCTAGGATTGGTTGCCAGGGAAGTGTGGTCAGACTTCTTTTGTCATAGATTCTGTCCACCATTTGTTCAAATATTCAGGCAGTTGGAGTTGCTTCCAGTCTGGCTGCTGGACTTTGGTATTTCACTGGAAATAGAAGTGTGTTTGTATGTGCGTCTGTTTGTCTGTCTGCAGGTATACTATGAAGCTGAAAGCAGAGTTGGGTGCCAAGTGTCTTCCTCGGTCATTCTTGGATTTTTGTTTTTGTTTTTTGAAACCGAGTGTCTCACTGAACGTTGGCCTATCCAGTTTAGTCCTGTTAGCCATTGAGTCCCCCAGACCCTCCTGTTCTTTATCTCCTGACGCTAGGATTACAAGTGTGTGCCACCTCACCTGTTGTTGTTGTTGGTTGCTTGGTTGGTTTTGTTTTAGGGGTGATGAGGATCCAACAGGAGTCCTCAGCCTACATAGCAAGCATACTATCAACTGAGCCATCTCCCAAACCTTAGGTATAACTCTTGAACCATGAAAGGTTAGAGCTAAATATAATTTCTAGAGCAGCCATTAAAAGGGTGGACTTGTAATCACAGGCACTAAAATAGCATACTTGAAAGTATTTCAGTAATCTTTAACAAAAAGCTAAACAAACAGAACAACAACAAAAGGCACCTTTAACTCAGCAGTGTCACTAACAACACTAAAGGGTCTCAACTCCAGAAGACCAGGGCCTCAAAAGTCAGGACAGCGGGCCGGAGAGATTGCTCAGTGGTTAGAGCACTGACTGCTCTTCCTGAGGTCCTGAGTTCAATTCCCAGCAACCACATGGTGGCTCACAACCATCTGTAATGGGATCTGATGCCCTCTTCTGGGGTGTCTGAAGACAGCGACAGTGTACTCACATATAAATAAATAAATCTTTTTTAAAAAAAAAGGTCAGGACAGCAAATATTTTAGGCGTCCAGGCCCTAAACTCTGTGCACTTGGAACGAGTCACAGATAGCACGCAGATGAATAGTATGGCTGTGTCCCTAAACTTCACAGCAACCAATGGTGCTCAGGCACAGCCTCAGCCTGCACCCTACTGCCTTCCCTGTGGAGTTCCTTATACTTGTGCTAACTTCGTTCTGGCCACAGATTATTTCTGAATCTGTAAACTACATCCAAAAGCAGCCATCTGATGGGAATTTGGGTTCCTAATCTACAGGATGCTAACCCGTCACAGCCTCTTGGGCCCACTAAGCTAGACTTGGGCTTTGACCCCTGATCCTCTTGCTGAAGAAGAGAAGGCATTCCTCCAACACTAAGCAGACCCTGTCTAAGGTGAACTGTCCACAGGTAGAAAGCAGCCTGCAAGTGGTGATATAGCTGCCTGCAGGGCGTAGGTGGTATGGTGTGGGATGGAATAAACGGAGCACATCTCCACCTCATCATGGGGACCTGTGCTAGATCAGAATACCTGAAGATAATCGCAATTTTAGCTTAACAGTTATGGAATCAAGACATGATTACAGAGTCTAGAGTCTACTCTCAGGCTCTAGAGATTGCAAGGTCTGGCAAAGAAGGGTGAACTTGGAGCTGAAAGCCAATAGATGATAATGCTACGTAAAATGCTTTTATTTTTTCCCATGTAGTCTGTACCTTGTACACATGCATTCACATCATGGTACTTCACTGTTGAGATGAGTTGACCAAGAATTATAGAAGACATTGTGACACAATAAACGTTAGGGCTCAAATGATCTATAGTAATCAAATGATAAGAGCATTATATTATTTTTTCCCTAGCTATTTACATTTCCTTATAAAGGTAATTTTTTTCCTTCCCTCGGGATTCTTTGAGGCACTCACAAATGTGTACTATACACAATATCTGCATGAAATATCTCATTTCTTGCAAATCTCTAATGAGTAGGCAAGACAGTATTAACTGTTGCACACAAGAGGTGAACACAAACTAGTTGTTTTAACTACCCTGAAATTGTATTAAGCATATCACAGAATGATACTCCACAATAGGAAATTTATTATTCATGTAGGATCTCTCACGTTTATTCCACCGTGTCAAAGTCACTAGCATAGGTCAGGGGTCTCAATACCAATGGAAGTCTGTGGTTACAGCCGATAGATTGAGGGAGTCACCCTTGGTAGAATGTGTATTTTGCAAATGCCCATTTCACAGTGTGAAGCACTCTTCCCCTCTGAGATCCCAGTGAGCAGTGACATCAAGTGGCTGTTCCAAGCCCTTCTCCCCCTACCAGGTAGGGAGAAGTCAGGCATGCTGAAAGCTCTTAAGGAATAGCAATCCTAGGATGAGTCATTTTATGGAGATCTCATCTGTTATAAACTTGGAATTCTGAATAGGAAGGAAGTTACATGTATGTTTAACACTTTGCGATGCCAGGAGACTGAACTATGCGTCTGATAGATCACATGTATGTGTGTAAGCACAGCAGGTGCTCAGAAGTAAGGCGGGTCAGCTTCCCCAAGCCTCTTAAATCTCCCATTGCTTCCTGCCTATAATCCCAGCTCCTGAGAAGCTGAGGTAGGAGGACTGCCATGAATTCATGGCCAGCTATGTAACACAAACAGACCCCTTTCTATCTTCCCAGATCATTCTTCACATGAATTCTTTATTATTTTTAAGAATCCTGAGTGGCTCTTAATTAAAGGCTCATTTTTGTGTTCTCCAGCCCTTCTCTGTAGAGATTTTACTCAGCATCTAAATAGACGCTTGTCTCCTCCATTTTGTAGTCATTTAACCTTGGCTGAAGTCATCACAATTCCCCCATGTGATAACACATCCAACTCCTCCATGACTCCTCACTCCCTCTACTCCTTTGCTTCCATTTAATTCTTCCTGTGTTTATTTTGTAGGCCAAGTTAGCCACAAACTTCAGCCTCTGGAGTGAGTACCAGTGTTACAGATGCACACTAGGCAGGCCCCCATTCCTTTAGTGGTTCTTTGACATTGTCAGACAGTTTATTGCTTGACTGCTTTGGTTTTAGTTTGTCATTCAGTCTGACAACCTCTTGAGTATTTTTTTTTTTTTTTTTGGTTCTTTTTTTCGGAGCTGGGGACCGAACCCAGGGCCTTGCGCTTCCTAGGTAAGCGCTCTACCACTGAGCTAAATCCCCAGCCCCCTCTTGAGTATTTTTGATGCTTTACATACTGGTTGATGCAAAACAAAACTAGCCAGAAACCGAAATGGTGGCTCTCTCCTTATAATCTGATCTGAAGCAAGAGAGCCAGCTTGTGCTGCAGTTTAAGGCCTGTCTCAAAACAAACAATGGCTACAGACATGACTCGGCAGTTCAAAGCACCAGCTTCGTTCCCCCAGAGGACCTGTATTTGATTCCCAGGACCCACAACCATCTGTAACTCCAGTTCCAGGGTACTTGACTATCTTCTGACTTTTGTGGCCACTGTGCACACATGCTAAAGACAAGCATGCAGGCAAAATAACTATACATACAGGATAAGATTTTTAAATTAAGAACTGAGACTGGAGAGCGGGCTCACAGGTTAAGAACACACTGCTCGGTGGGGATTTAGCTCAGTGGTAGAGCGCTTGCCTACCAACCTCAAGGCCCTGGGTTCAGTCCCCAGCTCCGGAAAAAAAGAAAAAAAGAAAAAAAAAAAAACAAACCTAAAAATAAATACAAAACTAAGAACACACTGCTCTTGCAGAAGACCCAAGTTCAGTCTCTACCATGCAGCGATTTCCAGCCTCCTGCAACTCCAGCCGTGAGGGAAGCCTTGGCTTCTGCTGGCACCTGCACTCAGATGCACATTCCAACACACGTAAACTCAGACACATAACTGAAAATAAAAAAGTTTAAAAAGAAAACAAACCTGGTATCGTGTATTACAGCAGATCCTGGGGTTATGATTAAGTCCTAAAACGGCAATGCTGTGTTGCAGGATAACCGAAGGACACGAGAGTCTGTAGTCAAAGACAGGCCTTGAACTTGTGATCCTTCTGCCTCAGACTTCCCAGTAGCTTGAAGGTCTCTGCCACCATGCCCATGTCACAAAATTGATTAAAAAAAAAAAGTAATCTTATGTTGCTGTAGCCTCCACGAGGCTCCTGTGTTTGAACTCTTGGTCTCCACCTGGTGGCTGTGGTTTGGGAGGCTGTGAGACTGAGGGGGCCGTCTCACTAGAGGATACTAGAGGAAGTGAATCACTAAAAGCAGGCTTCTGAGTTCGTTTTTGTTTTTTGTTTTTTTAGTCATTCCATTTGTTTACATCTCAAGTGGTATCGCACTTCCCTCCACCCCAAGCTTTGAGGTTTTTATAGCCTGGCTTACCCCCCACCCCCACCACATACACACATACACACATTTACGGATGGCATCCCTTTTTTTCTATAAGCCAAAATGAACTTTTCCTCACTTAAACCACTTCCAGTCATGCATTTGGTCACAGCTAAGAGAAGAGTAATATATTCTGACTATAGACTTCCCCCACAGGTTCATGTTTGCAGTGTTTTAGGTGTAGTGGTAGCTGGCTACACCATTTTGGCTCCCGGCTGGTCACACAAACGCATCTGCCCGGGAGCTATCTGGATTCACAAATAAAAGACACACACACACACACACACACACACACACACACACACACACGTTAATTTTAATATGTTTTGTCTTTGCTGCCAAGGTGCTTTTGGGGGCTGTTCCTCACCTACATTTCGGATGATTTTCCTTCTGCAGCTCTAAATCTGATCCGTCTCCCTCCGGATGAATGGTGGTGATTCTCCTCCCAGATCCCAGCCTGAGCAATAAAGGTTCTGCCCCACTCCCTCTCTGTCTAGCCATTGACCGTTGCCTCTTTATTGATTGATCAAAAAACCAATCGGGGGCAAGGACCTTCAGTGTTTGGACACGAAGTTTCCAGGTTTTGGGGGCTGGGATAATTCAAAGCATTAGAACCAATCTCAGTATTTAGGTCCCCAGCGGACAGTGCTTTTTGGGAGGTGCTGTAGATGTTAGGAAGTGGGGCTTAACTGGAAAAGCCAGCTCTTGGGGCTGACCCTGTGAAAGTTTTGCCTAATTCCTAGTTCCTCCCCCCTCCCTCCTTCCCTCCCTCTTTCTGCTCCTTGTCTGTGAGTTGAGCAGCCTCTGACATAAGCTGTCACTGGTATGATGCTCTGCCTTACCAAGGATCCAGGATCAACAGACTCAAGGGCTTGAGATCTCCAAAGCTCGAGTCTAAACAATCCTCTGTTAGCTAGTGGTCTTCAGTATTGGTGACACGAACAGAAAACATGACTTGTACAACTGGCAAGGTAAACTGCCCGTTCTCGGTCTGTGGTCACCCCATTCTTGGTAGCTCAAAACTACGTCTTGTTGAGTCTACATCATGTTTGAGTATTTTTACTAGTAGTTTCTTTCTGGAGCTTGGTAATACATCATAATTGTAAAATCAGAATTGTTCACTGTGGCTTACAATGAGGATCTACCAGCTTTCAGTGTTCCCTACAGGGGGCTCTTCTCAGAAGTTTTCACTTCTCCTCAGGTATTTCAACATTTTGAAAAATATGTTCATACTTTTTACGTTTCATTGGCCCTTGCCATAGGAACCAGTGTTAGGCCTTTGCACGCCATCCCGTCTATGCCCAGCCCCTATACTTACACCCACCTCTGCTTCTCACCACACCTGGTCTCTCCAGGGTTCAGAGTTTGCCGTCTTGATGCTAAAACAGTACTCAGGATTCTTTTTCATTTTTGTATAATGACAGAAAGTAATCTTTAGATCATTGTAATTCTGTGGCTGCCATTTACACCTGGACTTTGTAGGTTCTGTGTATCTGTAATTTACTCATCTCCAGTTCCTCTAACCATACTGAAAATCCCCAACCTGTTAAGAGGTGATGGTATTGTGTCACCACATTGCCTTCTTGTCCAGCCTCCTTCCACCTCCAGGTAATCTGGTTCTCCCCCTCCCCTCTCTGCTCCCTCTCCCCCGCCCTGTGGCTGGCTTGGTCTGGGCTTTTTCTCTACTCTGGGAATCCCCATTTGTCTCTCCTCCGTGTGCTCCCTCTTTCCAGCTATTCTTTGTTGGTCTACACTCCTTTTCTGCTTAGGTGCAGCACGCCCCTGATACCCTCCCAGAAAGGGAGCATGGAGTAGAGACTTCCATGACTTACATGTGTAAAACACATTTTTGCTTTATTCTTGTGTGTGGTGAATATCATCACTGGGTATAGAATTTTAGCTTGAAAATAATTTCCTTGTTGAATTCTAAAAGTATTACTGTTGTCTTTTAGCTTCAGATGTTGCACTACAAGTTATCACATACTGTTCAAATTACTGGTCATATAACATATGAACCAGGTGTTTTCTGTGGAGAATATTTTGTATTCTTTTATATTCTGGACCTCTGTTATGTGTCTGCATAATGATTTATTTCCTTGAAGAAAACTAATGAGCCAAGCTGACAGTCTGCTTTAAAGAACTCTCATTCTCTGATGATCTCTGATCCTCTGACTTTCCTGTGTTTGTGTCTTCAAATTTCTATTTCTTTAAAAATTCACTTTATGGGGTTGAGGATTTAGCTCAGTGGTAGAGCGCTTGCCTAGGAAGCGCAAGGCCCTGGGTTCGGTCCCCAGCTCCAAAAAAAAAGAACCAAAAAAAAAAAAAATCACTTTATGAAGAAGGATGTTAGTACTTGTAAGGCCTGTCTCTGTCTGTTGGAAAGGCTGTCACTCCTTCATACATACCCAGCGACAGCTGGAATAGAACACTGGCTTCAAGTTTAGTCCTCTCGGGGCTTACAGGTTTTGTTCTGTTTGCTCCTCTCTAGGAAACCTAGTTTTCTCTCAGCAAGCAGGAGATGCTCAAAGTGTCCCCCACACTGAGAGAGGCCTCTTGCCTTTCAGGAGAAAGATCCTCAGTGCTGACTTCATCTTCTCTAAATGATGGAAAATGAAGTCCCTTCCCCTCATCCCACTCTTGCTTTTCCATTACAAGAGTCTATAATTTTCTTTCACTCTTTAACATATGTGTCCCAATTGCTAGAGTGCTCTTTAGAACGAGGGTGGTGGCACACAATTGTAATCCTAGCACCTCAGAGGCAGAGGCAGAGGAATCAGAAGTTTGAGTCTGTCCTCAACTAAATAGTGGGTTTGAGGACAGTTTGAGTTACATGAGACCTTGTCTCAGGACTTGTCGCAAGAGGAAAGATACATTTAAAGTCACCGAGTTGAGATTGCCCCCCCCCCCCCATCTATGTTATCCACGTAATTGACGAGGGAAGGAAGAGAAGGAAGCTTGTATCTCTCACCTAAAAGTTGCATATCTCTTTCCTTACACTGAACTGCTTACTAACGCTTCAGAGTGGCAAACCGAACATCCTGGAGCTACAGGTATTGTGAGCCATCCTCCCTGGCTGCTGAGAACCAAACTCCAGTCCTCTGCAAGAGTGATGAGCACATTTTTAACTGCCGAGCCAACTCCCAAATTTAAAGGTTTTTGTTAAAATTGATTTTCCATGAAAATGCCTTTGGCAATTGAATGAAACTATAATCAGAAATACCATCAGGAGACACTTGCTGCCCCTTTAAACTTGTTGTTGGCAATCGGTTGTTACATGATCAGCACCAAAAAATATGCATTTTAGTTAGCTGTCCTAGTGAATAATTATGTTATTCGATTCTCACCAAAGGTATTATACCACTTAAATATTGATTCAATTCTTCAAAGAAAATATCCTCATTTAAAACCAGCTTCAAAACAAAACCAGGCTGAGGCCTAAAATGTAGTCTTGGGCACGGTCATGGTAATCTTCACCAAAGTCGAGTCCCAGATGAGGAGCTGGACAGATGCCTGCAGATGCCTGAGAAACAGCTTGCCGTCCTAAGCCTATGAGCACACCATGCCTCTTAGCCACACAGTTATCTGCCAGCCAAGGGCAAAGCTAATATGTTGTTGCCTATGTAGAGATCATAACATCTGCAGGAAAATCTGTTTCCTACCCTCTGTGCCTCTGCCTCAATGTGCTATAGGAAAAAAATTAGTAAGAACCTTTACCTGAACATGAAGTCAGACATTAAAAGATTGTCTTCAGCCTCTAAACGCTGGGAAATCGTAGGTATGGATGATGATAGAATTTTTATCCTTAAAGCAATTGGCTCGTTCATTGATGCCAAAATTTCAGGACAATCGTAACTTGTTAAGGAATTCCTATTCATCTAGCATGGATATTTGATCTTTTCAGCTAACCAAAAAAGTTTTTTTTTTCTTCTTTAAAAATGTTTTTAGCATGGGTATTGGCTTTTCATTATAAAACATCTTTTGAAATTTTAACATCTTTCCTTGTGGAAAATTATTTGCGATGATTTACTGGAAATAAGTCTAGAACTTACAAAGGTAGTAAAGAGCACAGCAGCTTCATGTGTGAGAGCTCACATATATGTATTATTTTAAGTGAGAAATAAGCTCTTAAGTATTGGTAGTCCTGAATCCTAGCAGTTGGGAGGCAGAAATAGGCAGATCTCTGAGTTTGATGCCAGCCTGATCTACTGAACAAGTTTCAGGATGGCAAAGGCTACACAAAGAAACCCTGTCTTGCCATGCCCCCCCACCCAAAGCAATAGACACAGAATAGCAGTGCATGGTGGCACACACCTTCAGTCACAACATTCAGGAGGCAGAGGCAGGCAGATGTCTGCATAGTGAGCCCCAGGCTATAGAATGAGAACCTGTCTTTAAATTTTAAAAGCGGGAGGGAGGGAGGGAGAGAGAGAGAGAGAGAGAACTGGAGCACATGGTAGTGATTCTAGTACAGACCAAATGTAAGGTCAAAATCTATAAGTCACAGGAGCTTTTACTATGGGTCCTTAACTCATTAAAAATAAAAGCAAAGAGACTGTGGTCTATCTTGAGAACCATCCCCAAGTTTTCTTTCTTGGTGGCAAAGTGTAGCAATGGCAAGTGTCCTGGTCCTTAGTGCAGCTTTTGGAGGCCTCTGAAGCTTGGAACTTATCTTGTCGATACTCAGCCCATTCACATGCGTGCTCCGAAGTAGCTCCCAGGCGCTCTATATAAAAATGAATCGGTGCACATCTGGACATGAGCACTGCTCTGCCCGACGCACTTTTTTCCAGGTTCCTTGGCATCGAGGATTCCCGATGGCTTGCCAGCGAAGAGTCTGATTTCTGAAACGATATTGGAGAAGTGTAGGTTCTACTAAAATCAAGCCAGAGGACATTCTATTCTACATGAATGGAACTTATTCAAGAGTTAGTGCTCTTTAATCTGTGTGCGCATGACTGTTTCGTCTCACGTCAGTAAGTACACTGTATGCATATGTGGTAAAGAGGGTGCTTGGTCCTGGAGCTGGGTGGTTAGCCTCTACGTGGCTGCTAGGAACTGAGTCTAGGTCCTCTGCAAGAGCAGCCCATGCTCTCAACTGCTGAGTCTTCTCCCTAACCACTGTTGTTAAAACTGACACAAGCTAGAGCCATTCAGGAAGAGGGAGCCTCAACTAAGAAAAAGATCCCACCAGATGGGTCAGTGGGCCAGCCTGTGGTATATTTTTTAAGATTGACGCTTGAGAGGAGAGGGGTCAGTTCCTGGTGGGCGGTACCCTCCCTAAGTTGATGGTCCTGGGTGCTGTAAGAAAGGCTAAGCAAGCCAAGGGTCAAAACAAGTAAGCTATATTCCTCCATGGTCTCTGCTCCAGTCCCTGCCTGAGGGTTCCTGCCCTGGCCTCCCTAAGTGACTGACTTAATAAGGTTAAAAAACGCCTTACTTCGCAAGTTGCTTTTGATCATGATATTTTATCACAGCAATAGAACCATAACTAATATAGACACAGTTTCAAAGTTTATTAAAAGTCTGTTTTAAATTATTTATCCATTTTTTAAAATTTTACATGTATGAATATTTTGCCCAAATGTATGTCTGTGGGGGCCAGAAGAGAGCATTGAATCCCCCTGGAACTGGGGTTAGCTGCTGTGTGTGTGCTGGGAATCAAACCCAGGTTCTCTGGGTGCTTTGAGTATCTAGTGCTGTTAACTAAAGAACATCTCTAGCCCCCCACACCTTCTTTATAGTCAGGAAGAAGACTTATTTTTCCTGGGTTCTGTCAATATAAGTCACAAATTGATCCCTGTGTAAGAATCCTTGTTCAGCATTGTTGCTAGCCTTCACGTCCGTTTCTCTCAGGAGGACATAGGTTCTACAGTGCTGGTTTGTGCAGGGTTAAGTCAGGAGTCTAACCAGAAGACCACTTTCATCTATTTCCAACTCTCTGATTTCATAATGAAAAATAGAAACAAAGCCAGAGAATTAAAAATATTATTCATTAAGTCATTCATATAGCAACCAGGGTTTAAGTGCTTGCTTTATTGGCTACAAATTGAATTATAAATTCATTTAAAGTCAAAATAGAGATGAGGTATTCAGAAAAACATTAAATCCAAATATTAGGTTTCGTTTGATATGAATTCCTTGCCCACTTTATTGCTCATATGGTGAGCTCAATAGAGGTGGCTAGGCACAGGTGACTAATAACAGGAACGGAATTATTAAATATTAAAACACGATGGCAATAATGGTTAACTGGGAAGGCCAGTCTTTTACTTGTAATCTGGTTTTACCAGTTGCACCTGACATGTTGGAAACCTTTATGTGTGTGTGGCTAAATTGGTCCTCGTCCAAAGCTGTTCCAGGTAGCTGTTCCTCTAGCTAGCATTAGTAGCATTAGTAGGTCTAACCAAAAGTGAGTGCAGGGCTGGGAGAGGCTTGCAAGGAAACACCGTGACAGCAACTCTGCTCTCAGACACCCACCTCACACATTACTGGGTATGAATCACCTGGGCAGGGCTAGCACAGTGTGGCCACTTATTTGCCTGCCCCCTCTTTTTGAATGGACTTGGGAGTTAAGGACGAATGATAGGGTTTTGGTTTTTTGTTTTTTTTGTTTTTTTTTGTAAGATTTTATTGATTTTAATTATGTAATATGTGTGTGGGTCTGTCTGTTTAGGAACGCAAAAAAGCCAGAACGAGATAGCAGTAGTTGTGAGCTACCAGACCTGGGTGCTGAGAAGTGAACCTGGGTCCTCTGCCAAGGCAGCGTATGCTCTTAACTGCTGAGCCAGCTCTCTGGCCCAAACTTCTATGTTCTGAAGAATCAGAGAAGGCAGGTGTAGTAGCCTGTGGTATTTATGAAGCTGACTCTGGAGGTTTGCCCTGAGTTCCAGGGTACCCTGACCTATGTAGTAAGACCCAGGCTATCCTTACATAGACTAGGATGGTGCATCAAATAGCAACAAAGAGTTAAAGAAAAATCCAAAGAACAATATTTCATGACACGTGAAAGTCACATGTCTTTAGTTAGGGTTTTACTGCTGTGAAGAGACACTGCGATCAAGGCAATTCTTTTAAGGACAGCATTTAATTGGGGCTGGCTCACAGGTCCAGAGGTTCAGTCCAGTATCATCAAGGCAGGAGCATGGCAGCGTCCAGGCAGGCATGGTGCAGGAGGAGCTGAGAGTCCTACATCCTCATCTGAAGGCCGCTAGATGATTGGCTTCCAGGCAGCTAGGATGAGGGTCACACACACAGTGACACACCTACTCCAGCAAGGACACACCTTCTAAGAGTGCCACTCCCTGGCTGGGCATATACAAAATGTCGGATTCCACTCCCTGTCCCCCAGAGGCTTGTTCAAATATGATTCTATGGGGGCCATACCTAAGCATAGCATAATGCAAAACACATTAAGTCCAACTTCAAGTGTTCCCATAGCCTACAGCAGTATCAACAATGTTAAGAGTCCTAAGTTCAAAGTCTCTTCCAAGTTTCATCGGATCAGTTAACTGTAATTCCCAAAGCAAGACAGGAACCCAGCTGGGCAAACTCCAAACTCTGCATCTCCACGTCTGATTTCAAGGCGGTCTTCAGATCTCCAAGTCCTTTTTCATCTTTGTTGACTGCAACAAACTTCTTTCTCCTGGTCTGATTCCACTCTGTTAGCAGCTTTTCCCAGCAGATAGCCCACGGCTCTGGCATCTTGAACATCTTGAGGTCTCCAAGACAGCTTCAGTGTTACAGCTTCTTGTTTCAATGTCTGGGATCCACACCTGATCTTCTGGGCTCCTCCAAAGGACTGGTGTCACTTCTCCAACTCTGCCCTCTGCAGTACTCTAAGCTCAGGCTGATCCCCTCCACTGCTGCTGCTGTTCTTGGTGATCATCCCAATGCGCTGGGATCTTCCACTACAACTAGGCCTCACCAATAGCCTCTCATAGGCTCTCTTCATGGTGCCAAGCCTCAAATCCTTTGCATGAATCTCCTTCAGTCCTGGGCCATCAACTGCAACTGAGGCTTCACCTTCATCATGGCCTTCCATGGCCTCTCACAGTGCCAAGCTGTTCTTCATGACCCCTTCATGCCTTCAAAACCAGTACCACCTGGGTGACTCTTACACACTACCAACCAATGCTGAAGTGCGAGGTACAAACATGGCCATCTCTAGAACACAGCTTCTTTGTGCCCTTAGAAAGCACTTCCCAGGGGCTGGGGATTTAGCTCAGTGGTAGAGCGCTTACCTAGGAAGCGCAAGGCCCTGGGTTCGGTCCCCAGCTCCGAAAAAAAGAACCAAAAAAAAAAAAAAAAAAAAGCACTTCCCAGAAGATTTCACCTCAGTGATGCTGGTCTCTTCTTAATCACCACAAATCTCTTAGCTTCAGGTAACCAGCATCAATTGTCCCAGTAGTTCCTTCTGTTCTAGACTCTAAAGCCATGCCAAGTTCTGCTGCTTGCTGGGGCTGGAGCATGGCCCCTTGTTCTATTATCATTATCACCAGCTTTCTGTTTTCCAACTCCTTCACTGTCTAAGCTTGGCTGTCCTGGAACTTGCTCTGTAGACTGACTTTGGACTCAGAGATCTGCATACCTGTGTCCTAAGCACTGGGATTAAAGGTGTGGTCCACCAAGCCTGTATTTAAGTTTTTCTTCAGCTAGAACTTGCTCTGTCCCAGGCTGGTCTGAGATCTGTTTGGCTTTGCCTCCTGGGATTAAAGGCTTGTGCTACCATGCCTGGACCTAAACTTATCTGGGTGGGATCTTGCCCCAAGGTCACTACCCCCTTAATTCAATTTAATATCCTTGATCACAGGATTCAGCTCCATTTTACCTCCTGGTGCCCCTTTAATACTCAAACTATATATTTTATATTTTTCCTTTCCAAACTTGCTATGCTTGTTCAAAATGCTCTTTGTGATGCTTAACCAGAGATCAAAGTCTCTACTGGGGTTTTTTTGTTTTGTTTTGTTTTGTTTTGTTTTGTTGGGTTTTTTTTTTTTTTTTGAGATTTCTTTTGTCAATGTAATTAATACAAATCTCTTAACCTTAGCCTCAACTAAACTTTTCATACAAGGGCAAACATTCTTCACCAAAATCCCACAAAAACAGTCTCTAGTCCTCATACTGAAATTCTCCACTGAAACCTCATGGGCCAGGTCTTCATAGTTCAAATCTCTCTCAGCAACCAAATCTTCCATATTCCTACTAGGATAGTCTCTTAAGCCCCATTTAAAGCATTCCACTGCTTTCCAAATTCAAAGTTCCCAAATCCACAGTCTTCCAAACAAAAGCATGGTCAGACCTACCATGGCAATACCCCAGACAGTACCAACTTCTGTCTTAGGGTTTTACTGCCGTGAAGAGACACCATGACCAAGGCAACTCTTTTAAGGACAACATTTAATTGGGACTGGCCTATAGGTTCAGAGATTCAGTCCAGTATCAGCAAGGTGGGAGCATGGCAGCGTCCAGGCAGACATGGTGCAGGGGGAGTTGAGAGTTCTACATCTTCATCTGAAGGCCACTAGAAGAAGACTGGCTTCCAGGCAGCTAGGGTGAGGGTCTTAAAGCCCACACCCACAGTGACACACCTAGTCCAACAGGGCCACACCTCCTAATAGTGCCACTTCCTGGGCCAAGCATATGCAAACCATCATACCATCCAGAACTTTTATTTTGGTGCTTGCAAATAAAGTTTGGTTAGAACAAAGCCAAGGTTTAAATACTATCAGAAGCTGCTTTGATTAAGGCCAATGTCAGAGTTAGTAGTTAGGAAAAAGAGTATAGTGAATGAAAAACCAAAAATAACTGCTTTCTGACATGTTATAGAAAATTTTTTTAGGTCCTAACCTAAGAGTGTACTAAAACTCTGGTTCTCTAGGGCCAAGCGCATAGCATCTTTAGTCTCCAACCCAAGAGATTCAGAATCAAGCGTCCTATAGTACCTTTGGAGTGATCAGATTTTCGATAGTCTTTGGAGAGCATCTGAAATGAGCCCAAATAACCAAGCTGGTTTGTGTATTTCTGGTCAAGAGAGCCTCTGAGTCCCGAGGTGAGAACCAAAGCCCTGGATCTGAGTTCCTGGACAGGTCCTCTTTGCTGCCCACAACCTGCATTGATGTGCTAGCTACTGCTCAGCTCTTTACGACCTAAAAGGGCAGATCCTCAGGGTAAGCAGAAAGCTAGGTCAGTTGTCCTTCCTTACCCATCAGAGTCCAGACCATCTCCAGAGCAGCGCAGGCTCACGGAGTTCATAGCTGGAGGCTGGCAGTCCACACACACTGTGTATCCCTCACGGAGGTACTGCATCCACCGAGTCAGCGGACGGCTGTCCAGAGCACAGTGGGCAGTCAAGGATTCAGTCTTGAACTCCATACAGTATCTGTAGCAAAAGAAGTCAAGAGGCCACTTACTGTACTCAGAAGTGGCCCAACACTGTAGGAAGTCTTAAGGAGCCACGTCACCCTCACGTAGTAAATATCACTCATTCCTTACTTTTATGGCAAGGCTTCTCTACGGCTCAAGCTTACCTTGTGGCAATTCTCTTGCCTTAGTCTAAGTGCTGGCATTACAAATGTGTCACAGTGCCCAACATGTGTGTATGCATGCATGCATGGATACATACATATACGCATACATACATACATACATACATACATACATACATACATACATGAAATTGAGGTCAGGGCTCACATGATTCAAATTAGCCTCAAACTCAGCAGTGTAGCTGGCCCTGAACTCCTCCTGATCCTCTTAACTCCACCCCACTCCAAATTCTAGGATTACAAGTATGTCATGACCTTTTCAACTAAATATTATAATTTTTGAGAATAAAAGTATCTATTAATGGGCTGGAGAGATGGCTGACTGGTTAAGAGCACTGACTGCTCTTCCAGAGGTCCTGAGTTCAATTCCCAGCAACCACATGGTGGCTCACAACCATCTGTAATGAGATCTGACACCCTCTTCTGGTGTGTCTGAAGACAGTGTACTCATATATAATAAATAAATCTTTAAAAAAAATCTATTAATGAAAATCACCAGTAGGCAGCCTGGGAGCTGGTCACGTGGTTGTTAGGTCCCTGATGGAAGAAGCGTGGCCAGGTGAGGATGGAGGTGCCTTCCAGCTGGTGCCTTCCAGCTGGTGCCTTCCAGCTGGTGCCTTCCAGCTGGTGCCTTCCAGCTGGTGCCTTCCAGCTGGTGCACGACGCGCCAGTGGGAAGCCTCAGAACGAACGTGTGTGTGCAACTTTCAAATTCTCAAAAGAGTTTAGGAAGACTCCGAAACTGCTGGGTGTGCTGGTGCATTCCTGTAATCCCAGCATTCAGGAGGCAGAGGTGAATGGATCTCTGTGTGTGTTCAAGGCCAGCCTGGCCTGCATATTGGGTTCCAGAACAGCTGGACAATTTTGCCTGTCTGAAAAGACTCTCAGGGGAGCGCCAATGCATAACACTTCATAACTACAGCAGCATAAAACCAGGAAGAAAAGTACTCTCCAAATTCACGGTGGACTCATGTTTCACCCAAAGTCAATGGGCAAGCATGAGAAAACAAAGTCAGAACAAATTCACTCTTTCTGAAAGACCAGGAAAGAGTTCAATTCCCAGCAACCACATGGTGGCTCACAACCATCTGTAAAGAGATCTGATGCCCTCTTCTGAAGACAGCTACAGTGTACTTACATATAATAAATGAATAAATCTTTTAAAAAAAAAAAAAAAAAAGAAAGACCAGGAAAACCAGGCATGGTGGCCCCGCCTTTAGTCCCAGCACTCTGGAGGCAGAGGCAGGTGAACCTCTCAGTTCCAAGCCACTCACTACAGAATGAGTTACAGGAAAGCCAGGGCAAAGCAAGGAAACCCTGTCTCTGAAAACCAGAGGTGGGGGAGGGAAGGAGGGAAAGAAGAACGCAAGGGAGGGAGGGGGAGGGAGGGAGAGGGAGGGAGAGGAAGAACATAACAGTAATTTTAAGGCAACAAATTACCCAGCATCCTCAGTATGTGTAGGCCACTGTGGAGATACAGCTTGTACTATCCTCTTCTTGTTGAAGGCAGAGCTAGTTATGAAGGCAGGAACTAGAAAAGAAAGAATCACATTGTATTTGTCCAGCCAAAATACTCGATAAGGTTTCCCAAACTCTGTTCTCTGCCTGTCTGAGGTCTCTACTTCCAGAGCCAAAGATTTCAGTGGCACTGTATCAAATGAGACTGCTGCAGCATCTTCTGACAAGCTCACTCAGTATTTATATGCATCTAGATAGCTCTGGAGGGAGCAGAAGGTCTCTGGGGAGCACATTGGCCTCTGGGCATGAACATGTAAAGGAAGGGGCGGGCCCAAGAAGGGGAGGGGCCAAAAAGAAAAGCCTGCAGATATAAAAGGGAGAGGGGCAAGGCAAAGCAAACAGTGGTGGAGACTACAGCCTGAGAAAGTGAAGGAAGAAGAAATAGAGAAGAGGTGAAAAGGCAGCGTAAACAAAGCTCAAGAACAGACACAAGAGAGAGCAGAAGAAAGGGGGAAGGGGGAGAAAAAAGCCGAGGAAATGAGGAAGACCAGAAGAAGCAAGGAGAGAAAACACTGCGGGCATTTCCAAACCTCTTGGGAGTCAGAGCCTGGAAGCTTTGCTCCACCACCGTCCCGGTCGGGCACAATGCCTAGTGTGGCTGCCCAGCACCAGCTACCACTGCCTGTCCCAACAACCCTGGGGAAAGGAAGATTCCTATGGTCCCTTTCCTTATCCCGTTCAAAGGAAAGTAAGCAGCCAGGGGTACTTCCTCTGATCCCTTCCTTTATCTATCTGTTCATCTCTGTTCAGTCGTAAGTCTGCTGAAGTATCTCTCGATAAGCCGCTTGACTTCATGGTGATCACTGTACCCCTAGTACTCTAATACACTCAATAATACATGGTTGTACCATGAGTGATGGGCCATTGAGAAATGGAGTGAAGATGTGGGGTCTCTACCAAGACACACAGGTCCTACATCCTCTGGTCTGCTTTATGCACTGTTCTCTTGGTGTCTGAGGCTGTTAGTTTTAGGACCTCTAAAACATACCAGAACCCTTGGGTGTACTAAGTCCTTAAATAAAATACACTTAAATACCTCCCCTGTTACACTTTTTAAGTGCCGGGATCATATTTAAGACATCACACACGTTAATCACATATTTTACCACTGGGTTACACCCCAACTCCACCCATATGTTTTAACTCAAATTCAAAATACTTAAAATACCCAATGCAGCACAAATCGCTGTTACTTTTTAGCTTCCTAAACTGTGGATTGAAGTCCCAGATAGGATTCCCTAGAATTGAATGTGAAGGTTGTGAAAATTTGGCAAGAACAAAAGGTGTTTGGATGTGCGATGACCAAAAAGTAACTCAAGGTTAGACTTACAGTGAATGGGAGCTGTTTCTGGCAATATGTGCCGACATGCGTCACATGACCTCACCATGGCCTGGATCCTGAAAATGTATGCTTGGCACTGAATTTGTCATCACACCAAGAAGCGCTGGATCAGCCACTGTTTGAGGCTATGGTATATTAAGGTTTTTAGTGTTTTTAATGTAGATGCAAAGTTTTTTCCTCTTACTGAAATATAATATAAATATAAAGATTTGATGTCAAAAAAGTATTAACTCTTTTTCTTCGTATAGTGTAGTGTTAGAATGCTTGAATTTAAAGACTGCTGTTCTCGTAGCTGACTTGAATTTCCTTTTTTTTTTTTTTTTTAAAAGGCCATTCAGTTATTTTAACTTGAAATTAGGACAAATTTTCCAACAATTTCTGAAGTGACCTTAAACATCCTTCTGCTATTTGGTACTGCATTTTTATGTGAACAGTGTGTTCAACATTAATCAACTATAAAATTATAAAATCAAAATCAACTCTGAAAAATATCAAAGTTTTTTTGTGTGTCCTGTATATTAAATATTCAATCAGGACTTAATTTTTATGAGAAAATAAATAATCACATCTACTTCATTAGTGTGCATATCTGCTTTTATCTTTAATAAGTGGCAAAATTATATTAAAAAAGCATTGTTTTAAAATAACTTTCATCAGGGTTTATTATCAGTAAACATTTTATTTATTTACCTATCATATATACTTGGGATGAAATAAAAATTTGGAGGGTGAAAAGGAGTCACCGGAGGAAAAAGTTAAGAAGTCCTGGTTTAGAAACAATCTTGGGGGAAAGAGTCCGGGCAGGGAGGTGGCTCAGGAGGTAATGTGCTTGCTGCTGCAGTGTGCGGACCTGAGTTCCGTGCCTAGCAGCCACATTAAAAAAGAAAACACAGGCACGGCAGCAGTTCCTGTAGAATCCTAGCACTCGGGAGAGTCCAGCTGAGCCAGTGAGCTAACTCCAGGCTCAATGAGGCAGCATTTCTCAAAAGATAAGGTGGAGAGAGACTGGGAAAACACCCAGTGCCAACCTCTAATCTCTGTACACACACACACACACACACACACACACACACACACACACACACACACACCCCATATGGCTGCATATGTTCAGTATAGACAATTTTATCTCAAATATTTCCAGTCCTACTTGGGTGAATCTACAGATTGTATGGCAGAGCCTGTGAGTGACTCAACAGCCTCTCCTACCTTTTGCTTCAGGAACTGGACAATCTAGATAAGGGTAGACAGGCTAAGGCTGGTTTTGAAATGCTAAAATAATTACCAAGAGCAAAGTGGTGTGAGGGTGCTAGTTTAAAAAGGACAAAAGGCTTCAGACTATATGCTGACTTTCCTGGCACCTGATTGCCTCAAGAAGGCAGCCTAAATTCTCTTTCAGATTTTCTTTTGTTTTGCTTTGTGGGTTTTTGTTATTTTTCTCCTTTCTTCCTCTCTTCTTCCTTCCTTCCTTCCTTCCTTCCTTCCTTCCTTCCTTCCTTCCTTCCTTCCTCTCTTTCTGTTTTAAACAGGACTAGCCCTTTATTTACATGTTTCTTAGACAAAAGCAGCAGAGTTGAGCGTTTGGAGAGGATTAGTCAAGAGTCCAAATCCTTTATCTGACTCCTTAGACCTTTTCTTGGCTTTGGTTCTGGCTGGGGCGGCAGCACCAGTGATGGGGCCAGTGGCTACAAGAAAATGTGTGCGCCCAGAAGACACTGACCTTTCCAAATGGGAAGGTCTATGCAGTTTTCACCAAGCCGAGACCAGATGTGTATGTGTGTGCTCAGACACAAGGCGGTCAGGACCAACATGAGATGTCAGTCCTCGACAGCCTCCTGCTTTGTTTTAGGAGACAAGGTCTCTAGTAAGACTGTCTGGTCACTGTAGCCTCTAACCTCTAGAGATCACTCGAGTCCAGCTTATCAACACTTCCACACTGGCATCATAAGCACATGCACCATGTTCGGTTTTCACCTTCCGGTCTTCAGACTTCACTGTCCGGGGGCTGAGAATGTAGTTCAGTCAGTAAAACTTTCTTCAGCATGAAGCCCCGAGTCTATCCCTAGCACTGGAAAACAACAGCAACAACATGCACACAGACACACAGACACACAGACACACAGACACACACACACACACACAGACACACACACACACACAAACACACGCACGCGCACACACACACAGACACACACACACAGACACACACAAACACACAGACACACACACAAACACACACACACAGACACACACACACAAACACACACACAGACACACACACACAAACACACACATGCACACACACACACACACACACACACACACACGCACGAACACACACACGTGGTCCTATCACTCAGGAGTAGATGTATGAGAATCAGAGGTTCATGCCCAGTCTGGACTGTAGGAGTCTTTAGTTTCTGTGTTGATAGTGTGTGTTATAGTGTTTATCGTTGTTGTTATTTCTTTCTTTCTTTGTGGCCCAGGCTGGTTTTCAAGTCCAAATCCTCTTGCCTGAGCCTTAACGCCCCTGCCTTATGACACATCTTAAAAGAAAAGCATTCCTGAGGAACCTGGCTGCTCCCACCCCAGGGGCTGCAGGGTTTGGATCCAGGATATCCCTCCCCTGAGTCTTCAGTGCAGACTCAGGGCCAGATGGCCTGCAGCACTTTGAACCAAAGCCACTCTTCAATAATAATCCACAAGTTTAATTTTCATACCTTGAGGGTCATAAATAATTTAAAAGTTACATTTGCCTTCAGCCTGCCTCTGCTTCTGTAGGCTGTGCTTCAGGACACTGTCCCCATAAATGACTGCCCCTTCCTTGTCCCTTGGTGGCAGCCCTGTTCAGATGTAATATTGTCTTTGCTCAGAGGCCATTTGCCAACTTTCTGGCAACCTATGAACCTATCATTGTTCACTTTTACAAGTTTCACTTTAAAAAAAAAGCACAGCACCGCACATATTTCCTCTGAACATGAAAGTAAATGAAGTTTGCTTTGAGAATTTCATAAGCCTCTGACACAGGGCATGCCACAAAAGCAGGCTTAGGACCTCTGTTCTATACATACAATACCGAAAAGAATAGAGGGGGGACTTGGCAAATAACCCCAACCTGGAAACATAGTTTATTGCTAATGCACATTGGCCTTTTGTGGGAAGAAAAAATGCACATAAACCTTAGCAATGTGCAGCAGTTTGGCCTTTTATGTTTTTTTTTTCAGATAGAATATAATTATATCCCTTAAGTTTAATGAGAAAAACTCATTAGAAAAGAGTAGTCGTGTTCACGGGCTTCATGGGACTTTTATATTTTGACTTGGTCACCAGCTCTGTAGTCCTAATTTTGATGATGACAATATGAAAAGGAAGCAGCACAGGATTTGAACCCACGGGGTGTAAGTTTTAGTCCTGATAGCCACGAACAACCAATTGCCTTCCAGAACTCTACAGTGTCTCCCTGTGTAAGCCAAGCTTCAGGACTGAGGCACACCATGCCCTCGAGATGTCCAAGTCCCAGTCTCCAGAGTGAACACAGTGGTATGTGGCAAAGAGAGACTCCACATGCAGATGGAACTCGCGTTTCTCCTCAGTTGAGTTTGAAATAGGAAGGCTCTCCATCTTCTAGATGGATCCCGGGCAATCACTAGGGACTCTTAAAATATCTGCCGGGAGGGGGATGTGATTTCAGAAAAAAGGTACAGGCAGATGCTGTGCGGATGGACGGGACCATGAGACAAGGAATGTAGTTAGTCTGCACGATGAAGAAAGGAGCTGGAGAGATGGTTAGCCATTAAAGGCTAGGCCCACAAACGTCAGCAAGGAAAAAATGTCTAAAAGAGACTGGCCCTCCACGTCCCAGGAAGGAATGAAGCCCCACTGATACCTCAACCTAGTGAAACCTGTGTCCAATTCCTGACCTCCAGAATGGTAAGATATTGAATTGTCTAGGTCACTAAATCAGTGGCACCTTAGCTTTTGGAGATGTTAAGCGACTTTACAGCCATAACCTTGGTGTTTTTCCTAGAACCTGTGTTTTTCCTAAGAGCATATCATCACCGCTGTGCTGCCGTCTTCCATAAACTGAGAACTTACCAATCTGTAATCCTGATTCCATTAAGATTAAATATTTTCTTCTCATTCTGTATCTCTTTTCACTTCTGATTTACTATAAGTGGTAAGAAGAACCCAGGCTATATGTACAACATCACACTTAGGGTTCTCCTTGGCTAAATCCACAAGGTCCATTCGTCATTTACAACTTCTACTCCCATGGAACTGGAGATACACCCACTGTGCTTTCTGCCCCTGTGCACCAGGATCCTCTCTCACTCATGAACAGGCTTGAATCGTTTTCCCAAAGAGCCTTCAGGAAGGGATAGGCCCTTTCTGACCCACTAGCTTTAATCCACGTAGACCTGCTAAATTATGTCCTACAGGACCATAAGAAAATATATGTGTCATATTAAGCCAGTGAGTTTTTGGCGATTTATTCCAGCAGCCATCGGGATGATTTCTTTGAAAACTGAATGCTTATGAGAGCTCTCTGAACAAGGCATGCGCATATCTGCAGGTGACAACAGTCTGTAATCCCAGCACTTGGGAGGGGATGACAGAAGGATCAGAAGTCCAAGGTCATTAACAGGTACATAGAAAGTTTGAGCTCAGCCTGGGCTACATGATCATGATCTTGTTTCAAAAACAAACAAACAAACAAACAAACAAACAAAAAAACAAGCAAGCAAACAAAAGCTATCTGTGCCATTCAAAAGCGAAGTGTAACTATGCTTGTGCTCATGCTCCATGAACAGGAACTGTGGTGGAGGTTCATATGTCACCACAGGGCAGAACAAATGCACACACACACACACACACACACACACACACACACACACACACCACTTTTAAAATTGGGGGTAGCGCTTGGTGCATGCCAGAGGGAGTGTGTAGAGGTTAAAGGAGAACTTGCAGGAGTTGTTTGCCTCCCTTCTACTGTGTGGGTTCCAGCAAGTGACAAGTGACCTCCAGCCCGAGAATCTCCCTAGCACAGTGCTCATGAACCTGAGCTATAGCAGCTGTGATACACTTGCTGTCTGGGTTCGAATCTCTAAATCTTTTTTTTTTAAAGACATATTCATTATATATAAGTATGCTGTAGCTGTCTTCAGACACCAGAAGAGGGCATCAGATCTCATTACAGATAGTTATGAGCCACCATGTAGTTGCTGGGATTTGAACTCAGGACCTCTGGAAGAGCAGTCGGTGCTCTTAACCACTGAGCCATCTCTCCAGCCTGGATCTCTAAAATCTTAAACAGTCATGGCAGGAAGCAGGAAGCAAGTGTTAGATGAATATGTGACTGGGCCATGTCATGTGTCTCCCCACTGATCACCAGGTTCGATTGTGTTGCTCTGACTTGCTGGGCAGGTGTCCCCTTCCTCCCTGACACTTTCCATTGTCATCCTTTCTGAGGGTGTGTGTTTAACTGAAGAGGAGGATCTGCCCTGATGGAGGAGAACAATGTGCTCCTTAGCTCGGACTTCTACCTAAGCTCGCAGAGTCTGAATGAGCAGGACCTTGTATGAAACAGGCACTGAAGAATCTAACAAGGCGGATGTTCTGCCTATCACTTACCTCTTCCTCTAATTGTTCACCTTTATCACATATTTACAAACACCAGTGATTTTACTGAGTTGCTTCTGGGGTAGGGAAAGTTTGTCTAATTAAACAAGGTGGGGAAACCCTGCATATTCTACATCCTTCTTTGCAGAGTGGACTTGACTCAATCATTAGTTCTGAAAGGTTCTCTGGTACAGTAAACAAATTCCCTTTTGTTCATATTATTATTACAAAAGAAGATCCACTTTGGGAACTTTTGCCAGCCATGACACAGGCAGAAGTGCATGGCCATGTTTGGGATATTCTGAAACTCTAGTGACCATTGGTCAATCCAGAAAAGTTCATTACAATTCAGACAAAATTCTGAACCTACCTCAGGTATTCTGATGTCATGGGTCTGGGCCAGGCCCCAGAATTATATTTCTGATGAATTTCTAAGTGGCTCAGACACTCCTGGTTCAGGATCTCAGTGCAATATTCAATGGACACTCTGCTCCCCAGCCAGCTTGGGGACAAGTCAGGACTAAAACTGGAGATGTACCTCTTCTTTGCAAACTAGGAGGTTATTCCTTATGCCTGTAGGGAGTGTGAACGCAGAGTCTACACCAGTGTAAGCCAAGGCCACTAGCAGCTTTAGGAAGCAAGAGAGAAAGACTGTCACATCAAATCCTCAGTGGGGTGTGTTGGCAGGAGCTGTGAGGCAGAGATTTGGGACCATGTGGAAGAGGAGTTAGGAGGCCGATCTGGAGCTGCTGGACAAGAAGTGAGCACCTCTAGGCAGAAGAGAGACATCCGGGGCTCTGCATGAACCAGATTCTCCTGGGGCACACTATCCCCTGGGTATAAGTAGAGACTCAAGACTGGGAAGTACAATGGCCTGGGTGTTGAAGAAACCCTTCCAGCACCCAAATACTGTGAATGAAGAGAATAGATGCTCTTCTTGCTAGGTAGACTCTAGGACTAGAGCCACCAGAAACCATACAACAGCCATCTTGCTGGGCCTGCTGTGTTGTGTTTCTGCTGAGGGCCTGGACTGAGAATGAACTATGCCCTATAATGGCTTCTGTGAATGGTCCCTTTGGAGCTGCATAATGATTTCCCCCTAAGCTTGATGTGACCACCGAATCAATGCCAGGCCTCCACCAAAGCCGTCCACTGTGACCCTTTACAATTCCTGGTCTGATTACAATGGTCCCTGCAGCAGAAAACACCTCAGTGTGCCTTTCCAAGGCTCTTCGGAAAAAGACAGGAATCCAAAAATAGAGTTCTCTCTAGTTCAGAAGCTTGCTGGCACCAACCCCCAAATTTTCCACATTCAGTTTTTTAAATAGCCAAACAAGGGCTTGAAGAGCAATTCAGTCAGTAAAGTGCTTGAGGACTCGAGTTTGATCCCCAGAAACCACATAAAACCCGCCAGACATGGGGGAGGGGGACTCTGTGCTTGGTATACTAGTAGCTTGAGAGAAGCATAGAGAAGCAGATCCCTGGGGCTCTGACCAGCCAACCTAGTTTAATTGCTCAGTTCCAGGTCAGTAAGAGATCTTAGTGAAAGAATGAGGGAAATGGTGCCTGAGGAATGACATGGAGGCTGTCCTTTGACCTCCACATGTATGCACACATATACACATGAATATATACACCTCTAACAATCAAAAGCAACTTTTTAGCATTTAGGGCTCACTTGCCCAGCTGTGGCACCACACCCAATATCCACTGATGAGAGAGGACTTTACCTCGTAGACCCCCGGCTGCCATGCCGTGAGGCGTTCCCTTCCACATACCCTGCTCAAGCACCGGCAGTTCAGGTTTGTCTCTCGTGGGCCTACGTGGGCTTTAATCAGTCCCTCCACCTGTGTACAACTGATCATCAGGTTTAAGCAAGCTGGCCTTTCTTTAGGTGGCTAGGGGTTCTTGGCCTCATCTCCAAAAAAATAACTCCTGTCCCTCAAGACGAAAAGGAGTCAGTATTATTCCTGCTTACGGCTCCTTGGATGAGTGATTTGTTTGCCTCAGTTGTACAAATTAACGCAGTTAAAATTTCTAGATTAATTTCCTGGGATTATAAGATGTTTATGTACCGTCCCACTAAACTGCAGTATTCAGAACTTTGGGTCTCACATTAACATTCCTCCCAATGGTAACCCACCATACAGCCCATGTCTGGCGCCAAATTGACATTCAGCAAATAAATACATGTATGTGGGGAAAAAAGAATGAAATTGTTTGATAAAGATCACATTGATGTAAAAATTTCCAGGTTTATACAAAACATATGGTGTTTTCTACCAGGAAAGCCAATGCTTTGCCACACTGAATTCAGTCCAGAGCAGCACCGGAGCCAGCCTCTGTTCATCTCCTCATAAGACACAGTTTCTGGTGGGTTAGTGAACCAGCTTCTCTGACCACTTCACCAACTACTCCACACCATATCCATTTCTCCTTTTCTTTCTTTTTGACTGTGTATGTGTTTGGTTGGTTGGTTGTTTGCTGAGACGGGCTCTGATGACTTTGTTCAGGGTGGCCTTGAACTCCTTGATTTAATGATCTCTCTGCCCTGGAGTAGCTTTGCGTACACGTGACTGCCCCTGCGCTCAGACAACATAACCTTTTCAGCTGACTCACAAACCTGACCAGGTCAGCCCCAGTCCAGTCAGCCTGAAAGGAGAGGTGAGTGCTTCAAAAGATCATTTTATCATAGTTTAGAAATGAATCAGTTTTCTTTTATTTTTCATGTTTGTGAATGAATAAATTAAAAGTCCTGTTTAATCGGAAATTATGAGGCTGAAGTTATGCTTTAAGTCTTAATTACTGTGCTCGAGAGATCTACAAAATAAAACCTCTTCTACCCTGTAAACCTCACTTCCCCCAAGGACAGACGACCTCCTAGAATGCTGGAGTTGTCATGCATGTGCGATAAAAAGCTACGAGTTTTCAATTCTGTCAACAAGACTGGTTCCCCAACTGCACAGGATGTATTTGATCACACGTCCATGGCAGATACAGGAAGTATACAACCTTGTGGGGTTTGCCTTTATAAACACCTGACTAATGTAATTCGGGGCCATTCTCGGGAATCCTGGGTATGGATCTGCCCAGTGACCATCATCCTGGCCAGTATTTAATAAGGCTTGCCTCAAAATTGGATCAAAAATCGAGATAGTAATCTCACCCTGTGGGATTAAGAAAACCACCAAGACAGTGAAAAGGTTACCCTGGCTAGAGACTGCTCTCTTGTGTGAAACGTCTAACTTCCTCTGTCCCTAGCTTGAGTGATTGCCCAAGACATGTGCCGATGAGTGCTGGAGGGAAAACCGAACGCATGCGTGTGAGTGCTGGAGTGTTGCTCAGCAGTGGAGTTCTTAACTAGTATATATTTCAGTGCCCAGTAAGAGGAGAAAGGGTCAGTCAGCTGGTAATATTCTCACGTGTTTACTACTACGTCCATGCAAAACTGAAAGGACCATTGCCCTAAAACCAATCACGAAAACCAAAAACCCTGAGGGAAGCAAAGGAAAGAGGCGTTTGTGCAGCTGGCTACCCATCCCCTTAACAAGCATTTCCTGAACTGCGTATCTACTTTGGGCAGATTAGTCCATCTCATTCTCTGCACTTCATGGAACTTTCTCTGAGCACCACATGACCTTTCAGGAAGTGGCAATAAAGTCATCAAAAGCAACAAAGACAGCAGTCATGAGAACACCAGTACCAAAGGAGTGCCCGCAATCCTGGCCTTGTGACGAGGAGTACTCCAGGCAGCCGGCTCTCTCTTCCAGGGGTGGGCAGGGCGCCCCTCCATTCAGTGGCTCCTGATGGACCGAACGCCTGCGCACACGCATGGTGGGCTGGCACTGACCTGCGCAGCCACTCCAGGGACTCCATTCTCCCACAAAGCAAGGGCGAGCTGGAAAATAGAACAACATGCTCGCACTGGAGTAAACCCAACCAACCTGCCGGGTTGTTCCTGCCCACACCAACAGTGGAATCAATGTAGCTGTGTAAACTTCGTAAACTTAGCCATGACCTGTATCTGGGAACACAGCAGGTCTCAGAGATATGAACTCCACCCATCCTGATGGTTAACTGATAATCATGTGCCTCTGCGGAGGTCTGGGATGCTGAGGGTTGGCCAGGGACACAGGTACATTTCTACAGTATACTTCCTTATACTGCTGACTTTTTTTTTTTTTTTTTTTTTTTTGGTCCCTTATAGTAACTTTTAGCCCAGCCACTAATTTTTAACACGATTTCTTTCCAGATTGTATTTTCACATGTACATATTTATAGAAAAGGGTATGCTAGTTCAATACACGTGTACAAGTGTATAATGTTCAAATTTGTCACTGGTAAACCGACTTTCTTAAACACTGAGCATTTCCTGTAGGCAGAACTTATAGCCATTTTGGAATATAAAATTGTTAACAGCCGCAGTCATCTGGCTACAGAACATTGGGAGTGATTTCTTCTAACACCTGGCAGACGGCCTTTCTTCCTCCCTTCCCAGAACACTACTAACAGTAATATACATTCACTGTAGGAAACAGAGAAAATAATTATGAGAAAACAAAAGTGCACCTTATCCATCAGTAACCCCACACTTCCTGATCAATCCCTGTAGAAAATGTAGTGATGAGACGTGTGACTCAACAAAGACTAACTGGACACACAGGTCTGTGCAATACAAGGTCCCTGCAGACCTGCAGACGTCCATGGAACTACAGCCACCTGACTGTTGACAAAGGAAACAGAAGTACACACTGGAGAACGGAGAGCTGTCAAGGTCCCAGAGCCCCCATTCACCTAAGCAGGCAGTGCTGGTGACCACGCCCTAAACAGGGGGACTCTGGCTGGGTAAACAGAAGGATTATTGTTGGGTAAAGAAGCCGCAATGTGTCTGTTCACTGGGACCCACCCCATAACCTTCCCTGCAAAGTCAACTAGCTCTGGTAAGGGCAGCTAGTACTGGATGAATCTACACAGCCTGCATGGGCTCAGACCCGACCCTGCCGGCCATCATATAAAATCTGAATGCTTTTCCATTATTTTGCTCTTCAAATGATTCTGGGGCATTTGGATATCTACAAATAGAAAAATGAAATTGGATCCTTATCTCTCACTCTGCATAAAAATCAATTCCAGTGGCTCGAAGATCTCAGTGTTGGCTGTCAAACTCTAAAAGCACTACAAGATAAAGTAGTGCGTACACCCGAAACTATGTGCACACACAGGACTCCAGGAAATAAAGCCAAAAATGGAGACAGTGGGATCTGACAAAATATAAAAGCTTCTGTTGATGGGGTGAAGAGGCAGCCTACAACATAGGAAACAATCTTTGCCAGTGGTACACCTGACAGAATTAGTGCCGGAAGTATACCAGAACTTAGAAGTCAAACATGAAGATAACACGGTTAATAAATGGTCATTTCACTGTCTGCTATCAGTGTTGAGGTCTGTCCCCCTAGCATAGCTGCCGCCATTTTGTTCCATGCCTGCCAACTATTCATTTTGTTGCTGTAATCTGCCTGCTAGTCTTTGACACAGAAAAATAACCGACTCAGAGCAGGGTCATGCTGGTCACATGCCATGCTATGTTCTGTATGTTCAAAGGTTTGTTAATCTTAAGAAGTTCCACAACTGTAAGCTTCACATAGGACCCATCAAATTAAAGGTCAGTATGAACTGTTAGGTCTAAAATGGTTTGAGTCAGGCCTGACCACTGGGCGGCACTTCCAGCACCCGCATCTGAGCTCACTGTGGTTTTTGCTGATTTAACCTTCATAATCTGGCCCTGAGAAATGTCCAGCTCACAGCTTTGAGCTGTTGCCCTTGGCGATCATTCTTGGGATGTGCATTCAATAAACCATGCCTGTTTAGCTGAGATCAGTGTTTATGTGGCTTAGGGGGCGATTCCTGGACCCCCACAATCATCAAGACCCAGAAGAGGAAAGGTGCTTGTTTTATTAACCAATGTTCCTGTGCCTTCAATGTCCTTTCTACATTTCGTGTTCCTTCGCACTTCCTCCCCCAGTTAGGTAAATGGCCATTATCAAGATAATAAATGACTGGGAATGCTGGCGAGGGCAACCCTAGTTCGCTGTTGTAACTAGAGAATAAACTGGTACAACCACCATGGAAATCAGTGTGGAGGTTCCTCAAAAACTCTAAAAATAGAACTGCAGTGTTATTCAGCTCTACCACTCAGGGTCTCAGCTCCAATTCCTGAGCTGAGCATAGCTTCCACCCGAGCCTCGCTGTGTTGTGCTGCTTTGTGTTATGTTGAGACAGGTCTCTCTACATAGCTCTGACTGTCCTGGAACCTACTTTGCAAACCATGCTGGCATCAAACTCAAAGAGATGTGTCTGCCTCTGCCCCTCTGCCCCTCTGCCCCTCTGCCCCTCTGCCCCTCTGCCCCTCTGCCTCTGCCCCTGCTTCTCTGCCCCTCTGCCTCTCTGCCCCTCTGCCCCTCTGCCCCTCTGCCCCTCTGCTCCTCTGCCCCTGCCTCTCTGCCTCTCTGTCCCTCTGCCTCTCTGCCCCTCTGCCTCTGCCCCTCTTTCTCTGCCCCTGCCTCTCTGCCTCTCTGCCCCCTGCCTCTCTGCCTCTCTGCCCGTCTGCCTTTCTGCCCCTCTGCTCCTCTGCCCCTGCCTCTCTGCCCCTCTGCCTTTCTGCCCCTCTGCTCCTCTGCCCCTGCCTCTCTGCCTCTCTGCCCCTCTGCCTCTCTGCCCCTCTGTCCCTCTGCCCCTCTGCCCCTCTGCCCCTCTGCCCCTCTGCCCCTGCCTCTCTGCCTCTTTGCCCCTCTGCCTTTCTGCCCCTCTGCTCCTCTGCCCCTGCCCCTCTGCCTCCCAACTGCAGGGATTAAAGGTGTTCCACCACGCTGGTAGCCATCTGAGCCTAAGGAATCCAAGTGTTATGGACGTGTCCCTGAGTTAGATGCCAAAACTTTCTTTTCTACAAAATAAGACCCCCCCTTACCCTCAAGACATAGTGTCATTTATAAGCAATCCCTCTGACTTTTGGAAATGTCTGACAGTTCTGACATGAAAACACCCTACACCTGGTATGAAAAGCGGATACACATTGAAAGCTGAGTTTTTAGAGTATTTCAAAGCATGTTCCGTTTGCCATCTGAAAGCCCATTGGTGTCAGAGTCAAGTGCCTTTGTGCAGGAAGTGAGCCAGGCCAGTCTTGGTTGCCGCACCAACCATGGAAACTCCCCTTAGGAACGGCTCATCTCCTGATGAGCTCTCTCCTTTTGAACGCATCTAAAGGAGGAACCTTCGTATGTCGCACATCTGTGGACTGCTTAGAATTGTCTAAGTCCTTCGTCTATTTCTGATTCTCTTGTGAACTTTTGATTCTGTGAGATGGAATTCACTGTAGGTGGAATTTACCACAAGAGATTTTTGGTCCCAGAGGTTATAAGTACAGGAACTTCTGACAGATTTATTGCCTGTCATATATTCAGCTGCATGACATGTTTCTGTTTGAACTGTTTCATTAGCAGCCCTGCCCCGTTCCCACTAAAGCTTATCTTTAAAGACAACAAGATAAAATATTCTTTCTTCAAATTCAGTCTTCTCAGTCTTTTACCAGCTGCTGATGGGGTCTGTCACACTGCCACCTAATCAGCTGGTGCTTGATGGCCTTGGATTTCACTCTGCTCAACTGTTTAACAATTTGATGACATCATCCCACCCCTTTCAGGGCACCAAAATTCAGTACAGGAAACTTGGTGACATCTTTCTCTTCTTTGTTTAAACTCAACTCGGTGTTCAGGTTGGCTTCTTTCAGAAGCAGCAGCCCATGGGATGTAGACTTGAATGTAAGACCTTGATTTGGAAAGTAAGTCTACCAAACACATTGGGAGTGCAGGAGAACAAACACAGAATGCATAGCCATGTTCCTGCTGTTAGCCTAGTACACCTCTGACTCTAACCCACTGGACACTAGGGCGATGGATCAACCAGAGAGTGAGGAATGGTGGAGTTCTGATTGGTCAATGGTCTCAGAGATCTGTACCTCCAGGCATAAGGGAATGGCCAAGAGCAAACAGATACACTGTATGAAAGAATGTCCTGATAGGGACAGCCAGTCATGTCCAAGTTCAAGAACTTTAAAAATTGTACCCCTATTTGTTTGTTATTGTTACTGTTTTGAGACAGGGTCTCACCATGTAGCCCAAGTGGCCGAGATTTGCCCATTGGTATCACACCCGTGCTATTCTTGAACTCTCAGAGATTAGTTCAAGGGCTGAGATGGAAAGGTGTGCGCTCTCCTACCTGGCTTCGCTTTTGTCCTGGTTGTTGTTGTTGTTTGGTTTTCTTTGAAAGGGTGTTACTTTTCTGTGGCTGCGAAAGAATACCATGACCAAAAACAAGTACAGAAAGGACAAGTGTATTCGGCTTATGGTCTCTGAGAACTGGAGAAAGGTACAGCATGTAGTCGATGCAGGAAGCCGAGAGACTGAAATCTCACATCTCCATTGCAGTTGGGAAAGGGAGATGGAGCATGAAGTCGGCTGGGGCACAAACCCTCAGTGCCTGTGCGCGGTGATGCAGTTTCTCCAGCAAGGCTGCACAACCTCTTCCAAACAGTGTCACCAGCTGGGACCAGGGGCTCAAATACACAAGCCTATGGAGAATATTTCTATTCAAGCCACCCTTGCTTCATATGGCATGAAATCCAGACTCCTCACAGCACACACGCACCACACTGGCACCAAGCTTTACCTACACCGCCTCTCTTCTCCCAGGACACTGCAAGCACGTGTGTGCTCTAGGCCTCTGGGCACATTTTCACTTTCCTTCAGGCTTCTTTCTGTACAAAGTATGACTGAGAACTGCTAAAGTCTCAGACAAACTGGTTCCTCAGCCCAGTCCTTTCTCTCCGTGTAGCTTGGGGAGAGCTGGCCTCTGCTGGCAGCCTGGACTCTCAACCCCTTTTAGCTTGTTTACATCTCTTGCCAGTACCTCGTCTTAAGTGATGAGCTCCTTCAGTTTATCATCGGAGGCCTGAAACTGTATTGCCTTTTATTTGATCCCAACTTTCCTCACCCAAAGGTTTCAGCATATAGTGAAAGAAATGTTCCCTTTCTGTGCCCTTCGCAGGCTGACTGTCTCCTGCCTGCTTGGCGTGGTCTTTCCCCATGGCGTACTGAAGTTCTGGGCTGTCTTTCTGTGGAGCAGGGTTACCATGGTCTTTCTCTAAGTTATGCCGACTACTTTTAGTCTTCAGGTTCCCAAGGGAAATTTTTATTTGTTTTCTTTGGCTGTGTTTTGAGACAATGCACCGGTGTAAAACCAGGATGGCTTCAAACTCAACATCCAGCTAAAACTGGCCTAAATTGCAGTCCTTCTCTCTTCAGTATCCTGGTTGCTAGGATTACAGGACCACTACGATCTTCAAAAGATAATTTTATTTTTTTTCCAGCCAGATATGGTGGTACATGTCCGCAATCCCAGCACTTGGGAGTTGGAGGTAGGAAGGTCAGAAAGAAGTTCATGGGCATCCTCAGCTACATAGTGAATTCAAAGGCACCACAGGCTACATCATGGACAACGTTCTATCTCAAAAATAAAATCATTTTTCTTGATGATACTTGCTCTCAAAGTGAGCACACACCACCATCGCATCACAAATTAAACTGCTAGCAAGAGAAGCATCCCTCATTCGATCAGTACCATTGAGTTCTTCTTTCTCTGGTGTAGCATCTGGATCTTGTCGTCATATAGGAATCTCTCCTGAGTTGGTCACACAAACACAGGCACTCTTCTTTGTCACCCCACCCTACCTGCTTGGTCCATCTAAAAGTCAAAGGTTAAATGCGTTCTCACATCAGGTGCAGACATCCTTATACCCTTTGGAATAGTCTGTGCAGGCACTACATTAGTGCCCGTTTGTTAACAATTCTGTGCAGGCGCTACAAATGTGCCTGTCTGTTAACAACTTCTGCGCAGGCGCTACAAATGTGCCTGTCTGTTAACAACTTCTGCGCAGGCGCTGCAGAAGGGCCCATCTGTTAACAACAGTTACTTCTTGACAGTCTATACAAAAGGTCCAAACCAGCACAGAAGGGCAGGCATATCTTGTGGGTATGTTACGTTACATCTCTGCCGTCTTCCTTTTCCTTTCTAGGCATGTACATCCTTTTCTGCACCTTGTCAAAGCCTTTCTGAGACTCAGATAAACCCAGATTGCCCAAGAGACTCTTTCTACATCAATAAAAAAAATTAGTTTTCAGCATTGTTGTATTGGTTTGGTTTTTGCTCTTGTAAAAAACGATGTCATCTGGACCTCAGTAGGTTTTTACAAAATCTTTTAAGATATCAGGTGGACTAGTTTATAAAATTCAAGCAGAACAATGAATTTAGCTACTTTGATAAGCGGGACTCTAGACATCACGTAAATCTGGGGTGGGGCTGAGGGAGAAAATACAAATGGAAAAAGGTAATGGTGTTTTCTTCTGGGTAGCATTTGCAATAGGACTGTGTCCTTGTATGCACTTCTGGGCCCCTCATCCTCTTGGCAATGCTGGGGAATAAGATGAGACCAAAATCAAGTGTAACTTAAGCAGGTCATGATACTACAGGGAGTCAATGGCTGTAGGTGGCTGTGCTGTGATTAGGAGTGTGTGGGTGGGGATAGGGAGCCAGTGCTGGCCCAGGGGAATGTCACCCGAGTGTCAACGTCTCCCCTCTCCTAACTGTAGGCCACCACTGCTAAGTCAGCTGTGTAAGGGTGGCATGTCCTGCACAGCCTACCTCTCATGCTGAGCTGATTGGAAAAGCTTCACCTTCATTGTCCTCACCGTCTGAGCCATCCCTCCTCTTGGTTGGTTGGGAGCCCGGGTTCTTAAGCACGCTGTCCCTTTCCCCATTGGATTTCAGTCGGCTTGTTTCCTGGGCTCCCCATAGATCCGGGAGAAGACACAGGGGACACAGTTTTTGCCCTGTCCTATGTGAGTTAATACTTGCTATACATATTTCTACCTCTTCCCGACATTTCTGTGAAGGATCCAGTACAGTTTCGGTCGTAGGAGCCCAGTTCTGAGTAGCAACTTGGGAGAGGGACTGGGCAAGCAAGACTCACACTAAGTTCTCCCGACTTTGCCTGTGTATCCCTGGCTGTCCTGGGAATCACATTGGTCATACTGTCAGTCAAAGGGCTTTGGAAAACAAAGATAGGAAGCATGACCTCGGGCAAGAACAAAGTCTGAACGGTGAGACGGCTGTGAGTACTGAGTTACCTGGGACTCTCGACTTCACTGTGTGTAAGAAAATGTCACCAAAGATTCCATTCAAAGAGGTGGCTAGGAGCAACCTGAGATCAAGCCGTAGTCCTATGCTCACCCCTGTGAGCTGGGGTGATGGGAGCTCTTGCATAGCTCAGTGTTGGCATTTGTAAAATGGTAACACAGGGCAACTGCACGTTTCCCAATGTCCCTGAGTCAGACGAGTTTCTGAGCTCAGGCCTTCCCTGACCTTAGGCAGATGTACTTAGATAAACACCAATGTGCATACTTTATTGGGTGTCTTTTCTCCCCAGGGTCCGGGGCAGATTTTTGCAACAAAGAAAAATAAATTGTGGTGCTGGTGGCCAAACTCAAGACCTTCCCATACTAGGCAAATGACATCTCGAGTGTGTGACTTTTAACTAATTTACTCATAATGGTTCATGTAGTCGACAGAGCAGGTAGGCCCAGAACCAGGAGCTGATTGTAGTATTGTGCTAAGTTTCTTAGGTATTATCTTCTGGGGATCGATAGGCAGCCCTCCAAGGTGTTCTTTTCATTTCCTTTACACAGGACATACTCTGAGCCCCAAGAGACCTGCACGCACTCTCCAAACCCCTAGGGCCAATGGATGGCAAAGTAAAGGTTAAGCCCAGGAGTCTTTGACATCAGGGACAAAACCGTAACATTATGGCTATTTCAGAGAGAAAGGGGATCACAAATAATAAATATTTGGAGGGAAATTCCAGATTAGAGGCATTCTGCCAAAGTGTTGCTCTCAGGGCAGCTTCTAGCTGCAAATTTAGCTGTGGCCATTGGAGGCAGGTCCACAGCAACCCTGACCCACAGTGCTCGCCCAGTGCTGAGGGGGCCCTGCCCTGCCCTTGCCCATTATCCTTTCCTGTAATGCATAGGCGGGCTCAGTTTCACCAAGTAGCCAGTTTCCAATGGCTGCTCTTTCCTTGTGTCTTCAAGGAACTTCTGGCAGAGCATGTCAGCAAGGGGCCTTATTGCTCTGCTGTTCTCTAGCCCCAGGAAAGTTCACGTAGGACTCTTGGAACCACACACTAGCCCTTCTCTCACTTTAGTTCCTCCGTCTATCACACACAACCTTTCTGGAAGGAGTATGGTTTCTATGGTTTGTTTGGAAAACAAAAAAACAAAAAAACAAACAAAAAAAAAAAACAAACCATATGGAGTCTTGTGGAGTTCTTCACGAGATGGTAAGCTTAGAAACAAAGTACAGCCAAGTGTGGTAGTGTACATCTTTAGTCTCCGCACTCTGAAGGCAGAGGTAGGACGATCTCTGTGAGTCTGAGGACAGCCAGAGGTACAGAGAGAGACCCTGTCTCAAAAACTACTACTACCGCTACTGCTGCTGCTGCTGCTGCTGCTGCTGCTGCTGCTGCTGCTGCTACTACTACTGCTGCTGCTGCTGCTGCTGCTACTACTACTACTACTACTACTACTACTGCTACTACTACTACTACTGCTGCTGCTGCTACTACTACTACTACTACTACTACTGCTACTACTGCTACTACTACTGCTGCTGCTGCTGCTGCTGCTACTACTACTGCTGCTACTACTACTACTGCTGCTGCTGCTGCTGCTACTACTACTACTACTACTACTGCTACTACTACTACTACTACTGCTGCTGCTGCTACTACTACTACTACTACTGCTACTACTACTACTACTACTGCTGCTGCTGCTGCTGCTACTACTACTACTACTACTACTGCTGCTACTACTACTACTACTGCTGCTGCTGCTGCTGCTGCTGCTGCTGCTGCTACTACTACTACTGCTGCTGCTGCTGCTGCTGCTACTACTACTACTACTACTACTGCTACTACTACTACTACTACTGCTGCTGCTGCTGCTGCTGCTACTACTACTACTACTACTGCTGCTACTACTACTACTACTGCTGCTGCTGCTGCTGCTGCTACTACTACTACTACTACTGCTGCTACTACTACTACTACTACTACTGCTGCTGCTGCTGCTGCTGCTGCTACTACTACTACTACTACTGCTGCTGCTGCTGCTGCTGCTGCTACTACTACTACTACTACTACTGCTACTACTGCTGCTGCTGTTGCTGCTGCTGCTGCTACTACTACTACTACTACTACTACTACTACTACTTCTAAATTCCTCTCATGGCACCATCCCTCCAGAGAGCCTGAATCTCTCTTTATCTGGTTGTGTCCACTCTATAAGCTGCAGGGCCTGGCAGAAGCATCCTGCCCCCTACAGGCAACTGGGCAGGGACGTTAGGAGAATTTCCACAGATCTTCCAAGTATATCCTTGCAAACTGTCTTTCTCCTGTTTTAGTAAAACTCTCTCCCGACCCTAGTTCTACTGCCTTCAGTTACCTGTAGCCAGCTGTTTGAAAATATTCAATGGAAAATTCTAGAAGTAACTAATAAATGTTCACGCCTGTGCATTTCCAGATAACAGGAGGAAGTCTCGAGCTGCTCTGCTCCTGTGTTTCTTTCCAAGCACTGCTCATCCCTCTGTCCTCACGTGCATGCTATTTCCTGTTAGCCATGCAGGAGCCTTCTCGAATGTTACCACTGTGGTAATATTATGTATGGGGTATTATTTCACTCACACAGAGCCATGGGGCGCAAAAGTAAAAATACAGGAGACGAGCCACAGCATAAAATGTAAGAGGACAGATGAACCCCGGGACTGTAGGAAAGGACACACAGGAACAAATCCAATCCAGTTCTGCTATTGGGCATCCCTGGCCATCATGGACAGTGTCCCCTGCAGGAAGAGGGAGCGTTCTGTACTGTGTGTGTGCAGTTTCTCCTGTGCTTCTGGTACACAGTGACTTCCTGAGTAGAGACTGCACCTTCAGTGTCGCACGCACACACGCACGCATGCACCATCCGTGTGCTGGCTACACACCAGGACTACAGGACTCCATGATTAATACGAAGGCAAACCCCTCAAGAACGAGCGGTTTGGCAAGACCCAGGGAGACGAAGCTGAGACACCCAGTTTAAGGTGCTGTCAGGGGTGGGAACACATGGCTCAGAATCACTTCATTTTCTGACTAACTGACTTTTCCAGCTGCCTTTAGTCTCAGGCAAGATGCCCTGGAAAGGGGTGGGGGCAGCTATCAAAGGAACATCCTCGCCACAGGTAAATGATTAGTCCCAGTCAGTAAATCTTGTAGTTTTTCATCTGTGCCCTGCCACGGTGTCAGGCCTGGGTGACTGATGTGCCTCTGGCTCCTGAGGTGTGGCACGGCCCTCGGGTCCTCTCCTCTTCACTGCCTAGGACTCGTGTGGGGAACGGTGAGTTCAGGCCCTACCATATGTACGGCTTTGGGGCTGATCTGATTAGCAAGAGGCAGAGCTGCTTCGGTTTCCAGGGCTGACTTCTTGGGCACGCTTGGTTTTCAGGACTGTGTTTCTTATTTCTTCCTTTACCTTTAAATTCAATTGAACCAGCGTAGACTGAACCTAAAGAACTGTGAGATGCTATGAGAATGTTAAATAAGAAAAGGCCTCACTCTGAAGGAAAGCTGGCCGGAGTCAACACTACAGAGACTCTAGGAAGGAAAGTATCCTAAAGATGGCTCCAGGAGCACAGGAAACCTCACGGGAAGCAGCTGTAGTCAGTGTTGGAGCCCACCACAGAACACTTCAGACCTCTGAGAACTTGGAGGCCCCTTGGGCAAGCGTGGTACAAAGTGGGAAAGTCTCACCTTTCTGCCCTTGTCACTTCTCTATTCCCAAACTTTATCTATGAGGTTGACAGAATGAGTGTGGTGAAGGCTGGTCCAGGGACACACCCCTGACAACTGTCAGCACCATCCTTCCAGGCCCCAGGTGACTCTATGTGGCTGGAGTTCTTGAGTCACAGAATGCAAATTAGAGGTGACCCCACAGATATTGGGGGTGCTTCGGGACGTTGGATGAAGAGGACTGGGAAGCCTGGGATTGAGCGGGGCGGGGGTTGAAGTAGGTGGGTATTGGGAATGGGAAGGCTGATACTGGCCTGACCTAGAAGGGACCAAATGATTCCTGGCTTCCTAGTGCTCCCCTCCCCGGGCTCAGTCACGCACCTGGGCACGCCCTGTCATAGTCGAAGCAGCAGTCCCCGGTGAGACGGCAGGCTTGATCGCAGAAGCAAGTTCCATAGACTCTGTCCAGTCTCCAGCCACGGGCGAAGCAGGCTGGGTCCCGACCAGGACAGCAGCGGCCCGCCTCTGCGCAGCCAGCCAGGGCCCCGGGCCACAGCCGCGCCAGAGCGCACAGCACCATCCACAGGGTCCTCATGGCCAGAGCTGCGGCCACACCTGCGAGCCAACCCAGCCAGAGCCTCGGGCGAGCGCTCTGCTCCTCCGACAGCCGCAGCCCCCGCCCTCGGCCCTCCGCCCTTCCGCACCGCCCCCTGGCTGCCCTGGCTGCGCGCCCGCCCGGCGGGCTCTGGGCCGGTGGCGCTGGGCGGGTGGCGCTGGGCGGGTGGCACTGGGGCCAAGGTGGGACGCGCCTCTCCTCCCGGCCACCAGTCCGCCCCAGACTGCCCCGGACCGCCGCAAAGCAGGTGCTTGCACAGCCTGACCCCGCGGCTACTTTGCCCAGGCTCCAAACTCTGCCTCCTTAGGTCTGGGGACAGGGTAGCCTGTGCCTGTTTGCACCTGGAAAGTCGTCCGAAAAACGGAGCCCCTGTGCACCTGGGCGACCCCTGGTCGCCCCAGCTCGCTCTAGAAAGCTCTCGGAGGCTTTTTCCAACGACTTCCCCAACTCTCCTAGGCCCTGTTGGGCACAGAGGAGCCAGAAGTAACTTTCCGCAACATTTTATAGTGGCTTTTTCCTCACTCAGAAAAATACTACTTTGCTTCACTTAAGGGACAAAGTAATGAATATGAAGGAACTGATAAAGTGGAAACTGTGCCCTGTATTCTGTTAAAGCCAGTTCCCCAAAGAGAACCCCACCCATAATGTTGTTTTTTTAAAAACACTTTAAGGTGTTAGCCTAACTTTTTTTTTTTTTCTTTTTCGGTTCTTTTTTTTTTTTTTTCCGGAGACTGGGGACCGAACCCAGGGCCTTGCGCTTCCCAGGCAAGCGCTCTACCACTGAGCTAAATCCCCAACCCCCGTTAGCCTAACTTTTGAGGGTTTATTTGCTTGCATGTCTCTTGTTTGTTATTGTGTTCTTGCCACGCTGAGGATGGAAACTAGATCCTGACCAACGCAAGCTCTCCTATGAAGCTACACCCGACCCGCAACTGTTTGTTTGCTTGCTTGTTGAGATGGAGGACTTACTACTTATCTATGGCTGACCTGTAACTCGCTACGTAGACCAGGATGGTCTCGAATTCACAGAAAGCCACTTGCATCTGTCCCCCAAGTGCTAGAGTGAAAAGCTACTATGCCCGGCTTCACACCCAACTTTTTATATGTGTTTTTTCTCTTCTCTAAATAGATTAAGTTTTCTACACGTTATTCACCGAAATTTATTCTGGAAGTTTCACTTTTTCTTTATTATCTTAAATCATTTTAATTAGCATGGCTTATGGAAAGAAACATTTTCTATATCTGAGAACCTAAGAAATCAAATTAAATTCAAAGTCTAGTTTCTTCCTTCTTCGTACAAGGTCTTCTCAAAGTGATATTTCTCTCCTTGGAGAGAAAGTAATGTAAGTAGAAATCCTAAACTTTACTACATGTATGGTAAAGCAACTTAGCAACCAATATAAAAAGTAAGCATGTTATGCAATGGAAAAACCTACATTGTAAGGGCTGTATCTGATAAGCCCCGGTCTGGGATTGTTTTGACCAATGTAGAATGTAATGCTATTTGATTGTCCAAAGAAAATATACTCTAAAAAGAAAAAAAAAAGAGAGAGAAACTTTTCTTTGTGAGTTTATACAAATAAGTTCTGGGCATTGGAAAACTTTTTTGTTTTCCTTTCTGGCAACTAACTCTTCCTTTTGTAGTTTAAAGAAATAATATGTGCTTCTTTTTGTTTTAGTTTTGATGGTTGGGACTAAATACTCTTGCCAAAAGATTACATACACCCTCAGCTTCCCTCCTGTTAGAAGTTTTATTAGCTGTAGTGTAGCAACACATCCATGCAATTTATCTCCGTGCCTTCTCCAGTCCATCTCCTCCATGTGATGCCTCTGGGCAGAACTTCTGCAATGCCGTAAGAATCTGGAATCATGCCAGAGAGGTATAAAAGCAAACAATCCACTGACTCGTTCATTTTCCAGACCAAAACATGAAATGAAATGGTCGCAGAGAAGAGATGAGCTCTGTCTTAACAGAAGTGCAAGATGGGCTGAGGAGAGGGAATGGTTAGAGGAGCTGGCTGTCCTTCCATTGCACCCAAGGGTGATGAATTCCTCCAGTGCCAGAGGATCTGAGCACAGAGGAAACATAGACACAGACACAGACAGACAGACAGACAGACAGACAGACAGACAGACAGACACACACACACAGAATGTGAGTGCTCACATTTTATAAAAATAAAACAGAGAAGCACAAAAGCATAATGTCAAATGCTTGCTCAAAAGCCATATCTTCACTTCCCTTTCCTTTATGCACTGACAAAAGCAAAAGTTGACAGGAAAAGGGTTAGAAATGGGCTGGAACTGCAGGGTTACCATACTGGTTTGTCAGGGAGGAGACTCTCCAACCCTGCTCCAACCCCACCAGCTTCAAGTTCACAATTCGGGGGTCTGGGCTTTGCATTTAGAAAGAACAAGGACTGCCATCCTTGACAATCACCTCAACAGCTTCATCCCATTCAGATCTACTCCAATCTCCACAGAAGCCTACAGGAAATGTGGTGACAGGTGTAAACTGAGCACAAATTGTCTACTAAATATCTTATGGTGGGGCCACTCCCTGCCTTTCTTTATGCTAATAGCAAGTGAAAGACAAGTACAGCTCTATTGGTGTGCAACACACTGGAAAGTGCAAAGTTTAAGATTTAAAAAAAGAAAGAAGACCTCGAAGAAAAGATCATTCCGTTAAAGCAAACAAAGGGGCACTTGCCTCTGGTAATGCTTGAAGAAGCTCACGGTACCATATTCAAGCATCAAGAGACCCTTCCCCAGCGAAACACAGTGCAAAGCGAGGGGACAGCAACATGTGAAGCAGTCACACTCCCTCACATCCTTGCTAGAGACTGGACGCAGTCAGCTATCACAGGGACTTGCTTTGTTTGCCTTGCTGTGTGGATATTTGAAGGACAGAAATCACCACCGAGACAAACATAGGAAGTAATCAAGGGTTCCTTGAAAGACTTCCTGTCTGTTGTCCTTGGGAGTTATCCAAGATCGGGAAAATTACAAAGAGAGGCTGAGGCTTACCTGGTCCATCAGACTCCAGAACACAGTAACTGTAGGGGACTCCACCTGCACGGTCTCGCTTGAGCCTGTGTAACTGTGAAGCAAATCCCTCCCCCGTCTTACAGCTGAGAGACACATTAGTAAGTAATCAGGCCCAGAACCAAAATCACCCTTTCCAACGCACAAAAGTGTCTTCCATAACTTCCAGTTTGGGATGGGGTAGTGAAAAAAATATGACAATGGAGAAAAAAGATGGATAACATTAGGAACTACTGGGCAGAGTACTGTAAGTAAGTCTAAGTATATAGAAATCAGAATACCAGCAGTTTCTGAAGATGCTGGAGTGCATTTAAAATGTAAGCTGAGGAGATGGGTCAGCAGATAAGGAATACACTCACTATCAACTTCAGACTTGCATGCAAACACGCATACACGGGTACCCATGTACAGATGTGTGTGCCCATGTGCATATGCATGTGCACACACACACACACAAAACATGGAAAAAATAAAAAATAAAAGTTTTACACTTTTACTTATAAAAATTGAATAAAGAGCTTTGTTAAAACCAGCCAGGGTGCTCTGAAAGGCAGAAGGAAATCTCTTGAGATCGGTGACAGATAGGACAGTTGACAACTTGGAAGCCATTTGTCAGAGGCACAACACCAAATGGATTTCTGTAACCTGTTTTCTGAATTCCAGATGTCTTTGACTACATAATCTGTGGGGGTTTGTTTGCTTGATTTGTCCTAAGACAAAATAATGCAGACAGATCATAGGAAGGATTTTAATTTCAGAGATGAGTATACTTCAATGAGGTCTTAATGTCGGCTACATAGCAAGTGAAGACCTCCTGTCCTCCTGCAGGCAGCCACTTGCTAGGTTGCTCCTTTACTCAGAAGAGGATTTCTGCTTGTTTGCTTGCCTCCTTGATTGCTTGTTTGCTCGTGTTGTGTTCTAAGAGAGTGCTTCACTGCAGCCTGGGCAAGTCTGGAACCTACTACATAGCATAGCCTGGGCTCGAACGCCTGTCAGCTTTCTTGCCTACGCCTCCCAACTGCAGGGACAATAGACAATAGATGATGAACATGGTTTGGAAACTTTCTAGTTTCATGGAATCTGCACACACACACACCCCCTTTTTTTTTTTTTTTATTAACTTGAGTATTTCTTATATACATTTCAAGTGTTATTCCCTTTCCCGGTTTCCGGACAAACATCACCCTCCCCCCTCCCCTTCCTTATGGGTGTTCCCCTCCCAAACCTCCCCCCATTGCCACCCTCCCCGCATAGTCTAGTTCACTGGGGGTTCAGTCTTAGCAGGACCCAGGGCTTCCCCTTCCACTGGTGCTCTTACTAGGATATTCATTGCTACCTATGGGGACAGAGTCCAGGGTCAGTCCATGTATAGTCTTTAGGTAGTGGCTTAGTCCCTGGAAGCTCTGGTTGCTTGACATTGTTGTACTTTTGGGGTCTCGAGCACCTTCAAGCTCTTCCAGTTCTTTCTCTGATTCCTTCAACGGGGGACCTATTCTCAGTTCAGTGGTTTGCTGCTGGCATTCGCCTCTGTATTTGCTGTATTCTGGCTGTGTCTCTCAGGAGCGATCTACATCCGGCTCCTGTCGGTCTGCACTTCTTTGCTTCATCCATCTTGTCTAATTGGGTGGCTGTATATGTATGGGCCACCTGTGGGGCAGGCTCTGAATGGGTGTTCCTTCAGTCTCTGTTTTAATCTTTGCCTCTCCCTTCCCTGCCAAGGGTATTCTTTTTCCTCATTTAAAGAAGGAGTGAAGCATTCACATTTTGATCATCCGTCTTGAGTTTCCTTTGTTCTAGGGATCTAGGGTAATTCAAGCATTTGGGCTAATAGCCACTTATCAATGAGTGCATACCATGTATGTCTTTCTGTGAGTGGGTTAGCTCACTCAGGATGATATTTTCCAGTTCCAACCATTTGCCTACGAATTTCATAAAGTCGTTGTTTTTGATAGCTGAGTAATATTCCATTGTGTAGATGTACCACATTTTCTGTATCCATTCCTCTGTTGAAGGGCATCTGGGTTCTTTCCAGTTTCTGGCTATTATAAATAAGGCTGCGATGAACATAGTGGAGCACGTGTCTCTTTTATATGTTGAGGCATCTTTTGGGTATATGCCCAAGAGAGGTATAGCTGGATCCTCAGGCAGTTCAATGTCCAATTTTCTGAGGAACCTCCAGACTGATTTCCAGAATGGTTTTACCAGTCTGCAATCCCACCAACAATGGAGGAGTGTTCCTCTTTCTCCACATCCTCGCCAGCATCTGCTGTCACCTGAGTTTTTGATCTTAGCCATTCTCACTGGTGTGAGGTGAAATCTCAGGGTTGTTTTGATTTGCATTTCCCTTATGACTAAAGATGTTGAACATTTCTTTAGGTGTTTCTCAGCCATTCGGCATTCCTCAGCTGTGAATTCTTTGTTTAGCTCTGAACCCCATTTTTTAATAGGGTTATTTGTTTCCCTGCGGTCTAACTTCTTGAGTTCTTTGTATATTTTGGATATAAGGCCTCTATCTGTTATAGGATTGGTAAAGATCTTTTCCCAATCTGTTGGTTGCCGTTTTGTCCTAACCACAGTGTCCTTTGCCTTACAGAAGCTTTGCAGTTTTATGAGATCCCATTTGTCGATTCTTGATCTTAGAGCATAAGCCATTACACACCCCTTTTCTACATCAGTATTTTACCATATAGCCATGGCGAATGTGGACTTCATTATGTAGGTCAGGCCAGCCCCAAACTCAAGTTAGCTCTCAGGCCTTTGCCTCCCTAATGCTGGCTCTACATGCGTGCACCACGATGTCAGACGTAATCCTTGATACTGTTTCCCAAGGCATTGAAATCTTTTCAAGGGCCCTTTGCTGCATCTAGTTCTGGGCATATTCTGTTTTTTTTCTAGCAGTTTACAGGATGCACACTTCACAGAAAGGTCTTTGCTTCATTTTGAATGGATTTTTTTTTTTTTGTTCAGGTTCAGAGATCTGAATCTGTTTTCATTCTTCTGCTCATAGGTACCAATTTTCTTCAGCACCATGGAAATACAAACACTTCATGGATTCACATGTCAACCTTGCGCAGAGCCAAGTCAATCCGCTTCATTTTGATGTCCGTACTTGTGCTGCTGAAGCAAACATCTAGGTACAGTTCAGTTCAACTGGCTGATATTTTTCAGACCCAGGACCTTGCCCTCTACCACTGAGATACGTCCCTGGCCCTTGCTTTCCTTAGATTATAATATTTATTTCATGTCTGTGCCCGGTGAGGGGGCAGAAGTCTCATGGCACATGCGTGGAGGTAACAAGACAAGCCTCATGGGGAACTTCTCTGCCTCCACCTCCAGAATCCAGAGGACCACACTTGGGTTGCCAGGCAACACAAGTTGGTAAGTATCCTTACCCAATGAGTCGGCTCCTAACCCTTGCATGTTCTTCTGGGGAGTGGCTTGTTTGCTTGCTTCCTTTGTTTTAATTGAGCACAGTGTGTCACTGTGTAGCTTAGGCTGGCCTGGAACTTGCTATCTCCCTGCCTCTGACTCCTGAGTCAGAATTATAGGCATGTGTTACCATATCAGGTTTGTTTCTCTTTTTCTGTTCTATTGGAGTCTCTGTTGTTTGTCCTATCTGTCCCTGTTTCTTTCCAAAAATCCCAGAGGGCAGTTCCTGTAGAAGTGACCATTCACATAACTGAGTTGAAAACAAGTTTCTGAGGACTGTGGGTATCTACAGTGAGTCAGAAGGCTTCCCTGGTAACTGGAGCTGTACTAGGGGAGTCTGATCACTGTTGACTCTCACAGGCTCTGTAACCCAGAATGGCATCACGGAAGCCATAGAGCCCCGGCTTAGTGTTTTCTCTTAACAGCAGTAGCAATACCTTTAGAACATTCTAGGTTTTAGTTTAACAACCATAAATAGATTCCTATACCAATGACCACGCAACTCCAGAAAAACAAGACAAATACACACAAACTGACCATTGTGACCCCAAGGACTTGGCTCAGTCATAAAGTGCTCGCCATGCTGGCCTAAGGACCTGGATTTGGTTCCTAAGCACCCACCAAAAGGCCAAGCATAGTGGCACACATACATAATCCCAGTCCTGGGGATGGAGAGGAGATAGGGCAGATCATCAGAGCTTGCTGGCTGCTCAATCTCATCTAACTGGTAAGCCCCAGATTCAGTGAGAGACCCCATCTTAAAAATAAGGTGGAGATGGGGAGGAAGATGTCTGATGCTAACCCTTTCCTCCACATGCAGGTTCCCACAGAGACCACAGTCCTCCCTCGCCACCCAAATCAGCCCTGAGCCTAACTGAGACTGGTGGGGAATTTTTCTTGGTGAGTACTTACTTGACAAGAAGTAAGGACTGTGCTCCAGTTTTAGCGTTCAGGCCACACAGAGGCTCACACAGTGTTTCCTGAGAACAATAAACAAGAGAGTAGAAATGTTTCCAGTTGCAACTGGATAATTTGTTATTCTTGTAGCCTTTTCAGCACACTACGCCATTAACAGTTCATCCTGATCCACAAATCAAAATGGCTCCAGTGCTAGAGAGCAGCAGCGAGTACCGGTCTGGAAAGTGAACCACATGACCCATGCTCAGCAGACACAGCAGCCAGCTTCCAGTGGGCTCTCTGTCCACAAGATGCTCAGTAAGCATGGCTACATGGTGCTTTCACCGTGGTGGACAGGCTGGGGAGACACCAGAGAGAGCAAATTTGAGTGAGACTGAGTCTGTGCAGAGGGACCTCTGTTATGAGATATTTCTAGCAGCGGCAGGCACCACGACCGGTGTGCAGGTCCCCCACGAGCCCAGAATCCACGATGTTTTATTGAAACACAGTATGCTATCTTAACTGGCCTTCTGTTACTGGATGTGAAAAACGGACTGGGTGGTTTAATCAGAACACATGTTTATTTGACCCACAGGACTGGAAAATCCAAGAGAAAGGCACCGTCATCTGCTCAGCTGCACTGTAACCTGGAGGACAGCAAGCAAGATAGTTCATTTTATAACAAAGTCATTTTGTGATACACCATCAATTCATTAACTTATGTGGAGTCTTCATAATTGTAGTCCTCCCAAAGGTCAGACTTGCTAACATGCTTCACGGAAATTCTTGGGGAACACATACAAGCCATAGGGCGTGCCAGGTTCATCTACCACCCCTCACTGCAGGGGCAGATCCGAGTCACTGCAGCAAATGAAAGCTCTGAGACCTGCAACACTAACTTATACTAATGTCCTTGCCGACTAAGTCTGTTGGCCCCTAGACTATGCATCCAGCTCTAAAGCTCCGTGAAGCACTGTGCACGACACTCTGGGTTCACTCCAGTGCCTTCATCCGCGTGTCAGTGGTTTATTTAAGACAGGATTCTGAAGTTTAAAAAGGTGCAGCCAGAAACCTCACACCAGCAAACATTGTTGGTGACGGCGAAGCTGCACACAGTGCCAAGATTTCTCCCATGCTGCTTGGGAATTCTTTGCAATTATAAGCAAAAGCTGAAAAACGCAAAGGAGAAAAAGCATCTGGTTGACATTAAAGAGATATGTAACTTTGTTCCTTTTACAGTAAAATGCCTCTGATCCACACCAGGAATCTTTATAGCAAATTGTTCTTCCTTCCTACACGCAAACTCTGTGTCAGCAAAGGGCACAAAGGCCTAAGATGGGAGCCGCATTAGCCAGGGAGAAATGTGCCCCTTCAGAGAGTTCCTTCTCCATTTATTCCAAACATGCAACACTCCCTGACCAGGCGGACAGCTCTGCGTGGGTGTGGAGGCACTCCATAGCTGTGACCTTGAACCTAGACATTTGCTTGAGGGAAAATGTGTTCTTTGCACGCTAAGCCTCCAGATTCTCAAATACCAGGAGTAACGGAGCTACTGTTTGTAGAGGTCTATTTGCCCCACAGTTCTTCGCTGGCTCTTAATGTATCATCATAGCTGAAGCTGCTGAAGCTATGTATGAAGAATGCATCTTAGAGATACTCAAATCAGTTCTGTGTCTGCTCACAAAGTTAACTGCATAATTAATGACTTACTATGAATTAAAATTCAAAGGCCAACGGGGCCTGGTGATGCATGCCTTTATTCTCAGCACTGGTGAAGAGAGGCAGGAGGATCTCAGAGTTCCCGGCAGCCTGGTCTACATAGAGAGGCATAACTAGTTGGATCTATATAGGGAAACCCTATCTCAATCAATCAGTCAATCAATCAGTGGTACTGGAGAAATGGCTCAGAGATTAAGAGCCCTTCCCGCTCTTTCCAGCCAGCGCCGAGCGATGGGCATCTCTCGGGACAACTGGCACAAGCGCCGCAAAACCGGTAGGGTAAGAGAAAACCCTACCACAAGAAGCGGAAGTATGAGCTGGGACGGCTGGCCGCCAACACTAAGATTGGCCCTCGCCGCATACACACAGTCCGAGTTCGAGGAGGCAATAAGAAGTATCGTGCTCTGAGATTGGATGTGGGGAACTTTTCCTGGGGCTCTGAGTGTTGTACTCGAAAAACAAGGATCGTTGATGTTGTCTACAATGCATTCAATAACGAGCTCGTCCGCACCAAGACCCTGGTGAAGAACTGCATTGTGCTTATTGACAGCACACCGTACCGACAGTGGTACGAGTCCCACTATGCACTGCCCCTGGGCCGCAAGAAGGGGGCCAAGCTGACTCCTGAGGAGGAAGAGATTTTAAACAAAAAACGATCAAAGAAAATTCAGAAGAAATATGATGAAAGGAAAAAGAATGCCAAAATCAGCAGTCTTCTGGAGGAGCAGTTCCAGCAGGGCAAGCTTCTTGCCTGTATTGCCTCAAGACCAGGCCAGTGTGGCAGAGCAGATGGCTGTGTGCTAAAAGGCAAGGAGATGGAGTTCTTTCTATCTGCGGAAGATCAAAACCCGGAAAGGCAAATAAACTGTCATACTCGTGTAAAAAAAAAAAAAAAAAGAGCCCTTCCCATCACCTGTGATTCACAACCATCCGTGGCTCAGTTCTAGGAGACTACACCCTCTTCTGACTCCCATAGGCACCAGCTTCCTCATAGTGCACACACATGCACACAGGCAAAACATTTATACTCATAAAATAAATGCGTCTATAAAACACGGAATCTCCCGGATACTGTATGATGAACGAGGAAAGGCCGAGTGGGGGAGCCCTCTATTCTACAGACAGTGTCTTACGTTCTGAAATACTTAATGAGAAAGATTGAGCTGGAGGGTGGAGAGGTGGGTTCTAAAGTCGATTCTGTTATGTCCTCTGGATGTGAGCTGGGGCATTTAGCAAACTCTGTAAGTCTCAGTTTTCTGCATTATAAAGTAGGGACAACAAAATTATTTCAAAACAAGAACAAAAACTAAAAACAAAAACAGATCTTGTGAGGATCAAGTAAAGCCGTATCTATGAGAGTGCTTTATAAGCATTATTGTGTCTTGTCATTGTTAGAGTGTCATTACATGGAAATCTGTTCACATTTGGATGTTTATAACCTACAACAAATGGAAACATGCCTCACAGATGGATAGATTGAATGATTGAGGCGGGGTCTTGCTGTATAACTCAGGCTGGCCTTCAATGCACAAATCTTCCTGTTACAGGTGTGTGTCACCTTACTTAGATAACTTCAAAAAACTTAAAATGTGTGTGTGTGTGTGCGCGCGTGTGCGCGCGTCCCTGGGTGTGTGTGTGTGTATGAATGTGTGCGCACGCGTGCTCATGTCCAGGTCACAAATGTTACAGTGTGCTTATGAGGGTCAGAGGACAGCCCTCGTTGTCAGAACCCTTGGGCTTCAGCTGTTCTGAACTGAGTCTGAGGCTTACTATCCCTCAAGCCTTGAAATTCTTCTGTCTCCATCTGTCTTCTTGCTGTGGGAACACTGGGGCTCTGGCTGTGTGCAGCACTGCCCAGCATTATGTGGACTCTGAGGATTCAAACTCAGAGATCGGGATTGAACTGCAAGTTCTTTAGCTCCAAAGTCATTTCTCCTGCCCTCAGAGATTTAAATTCAAACTTTGTACATACCTTGGCTTATAAGATGTAGTGTGTCTCCTTTTAGTAAGCCTAAAGGAATAAAGGTATCACCCTCTCAAAGAAAGATATGTTTTTACGCAGAGATTTACTATGTAGCCCAAGCAGGCCTCAGGCCTGTTCTCCTTTCCCCTGCCCTTCCAAGTGCTGATATCACAGGCATGTGCCACCATGCCAAGGCAGAAAGACCATTTCCTGATGTTATCTAAGATGCTATGTAAACAGAACAGCACATCTGGCCACAAACCTTTATTGTTTACATTGTAACTGGACCTGGCAGAGATTTCAATTCTGTGTTGGCATGCCATTGAACCATGTGGGCCTGCATGGCTTAGAATCACAGGAAACAGTACCTCTGCTTTTCGAGCCCTCCAGACTGGATGTACACAGTTACTACATCCTGGCTACTTGGATCCATCACCTGAGAACAGGTTGGAAAGGGCCATCCAGACATTTTGCCCTTCTTCCACAGAAACCGTTCCAATCAGCAGCCCCACCTGCTGGCTGGTGCCGGGAACTAAATTGGGGCCCTCCCTACTTCTCTAGATTCATCCACACAACTCACGATCTTCATCTCAGGAAGTCCTTATTTCACATGTGTACAGACCTGTCTTTCTTCCTCTTCTAATTTGCTGGGGCCTCTGTGACAAAGCTCCACACACCAGACTACTCAGATGGCATCGTCTCTGGTCCGGAGGCTGCAAGTGATGGGTGGGCTGGATCCTTCCCACAGCTCTCAGGGAAGGGTACGAGCCAGGCCTTCCTCCTCGGTTATAGGTGACCCCATCATAGTCAAATGGGGTTGTTTGTTTGTTTGTTTGTTTGCTTGCTTTGTTTTGTTTTCCTTGTTTGCTTGCTTGTTTTCTATATTTATAACTATGTCCACTCATATAGTCCCTATAACTAGGGACTCATCTAGGGTAGGAACACTGAAAAAGAGGCAAGATAGCCATGGGCTTTGAAATTCAGCCACACCTGAATAGAGGTGTGGGCAACCACTAAAATCACTTCGGAGATGGGATTCTATTTTCACATTTTATTGCATTTATTTTATTTATGTAATTATTTCTGGGTGTGCACACATGCACACTCATGTGTAAGGGCAAAGGGGCATACCACGTGTAGAGGTCAGAGGACAACTTGTGAGAGTCAGTTCTCTCTTTCCATAATGTGAGAGTCTTGAGGATCTAACTCGGGTTTCCAGGGCTGGTGGCAAGTCTCTGTACCCACCTCCTCATTCTCTCCTATTTAAACCAGATTTCTCCCTTTTTCTTTTTCAAGTAACAGTAGGATAAAGATTTCCTACACAGCATCTTGCCTTTCCTGTCACTAGCATTCAGATAGTGATGGGTCCTGATATATTTGCATTGACAGCATATAGCATTTTTACTGCTATAAAATACACCAGAATAGAAGTCCTTACGAGATGGCTGCTATTGGTCCATCCCTGTGCATTGCCACCTTCCCCAGCAGCCATCAACGCAATCATTTCTGAGTCCTCAGATGTAGTCAGCGTTGAGGTAGATGTTGGAAATAAAGACATAAGAAAGCCTTGTGTGAACACATCAGTCAGAAGTCAGTATCCTGCTAATTAAGAGCAGCCTTTGTTAGGGAGGAACAGCTTCCTAGTGGGTTGAACAAGAAGGGAGAAAGGCTGCCCTGCAGAGGAGAAGGGCTTCCTAGCTTGAAGTGAGACAGAAGACGAAGGAACAAACAGCTGTGCTATCACATGAAAGAACTTTTGAGCAGCGTCTTGGATAAGGTTTCCATTACTGTGATGAAACTGTATGACAACAGTAACAACACGACAACACATTGGAGAGGAAGGGGTTATTTCAACTTACAATCTCACATCATAATTACCGATGGAAATCAGGACAGAAAGTCAAACAGGGCAGGAACCGGAAGCAGGAGCTGAGGGCACGGAAGGGTGCAGCTTACTGGCTTGTTCCTCTTGGTTTGCTCAGCCTACTTTCCCGTAATACGCAGGAACACCAGCTGAGGGATGCTACCACACACAATGGGCTAGGCCAGCCACATCAGTCACCAACTGAGAAAATGCCTTGCCTACCACTGGATCTTATGGGGGGCATTTTCCCAATTAAGGCTCCCCTCTCACAAGACTCTTGGCTTTTGTCATATGAACAGAAAAACTAGCTAGCACAGACAGTCCTCCACCTAGCCACACGTTTCAGCCTGCTTCTGTGGATGAATTTGAGTTTGTTAATGTGAGTCTGGTGTGTTAACGTGATCGATGCTACGTTTGGCCTCAGGGACAGACACATTGTTCGGGGCAGAGGAACAAAATCCACCTAAACCTGCAATTTGAGCCTCTTTATCTAGTTACGGGATCCATTGTAATCACTGAGACAGTGAATTGTTGACACACTGTTGCGTCTACCCTCCCAAAGACTGTTGTGAACTGCGAGTTAACCAGCCAGCCATAGAAGTGTTTAATCTCTTCGTGGAGGTCAACCTCATGTCATTTCTACTTCCACCGGTTCCTGAAGTTTGTTTGGGGCTGAATTATTTTGGCACTTGACATTCACTCCTAAAGCTAAAAAGTAGAATAGATTCAAAAGGACGCTTTGAAATTATTCTTTTGAAAAAAAGGGGCAGGAAGTGTCTCAGAATCCCAAGTCTGCTTACACCATTCGATGACTATGAGAAGCCGGAAGGGGTGTCATGTGGTGATGGTGTTTGTTTGTTTACAGGGGCGGGATTTGGTCATGACCTCGTACACAGAGACCTCCAGAGCTGTTATTTCTCAGTTTTATTTCTTATCAGTTACTAGCAGGTAAGTTCATTTACTCTAGCTCCTGGGGGAGAGTGCCTGTGTATGTATAGTAGACCCTTTTATGTGAACATGGGTGTCAAATCTTGGAACTATGGTTACAGACAGTTGGGAGCCACTGTGTAAATACTAGGAATGAAACAGGTTCTCTGCTAGAGTGGTAAGTGCTCTGAAGAGCTGAGCCTTCTCTCCAGCCCCTATTTCTTACACTTCTGAATGTCTCCTAAAGGCATGTGAGCCCAGGGCGCCACTACAGGGTGGAGGCTAGATCTATAAGTGGGGCCTTATGTGCCTTGTGTGCAGTCCTCGGTCATTGAGGGCACGCATTGAAGGAGCTGGTCGCTTCCTTATTTGTTTTCTCCATCGCATGCTCACAGTCAGTGCCACATAGCATCCCCATCTACAAGGGTCTAAAAGCCAGGGGCCTTCTTCATCATAGCCTGGAATCAGGAGGCACAGAAACCTTCTCTGTTTGTGACTTACTTATTTCAGCTATTTTGTTATAAAAAAACTAGATAACATAACATTTATGATCCATATTGCCATAACTGAATCCCTCACTTGGAACAGATTTTTGTCCCTAGTATTACAGTGAAGAATCAAGAAATCTGAGCAGAATAAAATAGAACACATTTCTACCAAATACTGTTAAAAGTGCAGAAGCAAGGCCACCGATGAGACAGGACTGACAAAGCAGAATCCAGGGTCCCCAGTACTCAGCTTTGCTCTTGGTGATTCCTATTCCAGTTCCCTCCGTTCACACCCTCCCCATCCTTCCCACGTGAACATGTGACGTATTTAATCTTAAGGAACAAACTGAAGGACTTTAAGATGGACCGGATAGTCCAGGTAATCCATGTTTTTTAAAACTCCTTAGTGACAAAGGATGGATTGAAGGGAGCACTGTAACAAATAAGTCTTCAGGGTAAGCCCTGATCACAGTGGTCCCATGTGACTGTTAAAACTGACACACCCAGACCAGCACTCAGTGTCTTGGGGCAGACTTGATTCAAAGGCAACCAGTCAGCTGTGACAGTCTCAATAGACAGAGGTATAGACATACACTGGGTATTCTTACCTGCCCCCTCTTCTCCTCAGTCTCTCTCTCTCTCTCTCTCTCTCTCTCTCTCTCTCTCTCTCTCTCTCTCTCTTTCTCACTCTCTCTTTCTTGCTTCTTCCCTCCCTCTCTCCATGTTTCCCTTTAGATATTATGGCTGAATTATCAAGGGTGAAACTCCTTTATAAAAGGGGTCTTCAATTTTTTTCATGCCCAAACTAGCTCATTAGGAGCCATTGTGCAAATCTTGAAATAAGCTAGAAGGCATTCTCAGCTGTGGTGGAAACCAGAACAGGGCTGTTGTAACATTAGAGCTTCTAGGAATTGCCAAGAGAGAGCTTCTAATATGTGGCTTGGGCAACAGAGGAACTGAAGAGACAAAGAGGCAGAGCAGGAAGATTCTTTTCCAACTGCCCCAAATTGCTAAGCCTTACTTCAGGCCTCATTACTTCCAGTGACATTTGATTTTGATGATGGTCTTTTCTTCTCTCTCCCTCCGTGTGGGCACACTTAACATGTTCCCTGAGCCGAGGCTGTTTGTCAGCCTTGCTACCAGGACCCATAAAGTTAGACTGAGTGCACAGCTCAGAATCTTTCCTTAACCTCTTCATCCTTAACTCTTTCTTTTTCACCCCTCCCACCCCATCGCATCCCTCCACCAACACTTCTCTCTCTCATACAGAATGAGCGAAGGCTAGACCTCATGCTCTACACTATGCATTGGTGCTGTGCGTGAGCAGATGTGGTTCCACTGCATCATCCCCTTGGAAATGGGGGAGCAGGGTGAAGGGAGGAGGAAGCCTACTGTGCGCACTTCCTTTTCTCAGTCACACTTTGTCAGTAGGGACGAAGACAAGCCTGTTCAGACTTGCTCAGAGCAAATGGTAGCAGCTCATACTGACGACTCAGACTTTTAATTCCACGTCACGCTCTGAGACACAAGCCGGCCTGAAAACTGCATCGTATTGCACAGCCTGAGTCAGCTGCGGGTAAACAAAACCAAAGTAAGGCCCGTGGAGGACACAGATGGAAGATTCTATCTAGAATTAGAATTGAATCAAGTTAGGGGAAGTGAGACTCATCACACACACACACACACACACACACACACACACACTCATGAGTGAGATGACAGAGAGACAGATACATGGCAATTCTGGATCACCAAAATGTTAACTTAGGATGAAATGACTCGTGCATTTTTGTTAGATTTGTTCAGTTTTTGCTTATGTGTTTTTCTTACTCTTTTACAATGAACACTACATGTATTACCCTACTGCATTGGGGCTGTAAGCAGTCAGAGGAGGACCAACAATGTAGCATCAGTGGCAAAATGCTTCTGTATGTTCACGGAGCCCTGGCTCCATCCCCAGCACCTCACAAGCACGGCCTCCTGTCCCAGGCATGCATGTCAGTCCAGCCCTTCAGAGCCTTAAGTCATATTTGCATAGATAGCAAGTTTATCCTTGGAGGAAAAAGAAAAAGAGGAAGAAAAGGAGGAAGAGATGGGGGAAGACATAATCATTTTTTCTAAGAAAAAAGGAAAAAGAAGCAAGGAAAGGAAAAAATAAGGAGGGGAAGAGGTAGAGTTGTTGTTTTTTAATTGCCCTATCTCTGCAGGGCCCTGCAATGAGCCCTGGATTCATAACTGCTGACCTGCTCTACGTAGAGATGGTTTCAAAGCTGGTGTGTGTGTGTATGTGTGTGTGTGCCTGTGTGTGTGTGCCTGTGTGTGTGTATGTGTGTGTGTGCCTGTGTGTGTGTGCCTGTGTGTGTGTATGTGTGTGTGTGCCTGTGTGTGTGTATGTGTGTGTGTGCCTGTGTGTGTGTATGTGCCTGTGTGTGTGTATGTGTGTGTGTATGTGTGTGTGTGCCTGTGTGTGTATGTGTGTGTGTGTGTGTGTGTGTTTGCCTGCGTGCATTGGGGTGTGTGTACATATATGTGTCTGTCTGTATTTCTGTACCACCAAGAAGGGGGAACAGAGGGAAGCAGTCTATTACAGAAGGCCTGTTTTCACATAGAATTTAGTCAATAGTAAAAGACTTTGTTCTTGATTCAAGTTTAAATTACAGCCACAGCAATATTGAACACTCAATGAGACAATTGTTCAGTTCAACTTCAAAGCTGGGCTGAGGTGCGGCTGTAGGGGAGAGCTGCCACACCTCCACGTTTGGCAGAGAGCCACCACACCTCGCTGCAAACAAGCTTGCTCAGTGTGTTGGGCCTCCGGGGATTGGACTGATGGAGTCAGGATCCGGAGACTTCAAACACACTGCGTCGTCCTGTTTTCTTTCCGTCCTCCCACTCTTGCTACTTCCTTGTATATTTACACTCTAGAGATGCACACACACACACACACACACACACACACACACACACACACACACGGCTCAGTACATACCCTCCAAAGTTCCAGAATGAAAGGCTTCTAAGACTCGAAGCTGTCTGGTGTGTGTAAATGTGATTCTATGGTTCTCAAACTCGCTCCTAAGTGACTAGTTGGTGGATGGGTTTCCCTGGGTTGTGGACCCTAGCTGGGAGCCTACCTAGAGTCACTTTCCCACTGAAGTCATGATTCAGCCTGTTAAGTTTATTAAGAATCTTTTCATTTCATCTCAAGGATTACTTCAAAGATCTCTAAGGACCTTGATTTTTTTTAACGAATTTGTCTTAGTTTTACTTCAATACTTGGGGTACACATTAAGTGTACAGATGATACTATACAAGACACATTTCAGAAAGGGCATCTGCTCCTATCAGGACAGTAATTAGCAATTGCACTTCTTTTCAGTTCCCACAGATCATTGTTGGACTGAACCCAGGGTCTTAAGTTTGCTTAGCAAGCACTTGACCACTGAGCTAACCTCACACGCCTCACTTCACATTACTGTGCGTGAAGCTTTGCACAAGCCACAACCCTCTGAAGGAAAGAGGATTCCAGTTTACAAGACAAGAAACAGAGATAAAAGAAGCTAAGGACCCTTGACCTTTGGAAGAACTGGGAGACAATTGAAATGCAGCTGTTTGGCCAGTGTCTGGGCCTCTTTCCGGCTGGGCTCCTCTCTTGCTTGGCCTCTGCCTTCCTAGTGTCAGCCCAACCATGGTGAGGTTGGTTCTATGGAGAGGCTGTGCTCCCAAAGCAGAATTCCCATAAAATTTCATATTTCATCTCAGACAATTATTTGTCAGATTAAACCATGCACATCTCTTTGATCAAATGACTTACATCACAGTACATCAGTGATACAAAATGAAAAAATTAAGTGCAAAGAGTACAACCTTTTTCCAAAGTTTTTAAAATAAGTATTTTGATGGCTCTTGAATTAGAGAGCCCTTGCCCCGTCTGACCATGGAGACAGGTCAGGTAGCAAAGGTACTTTTCTAAATGAAATCTACTCCACTACAGGAGAAACTTCCAGTAGAATAGCAAAGGTCCAGAGACTTCGTTTAAGATTAGCCAATACTCAACGTTCAAAAAGTCTTGAGGAGCCCAAAAGCTTGGGATAAGCAACTTTGACTGTGTACTTGCAGAGACAATAAACAATGAAAAGCAGAAATGTTTTGTTTGCAATTAATCAAGTTCTGACTTCAAAAACCACGGTTCTTTTCCTCTAATTATCCCGGTTTAGCAGTGTGAGTGAAATGGGGGGAAGTGCTTCTTAAGAGACCCCAAGAGTGAGAGGGGCTCTCAACCTGTGGGTCACGACCTCTCCAGGAGTCTCAGGGTCCTTTTACAGGGGTCACCTAAAATCATCTGTAAAACACAGAGATTTACATTACAACTAATGACAGTAGAAAAATTACAGGTAAAAAGTAGCAACAAAAATAATTTTAAGGTTCCACAACATGAGGAACTGATTAAAACTGCAGTATTAGGAAGGTGGAAGAGCACTGCTCTAGAGTAATCTAGGTGCAGGAGAGAGGTATCCCAAAATAATCCTCGCGATATTATCTGGAACTTTTAAAAAATGTTTTTATACTCGTAGATATAAAATTCTCATTGTTATGAGACAGAATTATTATAAATTTACTCCTTTTTTTTTATGTAAGCACTGAGAACATTTGTTTTCATATTCATCAGAGACTGGTTCTTGCTTTGTAGCCTAGGCTGCCCTCACACTCTAAATCCCTTGGCCTACGCTTCCTGAGTGGTGGTATTAAAGAATATACAACCATGTGGATCCTACCCAGGTCACTGTTCACCCTTGAGCCCTCTCAGAGCATCTGCATTCACTTCTGGGTCACATCCCCCCCAACCCACTTCCTCTACCAAGATCTCAGGTACCACCTCTCTGTGTGCTTCTTTGGCTACCCAGCTGCACTTTGCAGGTTAATTTTGTCCCATTATCCTTTCTGGTCACACATCTCAGAATTCTGCCTGAATTTGGTAAAGTGGAGAAGAGACTATTTTGAAAGAGAAGGCAGAAGGTGGGTGAATCGTGATTGCAAATGCAATTTGCAGTTAATTTTCAATTCAACAGGAAACCTAGCATGTTGTGGCTATGCGGCCTGCCTAAAGATAATCAGTATAAAGGTAGAGCTTGGATTGGAACCCACACTCCTTAACCATGGTGCCTCCTGGAGGCAAACAAAAGACAGAAGACCACGTATGACCACATATTAATACTACGAATGGCTCTGTAGCCAAATCCTGTGGGGAAGAGAGCAGGACTCTCAGAAATGCTGATATTCCTGAGAGCTCAGGGGACACTGCCACTGCTGCTCACATTCCTGGCCCAAGAGGAACTTGGCTAGTACCCTCTGGACACAGGAACCTAGGAACAGTCAGGGGCAGGACACTTCTGGTTTCTGCCTGCTCTGAGAGCAGAAAGCCAGTCACCAGGAAAGGGGACACACCTGAGAGCAGAGGTAAGACCAACTCTTCTGCTCAAAGTGACTGGCCTGGTGCCTTCAGGACAGACAAAGACAGAAGTAGTCTGGGATAGGACACCTCCGGTTTCTGCCTGCTCCTGGAGTTGAACAGTTCCCACAGCTCTCTGTACTCAAATCCTGTGGCAGAGACAGCTGAATTCTCAGAAGTGTGAACCTGAGAGATCAGGGGAGACTGCCAATGGTGCTCACATTTTTGGGCTAAGAAGAACCTGCCTAGTACCCTCTGGATACAGGAACCTAGGAGCAGTCAGAGACAGGACCCTTCTGGTTTCTGCCTAAGCCCAGAGCTGGAAGTCAGTCTCTTGGACTGATGACACACTGAGAGCAGAGGTAAAACAAACTCTTCTGTTCCAGCAACCAGCCTAGAGGTTTCAGGATACACAAACCCAGGAGCAGCTCTCTGTTCCCAGATCCTGATGAAAGAAAATAGGTCTAAAGGAGTCCTGACACACAGGCTTACAGGAGGGTCAAGCCACTGTCAAAGACAACAAGACAAGCTAACACCAGAGACAAAGTGATGGCAAGAGGCAAGCAGAGGAACCTAAGTAACAAAAACCAAGACAACTTGGCATCATCAGAGTGCAGTTCTCACATCAAAGTAAATAGTGGATATCCAAACACCCTGGAAAATCAAGATTTAGATTTAAAATCACAACTCATAATGATGTTAGAGGAATTTAAGAAGGACATAAATAACTCTCTTAAAGAAATACAGGACAACACAGGTAAACCAGTAGAAGCCTTTAAAGAGGAAACACAAAAATCCCTTAAAGAATTACAGGAAAACACAACTAAACTAGTGAAGAAATTGAACAAAGCATCTAGGATTTAAAAATGGAAATAGAAACAATAAAGAAAGAACAAAGGAAGACAACCCTGGAGATAGAAAATCTATGAAAAAAGATCAGGAACATAGACACAAGCATCACCAACAGAATACAGGAGATAGAAGAGAGAATCTCAGGGGCAGAAGATACCATAGAAAACATTGACACAACCATCAAAGAAAATGTAAAACACTCCTAACCTAAAACATCCAGGAAATCCAGGACACAATGAGAAGATCAAACCTAAAGATAATAGGTAAAGAAAAGAGTGAAGATCCCAACTTAAAGGGCCAGTAAATATTTTCAACAAAATTGTAGAAGAAAACTTCTCTAACCTAAAGAAAGAGATGTCCATGAACATACAAGAAGCCTACAGAACTCCAAATAGATTGGACCAGAAAAGAAATTCCTCCCATCACATAATAGTCAAAACACCAAACACACAAAACAAAGAAAGGATATTAAAAGCAGTAAGGTCAAGTAACATATAAAGGCAGACCTATGAGAATTATACCAAACTTCTCATCAGAGACTATGAAAGCCAGAAGATCCTGGCAGATGTCATACAGACCATAATAGAACACAAATACCAGACAAGGCTACTATATCCAGCAAAAATCTCAGTTAACATATGGATGGAGAAACCAAGATATTCCATGACAAAACCAAATTTACACAATACCTTTTCACAAATACAGGCCTCCAAAGAATAATAGATGGAAAACTCCAGCACAAGGAAGGAAACTATATCCTAGAAAAGGCAAGAATGTAATCTTCTTGCAACAAACCCAAAAGAAGAGAGCCGCACAAACATAATTCCACCTCTAACAACAAAAATAACAGGAAACAACAATCATTTTAACATAAATCGACTCAATTCCCCAATAAAAAATATAGACTAACAGACTGGATACATAAAGAGGACCCAGCATTTTGCTGCATACAGAAAACACATCTCAGTTACAATGACAGACACTACCTGTAAAGGCTGGAAAACAATTTTCCAAGTAAATGATCCCAAGAAACAAGCTGGAGTAGAGATTAAAATATGGAACAAAATCTACTTGAAACCAAAAGCTATCAAAAACAATAAGGAAGACACTTCATATTCATCAAAGGAAAAATCCACCAAGATGAACTTTCAATCCTGAATATCTATGCTCCAAATACAAGGGTATCTATTTTCACAAAAGAAACCTTACTAAAGCTCAAAGCACACATTGTGCTTCACAATAAAATAGTGGGAAATTTCAAAACCCCACTCTAAGCAATGAACAGATCATGGAAACAGAAACTAAACAGAGACATGGAGAAACTAACAGAAGTTATAAACCAAATGGATGTAATAGATATTTATAGAAAATTTCATTCTAAAACAGGAGAATATACCTTCTCAGTACCTCATGGTACCTTCTCCAAAACTGACTATATAATCAATCACAAAACAGGCCTCAACAGATAAAAGGAGATTGAAATAATCCCATGCATCTATCAGATCACCATGGACTAAGACTGGTCTTCAACAACAACAAAAACGACAGAAAGTCAACATATACATGGAAGTTGAACAGTGCTCTATTCAATGATAACTCGGTCAAGGAAGAAATAAAGAAAGAAAAATTGATGACATTTTAGAATTTAATGATAATGAAGGCACAGCATACCAAAATTTATGGAACACAAGGAAAACAGTGCTAAGAAAAAAACTCTATAGTCCTGAATGCCTCCAAAAAGAGACTGGAGAGAGCATACACTAATGGCTTGACAGCACACCTAAAAACTCCAAAACAAAAAGAAGCAAATACACCCAAGAGGAGAAGAAGGCAGGAAATAATCAAACTCAGGGCTGAAATCAACCAAGTAGAAACAAAAAGAACTATACAACAACAACAACAACAACAACAACAACAGAACTATATCAACAAAACCAGGATCTGGTTCTTTGAGAAAATCATGAAGATAAATAAGCCCTTAGCCAGATTAACCAGAGGGCACAGAGTGTGTATCCAAATTAATAAAATCAGAAATGAAAAGGGAGACATAACAACAGAATTTGAGGAAATTCAGAAAATCATCAGATCCTACTATAAAAGCCTATATTCAACAAAACTGGAAAATCTGAATGAAATGGACAATTTTCTAGACAGTTATCAGGTATCAAAGTTAAATCAAGATCAGATAAACCATCTAAACAGTCTCATAACTCCTAAAGAAATAGAACCAGTCATTGAAAGTCTCCCAACAGCAACAACAACAACAACAACAAAAAAACAAAAAAAAAAAAACAACCAAAAAAAAAAACCAAAAAAAAAAAACCAAACAAACAAACAAACAAACAAAAAAAAAAAAAAAAAAAAAACCAAGACCGGATGGGTTCAGTGCAGAATTCTATCAGACCTTCACAGAAGACCTCATACCAATACTGTTCAAAGTATTCCACAAAATAGAAACAGATGGAACACTATCCAATCCATTCTTTGAAGCCACAATTACATGTATACCTAAACCACACAAAGACCTAACAAAGAAAGAGAACTTCAGACCAATCTCCCTTATGAGATTGATGCAAAAATAATCAATAAAATTCTGGCAAACTGAATCCAGGAAAACATCAAAATGATCATCCATCATGATCAAGTAGGCTTCATCCCAGGGATGCAGATGGTTCAATATATGGAAATCCATCAATGCAATCCACTATATAAACAAACTCAAAGAAAAAAACTCATGATTATCTCCTTAGATGCTGAGAAAGCATTTGACAAAATCCAATACCCCTTCATGTTAAAAGTCTTGGAAAGATCAGGAATTCAAGGCCCCTACCTAAACATATAAAAGCCATATACAGCAAACCAGTAGCCAACATTAAACTAAATGGAGAGAAACATTAAGCAATCCCACTAAAATCAGGGACTAGACAAGGCTGCCCACTCTCTCCCTACTTATTCAATATAGTACGCAAAGTCCTAGCCAGAGCAATCAGACAACAAAAGGAGGTCAAAGGAATACAAATTGGAAAGAAAGAAGTAAAAATATCGCTATTTGCAGATGATATGATGGTATACTTAAGTGACTCCAAAAGTTCCACCAGAGAACTACTAAGCCGGATAAACACTTTCAGCAATGTGGCTGGGCATAAACTCAAACAGAGCAGGAGCCTTCCTCTACTCAAAGGACAAACAGGCTGAGAAAGAAATTAGGGAAATGACTCCTTCACAATAGTCACAAGTAATATAAAATACCTCAATGTGACTTTAACCAAGCAAGTGAAAGATTTGTATGACAAGAACTTCAAGTCTCTGAAGAAAGAAAGGAAGGAAGATTTCAGAAGATGGAAAGATCTCCCATGCTCATGGATTGGCAGGATTAATATGGTAAAAATGGCCATTTTGCCAAAAGCCAGACACAGGTACAATAAAATCCCCACCAAAATCCCAACTCGACTCTTCACAGAGTTAGAAAGAGAAATTTGTAAATTTATTTGGAATAACAAAAAATCCAGGATAGGAAAAACTATCTTCAATAATAAAAGAACTTCTGGGGGAATCATCATCACTGACTTCAAGCAGTATTACAGAGCAATGGTTATAAAAAAATAAAAATAAAAAAAACCTGTATGGTATTGGTACAGAGACAGGCATGTAGATGAATGAAATAGAGTTGAAGACCCAGAAATGAACCCACACACCTATGGTCACTTGATCTTTGCCAAAGGAGCTAAAACCATCCAGTAGAAAAAAAGATAACATTTTCAACAAATGGTTCTGGTTCAACTGGAGGGCAGCATGTAGAAGAATGCAAATCGATCCATTCTTTTTTTTTAAAAGATTTATTTATTTATTTACTATATATAAGTACACTGTAACTGTCTTCAAATACACCAGAAGAGGGCATCAGATCTCTTTACAGATGGTTGTGAGCCACCATGTGGTTGCTGGGAATTGAACTCATGACCTCTGGAAGAGGGTGCTCTTAACCGCTAAGCCATCTCTCCAGCCCAAATCGATCCACTCTTATCACCCTGTGCAAAGCTCAAGTCCAAGTGGGTGAAGGACCTCCACATAAAAGCAGATACACTCAAACTAATAGAAAAAAGTGGGGAAGAACTGGAACACATGGGCCCTGGGGAAAATTTCCTGAACAAAACACCAATGGCTTATGCTCTAAGATCAAGAAACAACAAATGGAAGTTCCAAACCGGCAGATCCCTGCCCACAGCAGCTCTCTGCTCCCAAACCCCGTGGGAGAGAGCCCTCACCGCCTGGTCAGGTGGGCACTCCTGAGGCTGCAGAGCAGAGGAGACCACCAACACTGCCCACCCCTGCCCACATCCCTGGCCCAAGAGGAAACTGTATAAGGCCTCTGGGTTCCCGTGGAGGAGGGCCCAGGAGCGGCAGGACCCCTGCCTGAGAAACCACCGGAACCTGAGGAAAACAGACCGGATAAACAGTTCTCTGCACCCAAATCCCGTGGGAGAGAGAGCTAAACCTTCAGAGAGGCAGACACGCCTGGGAAACCAGAAGAGACTGCACTCTGCACACACATCTCTGACTCCAGAGGAAAACACCAGACGCCATCTGGAACCCTGGTGCACGGAAGCTCCCGGAAAGGGCGGCACAGATCTTTTTGGTTGCTGCCGCCACGGAGAGCTCATAAGCAATACCCCACGAGCAAACTTGAGCCTCGGGACCACAAGTAAGACCAACTTTTCTGCTGCAAGCAACCTGCCTGGTGAACTCAAGACACAGGCCCACAGGAACAGCTGAAGACCTGTAGAGAGGAAAAACTACACGCCCGAAAGCAGAACACTCTGTCCCCATAACTGGCTGAAAGAAAACAGGAAAACAGGTCTACAGCACTCCTGAAACACAGGCTTATAGGACAGTCTAGCCACTGTCAGAAATGGCAGAACAAAGTAACACTAGAGATAATCTGATGGCAAGAGGCAAGCGCAGGAACCCAAGCAACAGAAACCAAGACTACATGGCATCATCGGAGCCCAATTCTCCCACCAAAGCAAACACGGAATATCCAAACACACCAGAAAAGCAAGATCTAGTTTCAAAATCATATTTGATCATGATGCTGGAGGACTTCAAGAAAGAGGTGAAGAACTCCCTTAGAGAAACACAGGAAAACATTAATAAACAAGTAGAAGCCTACAGAGAGGAATCGCAAAAATCCCTGAAAGAATTCCAGGAAAACATAAATAAACAAGTAGAAGCCCATAGAGAGGAGTCACAAAAATCCCTGAAAGAATTCCAGGAAAACACAATCAAACAGTTGAAGGAATTAAAAATGGAAATAGAAGCAATCAAAAAAGAACACATGGAAACAACCCTGGATATAGAAAACCAAAAGAAGAGACAAGGAGCTGTAGATATGAGCTTCACCAACAGAATACAAGAGATGGAAGAGAGAATCTCAGGAGCAGAAGATTCCATAGAAATCATTGACTCAACTGTCAAAGATAATGTAAAGTGGAAAAAGCTACTGGTCCAAAACATACAGGAAATCCAGGACTCAATGAGAAGATCAAACCTAAGGATAATAGGTATAGAAGAGAGTGAAGACTCCCAGCTCAAAGGACCAGTAAATATCTTCAACAAAATCATAGAAGAAAACTTCCCTAACCTAAAGAAAGAGATACCCATAAACATTCAGGAAGCCTACAGAACTCCAAATAGATTGCACCAGAAAAGAAACTCCTCCTGTCACATAATAGTCAAAACACCAAACGCACAAAATAAAGAAAGAATATTAAAAGCAGTAAGGGAAAAAGGTCAAGTATCATATAAAGGCAGACCTATCAGAATCACACCAGACTTTTCGCCAGAAACTATGAAAGCCAGAAGATCCTGGACAGATGTCATACAGACCCTAAGAGAACACAAATGCCAGCCCAGGTTACTGTATCCTGCAAAACTCTCAATTAACATAGATGGAGAAACCAAAATATTCCATGTCAAAACCAAATTTACACAATATCTTTCTACAAATCCAGCACTACAAAGGATAATAAATGGTAAAGCCCAACATAAGGAGGCAAGCTATACCCTAGAAGAAGCAAGAAACTAATCATCTTGGCAACAAAACAAAGAGAAGAAAAGCACACAAACATAACCTCATATCCAAATATGAATATAAGAGGAAGCAATAATCACTATTCCTTAATATCTCTCATCATCAATGGCCTCAACTCCCCAATAAAAAGACATAGATTAACAAACTGGATACGCAACGAGGACCCTGCATTCTGCTGCCTACAGGAAACACACCTCAGAGACAAAGACAGACACTACCTCAGAGTGAAAGGCTGGAAAACAACTTTCCAAGCAAATGGTCAGAAGAAGCAAGCTGGAGTAGCCATTCTAATATCAAATAAAATCAATTTCCAACTAAAAGTCATCAAAAAAGTTAAGGAAGGACACTTCATATTCATCAAAGGAAAAATCCACCAAGATGAACTCTCAATCCTAAATATCTATGCCCCAAATACAAGGGCACCTACATACGTAAAAGAAACCTTACTAAAGCTCAAAACACACATTGTACCTCACACAATAATAGTGGGAGATTTCAACACCCCACTCTCATCAATGGACAGATCATGGAAACAGAAATTAAACAGAGACGTAGACAGACTAAGAGAAGTCATGAGCCAAATGGACTTAACGGACATTTATAGAACATTCTATCCTAAAGCAAAAGGATATACCTTCTTCTCAGCTCCTCATGGTACTTTCTCCAAAATTGACCATATAATTGGTCAAAAAACAGGCCTCAACAGGTACAGAAAGATAGAAATAATCCCAAGCGTGCTATCAGACCACCATGGCCTAAAGCTGGTCTTCAATAACAATAAGGGAAGAATGCCCACATATACGTGGAAATTGAACAATGCTCTACTCAATGATAACCTGGTCAAGGAAGAAATAAAGAAAGAAATTAAAGACTTTTTAGAATTTAATGAAAATGAAGGTACAAACTACCCAAACTTATGGGACACAATGAAAGCTGTGCTAAGAGGAAAACTCATAGCGCTGAGTGCCTGCAGAAAGAAACAGGAAAGAGCATATGTCACCAGCTTGACAACACACCTAAAAGCTCTAGAACAAAAAGAAGCAAATACACCAAGGAGGAGTAGAAGGCAGGAAATAATCAAACTCAGAGCTGAAATCAACCAAGTAGAAACAAAAAGGACCATAGAAAGAATCAACAGAACCAAAAGTTGGTTCTTTGAGAAAATCAACAACATAGATAAACCCTTAGCCAGACTAACGAGAGGACACAGAGAGTGTGTCCAAATTAACAAAATCAGAAATGAAAAGGGAGACATAACTACAGATTCAGAGGAAATTCAAAAAATCATCAGATCTTACTATAAAAGCCTATATTCAACAAAACTTGAAAATCTGCAGGAAATGGACAATTTCCTAGACAGATACCAGGTACCGAAGTTAAATCAGGAACAGATAAACCAGTTAAACAACCCCATAACTCCTAAGGAAACAGAAGCAGTCATTAAAGGTCTCCCAACCAAAAAGAACCCAGGTCCAGACGGGTTTAGTGCAGAATTCTATCAGACCTTCATAGAAGACCTCATACCAATATTATCCAAACTATTCCACAAAATTGAAACAGATGGAGCCCTACCGAATTCCTTCTACGAAGCCACAATTACTCTTATACCTAAACCACAAAAAGACACAACAAAGAAAGAGAACTTCAGACCAATTTTCCTTATGAATATCGACGCAAAAATAGTCAATAAAATTCTGGCAAACCGAATTCAAGAGCACATCAAAACAATCATCCACCATGATCAAGTAGGCTTCATCCCAGGCATGCAGGGATGGTTTAATATACGGAAAACCATCAACGTGATCCATTATATAAACAAACTGAAAGAACAGAACCACATGATCATTTCATTAGATGCTGAGAAAGCATTTGACAAAATTCAACACCCCGTCATGATAAAAGTCCTGGAAAGAGTAGGAATTCAAGGCCCATACCTAAACATAGTAAACGCCATATACAGCAAACCAGTTGCTAACATTAAACTAAATGGAGAGAAACTTGAAGCAATCCCACTAAAATCAGGGACTAGAGAAGGCTGCCCACTCTCTCCCTACTTATTCAATATAGTTCTTGAAGTTCTAGCCAGAGCAATCAGACAACAAAAGGAGATCAAGGGGATACAGATCGGAAAAGAAGAGGTCAAAATATCACTATTTGCAGATGACATGATAGTATATTTAAGTGATCCCAAAAGTTCCACCAGAGAACTATTAAAGCTGATAAACAACTTCAGCAAAGTGGCTGGGTATAAAATTAACTCAAATAAATCAGTAGCCTTCCTCTATACAAAAGAGAAACAAGCCGAGAAAGAAATTAGGGAAACGACACCCTTCATAATAGACCCAAATAATATAAAGTACCTCAGTGTGACTTTAACCAAGCAAGTAAAAGATCTGTACAATAAGAACTTCAAGACACTGAGGAAAGAAATTAAAGAAGACCCCAGAAGATGGAAAGATCTCCCATGCTCATGGATTGGCAGGATTAATATAGTAAAAATGGCCATTTTACCAAAAGCAATCTACAGATTCAATGCAATCCCCATCAAAATACCAATCCAATTCTTCAAAGAGTTAGACAGAACAATTTGCAAATTCATCTGGAATAACAAAAAAACCAGGATAGCTAAAGCTATCCTCAACAATAAAAGGACTTCAGGGGGAATCACTATCCCTGAACTCAAGCAGTATTACAGAGCAATAGTGATAAAAACTGCATGGTATTTGTACAGAGACAGACAGATAGACCAATGGAATAGAATTGAAGACCCAGAAATGAACCCACACACCTATGGTCACTTGATTTTTGACAAAGGAGCCAAAACCATCAAATGGAAAAAAGATAGCATTTTCAGCAAATGGTGCTGGTTCAACTGGAGGTCAACATGTAGAAGAATGCAGATCGATCCATGCTTATCACCCTGTACAAAGCTTAAGTCCAAGTGGATCAAAGACCTCCACATCAAACCAGACACACTCAAACTAATAGAAGAAAAACTAGGAAAGCATCTGGAACACATGGGCACTGGAAAAAATTTCCTGAACAAAACACCAGTGGCTTATGCTCTAAGATCAAGAATCGACAAATGGGATCTCATAAAACTGCAAAGCTTCTGTAAGGCAAAGGACACTGTGGTTAGGACAAAACGGCAACCAACAGATTGGGAAAAGATCTTTACCAATCCTACAACAGATAGAGGCCTTATATCCAAAATATACAAAGAACTCAAGAAGTTAGACCGCAGGGAAACAAATAACCCTATTAAAAAATGGGGTTCAGAGCTAAACAAAGAATTCACAGCTGAGGAATGCCAAATGGCTGAGAAACACCTAAAGAAATGTTCAACATCTTTAGTCATAAGGGAAATGCAAATCAAAACAACCCTGAGATTTCACCTCACACCAGTGAGAATGGCTAAGATCAAAAACTCAGGTGACAGCAGATGCTGGCGAGGATGTGGAGAAAGAGGAACACTCCTCCATTGTTGGTGGGATTGCAACCTGGTACAAACACTCTGGAAATTAGTCCGGAGGTTCCTCAGAACATTGGACATTATACTACCTGAGGACCCAGCTATATCTCTCCTGGGCATATACCCAAAAGATGCTCCAATGTACAGCAAAGACACATTCTCCACTATATTCACAACAGCCTTATTTATAATAGTCAGAAGGTGGAAAGAACCCAGATGCTCTTCAACAGAGGAATAGATACAGAAAATATGGTACATCTACACAATGGAATACTACTCAGCTATCAAAAACAATGACTTCATGAAATTCATAGGCAAATTGAAGGAACTGGAAAATATCATCCTGAGTGAGGTAACCTAATCACAGAAAAACACACATGGTATGCATTCACTGATAAGTGGATATTAGCCCAAAAGTTCGAATTACCCAAGATATAATCCACAGACCACGTGTTGCTCAAGAAGAAGGATGACCAAAGTTTGGATGCTTCACTCCTTCTTAAAAGTGGGAACAAAAATATTCAAAGAAGAGGATGTGGAGACAAAGTTTGGAGCAGAGACTGAAGGAACAGCCATTCAGAGTCTGTCCCACATGGCTATATGGCCCATATATAGACAGCCACTAAAACTAGATAAGATTGATGAAGCCAAGAAGTGCATGTTGGCAGGAGCCTGATATAGCTGTCTCCTGAGAGTCTCGGCCAGATCATGTCAAATACAGAGGCAGATGCTAGTAGCAAACCATTGAACTGAGAATTATGTCCCCATTGGAGGAGTTAGAGAAAGGATTCAAGGAGCTGAAGGGGCTTGCAACCCCACAAGAGCAACAATATCAACCAACTAGAGCTCCCAGGGACTAAACCACTACCTAAAAAGTACACAGGGACAGACCTATGGCTCCAGCTGCCTATGTAGCAGAGGATGGCCTTGTTGGCTACCAATGGCCACGACTGGACCCCCGCCCCCCGACACCCAGTGTAGGGGAATGTTAGGATGGGGAGGCAGGAAGGGTGTGGCTGGGGAGGGGGAACACCAAGAAGGGTATCGGAATGGGATAGGGGGCCTATGGACAGGAAACCGGGAAAGGGAATAACATTTGATATGTAAATAAAAATTATCCAATAAGAAAAGAATAAGTGGTTAAAGTATTAAAAGTGTTAAAAAATTACAAATGCTTAGAGGTGTGCTCTAAACATTGCTTCTTTCTTACTACCCTTGGTTAGGGTTTTACTGATGTGAACAGACACCATGACCAAGGCAAGTCTTATAAAGGACAGCATTTAATTGGGACTGGCTTACAGGTTCAGAAGTTCAATCATTTATCATCAAGGTGAGAACATGGCAGTGTCCAGGCAGGCATGGTGCAGGAGGAGCTGAGTTCTACATCTTCGTCTGAAGGCTGCTAGCGGAATCCTGGCTTGCAGGCAGGTAAGACGGAAGAGGGTCTTACAGCCGACTCCTATAGTGACTCCTATAGTGACTCCTATAGTGCCTACTCCAAGAAGGCATACTACAGGACCACACCTTCTAATAGTGCCACTGCCTGGGCCATCACACTACCCTTGCCTCCCTGTGTTTTGTGTGCTCCAGCTTCCATTTATGCCTTCCTGGCATTCTCTGGGCATATCCACAGAAGAACTGTGGCACCATTCCTCCCGGCACCAACGAACTCTGTGCACTCTGTGTCAGGAAGGCCGCTCCTGCTTTGGACCTGTTTCTATGGTTCATTCCATCCTGGGACCATTTCCCCCCACTGAAGGCTACACAGAGTAATTAATATTGAGTAATAAGACAAGTTCTTCAATAATTAACCTGGAAAGAAGCCAGCCAGCCGGCATCAAAGCCAGGCACAGTACAATGGCGATTCATTATCTGAGCATACAAGAAAGGAAAAAGAATAGTAAGTCACCACTGGACAAAGACAGGAGACAGAACCATGTGGTCACGGGCAGCTGAACAGGAACGTGTGAATGGACTATGACAAGGGACAGGTGAAAGCTTTGTGTGGTTGGGGCCACGGGGCTTGTGGAGTTCTCCTAAATTCTATGCTGCCAGTCAAAAGAACACACTTAGAATTGTTACACAATTGCTCTGAAGTAAGCTCTAATTCATAGGACCATTTGTGCCCAGGAACATGGTAGGTATGGTATATTTAGTACAGAAGGAACAGAAAGATTGGCCCTCCCAGATGCTAGGTCTTTACCATTTGCCCATTACCATGTTCTTCTCCCCACTGATATTTTCAGATCAAAGTGACAAGTCTGTTGCAATGTATTCTCAGAGAACATGCTGGAAGACTCCAGTGGAGTGTTAGCCTTCTTCCCCCTCCTCCCCTGCCTGGTAGGATCTTCTCTTCTGCTAGGTGTACTTTACCTGTGCCTGCC